>NW_026871297.1:0-363943 GCF_028564815.1 Eubalaena glacialis | reverse complement strand
CGAGTCGAATCTACCTCCTGAAATCTGTTTCCTGCAAATCTGCCTTGCTTTCAAATCCTCTTCGTTGCCTTCCCTCAATATATTTGTGACGAGAGTTCTCATTTATAACTCTGCACGTTTGTGAATTGCAGTGCCCCTGAGCTCCATTTGTCTCCTCGCTTTTTTGGGAGCTGGCCGCAAAGCGCAGGATTGCTTCAGGCCCTATTTTGGTTCTGGGGGCAGGCTGAGCCTGTGGTTCATTCTTCTTCCTGATGGGAAATGGAGTGACCTATGCCTGTCCCAACACCTAGGGCTCGTCTCTCGTTGGTTCCGCGTCTTCCCGTTCATCCTCAGGAAAAATTGCAACCTGTACAATCAGGAGGTTAAAGGTGCTGATTCTCCAAGTAGGGAGATGGTTAGTCAAGCGGCTAGAATGGCGAACCCGAGCACAAGGAGAGGAGAAATGAGGTGCGTTTTAGAAACCTTTCCCGATCTCATGGCATACCATCTTCTGGGTTTCCCATGCATGTTTTGATGTAGGAAGATTCCCTTGTACCTGGAGATTTGAGACCCATGGGGTGTGTTCCCCGCAGTGTTACTTTAAAGTATCTGCGTTTGCTCACCCAACCTCACCAATCCTCTCAGCCCCAAGAGTGTCAGCCTTATGTCTCATCCAGCTGTGGGTCTAGATATGGTCAATCCAGTTGCATCAGAGACCCTGAACGGATTTTGTAAGAATTTCTCTCTCTTTCACTGTCTTTGCTTTGTGGGTTTTTAAAGTAATGTATGTTTAGAATGGGGTTTGGCTGCTTTTCCCTGCTGTGTTTATGCCGCTTTACACCTCTTGATTCACTTGCAGAGAGATATCGATACATAGGTTTTCAGATTCATACTAGTCAGATATATTCTTGTGCGGTGACTAGGGTGTGTTGAGTCCAGTTCACTGAGCAGGGAGTAGGCCTTGTCTATTACATATTTGGCTTATGGAGCGGTCTCTGAGCTAATTTCAAACCCTTGTTTTATGCATCACCCCACCTAACCTTTCCCGTTAAGCAGCCATAGTGTGTCTTCTACAGGTGTGACTCTGTTCTGTTTTGTATTCAGTTCAAGTGTAGCGATTTTGACATTCCCTCTAAAAAAAAAATAAGCGATATATTAGGATAAGTGTCTTTTTCTGGGTGACTTATTTCACTTAGAATCATCGTACCTAAATCCACTCATAATGCTGCTAACTAGCCTTATGACATTGATTTCATGGCTGAGTGATATTCCATTGTGCCAAGTCCACCATTTCCTTATCCATTTTTCTCTTTCCTGGGATATTGAAGGTGTTCCGAAGCGGAGGTTCTTGGAAACAGAGCAGCCGTAAACTTTAGGGTGCCTGTGTCTTGTTGATTTTTAGTTTTCCCAATTTATACGCCCATGAGTGGAAGTGCCCTATGCTCTCTACGCTGTGTTTATTACTTGTTTCAGGACACACCGTACTCTTCTCCAGAGTGCCTGTTGGCAATTTATATCCGCCCATCAGCGTAGCAAGGCTCCCATGTCTCCATGGCCTGTCCTGCTTTTCTGGTTTTTACTGTTTGTTCAGCATGGCCCTTTTGACCGAGGGCAAGCGAGAATTCTTTGTAGCGCTAATTTGCCCTTCCAGCTTGCTTGGTTGGCCAAAAAGGGCGTATGCGTTTTTTCCTGAATATATTCAGGAAAAACGCATACGCCCTTTTTGGCCAAGGGCATCATTGTCAACGTTTTGCCGCTTTTCATGTGCTTTAAAGGCGAGTCGAATCTACCTCCTAGAAATCTAGATCTTCCCTCTGCAAACCTGCCTTGCTTTCAAATCCTCTTCGTTGCCTTCCCTCAATATATTTGTGGACGAGAGTTCTCATTTATAACTCTGCACGTTTGTGAATTGCAGTGCCCCTGAGCTCCATTTGTCTCCTCGCTTTTTTGGGAGCTGGCCGCAAAAGCGCAGGATTGCTTCAGGCCTTATTTTGGTTCTGGGGGGCAGGCTGAGCCTGTGGTTCATTCTTCTTTCTGATGGGAAAATGGAGTGACCTATGCCTGTCCCAACACCTAGGACTCGTCTCTCGTTGGTCCGCGTCTTCCCGTTCATCCTCAGGACAAATGCAACCTGTACAATCAGGAGGTTAAAGGTGCTGATTCTCCAAGTATGGAGATGGTTAGTCAAGCGGCTGGAATGGCGAACCCGAGCACAAGGAGAGGAGAAATGAGGTGCGTTTTAGAAACCTTTCCCGATCTCATGGCCTACCATCTTCTGGGTTTCCCATGCATGTTTTGATGTAGGAAGATGCCCTTGTACCTGGAGATTTGAGACCCATGGGGTGTGTTCCCCGCAGTGTTACTTTAAAGTATCTGCGTTTGCTCACCCAACCTCACCAAACCTCTCAGCCCCAAGAGTGTCCAGCCTTATGTCTCATCCAGCTGTGGGTCTAGATATGGTCAATCCAGGTTGCATCAGAGACCCTGAACGGATTTTGTAAGAATTTCTCTCTCTTTCACTGTCTTTGTTTTGTGGGTTTTTTAAAGTAATTTATGTTTAGAATCGGGCTTGGCTGCTTTTCCCTGCTGTGTTGATGCCGCTTTACACCCTCTTGATTCACTTGCAGAGAGATATCGATACATAGGTTTTCAGATTCTTACTAGTCAGATATATTCTTGTGTGGTGACTAGGGTGTGTTGAGTCCAGTTCACTGAGCAGGGAGTAGGCCTTGTCTAGTACATATTTGGCTTATGGAGCGGTCTCTGAGCTAATTTCAAACCCTTGTTTTATGCATCACCCCACCTCACCTTTCCCGTTAAGCAGCCATAGTGTGTCTTCTAAAGGTGTGACTCTGTTCTGTTTTGTAATTCAGTTCAAGTGTAGCGATTTTGACATTCCCCCTAAAAGCGATATCTTAGGATAAGTGTCTTTTTCTGTGTGACTTATTTCACTTAGAATCATCATATCTAAATCCACTCATCATGCTGCTAACTAGCCTTATGACATTGATTTCATGGCTGAGTGATATTCCATTGTGCCAAGTACCACCATTTCTTTATCCATTTTTCTCTTTCCTGGGATATTGAAGGTGTACCGAAGTGGAGGTTCTTGGAAACAGAGCAGCCGTAAACTTTAGGGTGCCTGTGCCTTGTTGATTTTTAGTTTTCCCAATTTATACGCCCTTGAGTGGAAGTGCCCTATGCTCTCTACGCTGTGTTTATTACTTGTTTCAGGACACACCGTACTCTTCTCCAGAGTGCCTGTTGGCAATTTACATCCCGCCCATCAGCGTAGCAAGGCTCCCATGTCTCCATGGCCTGTCCTGCTTTTCTGGTTTTTACACTTTGTTCAGCATGGCCCTTTTGACCGAGGCAAGCGAGACTTCTTTGTAGCGCTGATTTGCCCTTCCGGCTTGCTTGGTTGGCCAAAAAGGGCGTATGCGTTTTTTCCTGAATATATTCAGGAAAAAACGCATACGCCCTTTTTGGCCAAGGGCATCATTGTCAACGTTTTGCCGCTTTTCATGTGCTTTAAAGGCGAGTCGAATCTACCTCCTGAAATCTGTTTCCTGCAAATCTGCCTTGCTTTCAAATCCTCTTCGTTGCCTTCCCTCAATATATTTGTGGACGAGAGTTCTCATTTATAACTCTGCACGTTTGTGAATTGCAGTGCCCCTGAGCTCCATTTGTCTCCTCGCTTTTTTGGGAGCTGGCCGCAAAAGCGCAGGATTGCTTCAGGCCCTATTTTGGTTCTGGGGGCAGGCTGAGCCTGTGGTTCATTCTTCTTCCTGATGGGAAAATGGAGTGACCTGTGCCTGTCCCAACACCTAGGGCTAGTCTTTCGTTGGTTCCCCGTCTTCCCGTTCATCCTCAGGACAAATTGCAACCTGGACGAAACAGTAGGTTAAAGGTGCTGATTCTCCAAGTAGGGAGATGGTTAGTCAAGCGGCTGGAATGGTGAACCCGAGCACAAGGAGAGGAGAAATGAGGTGCGTTTTAGAAACCTTTCCCGATCTCACGGCATACCATCTTCTGGCTTTCCCATGCATGTTTTGATGTAGGAAGATTCCCTTGTACCTGGAGATTTGAGACCCATGGGGTGTGTTCCCCGCAGTGTTAATTTAAAGTATCTGCGTTTGCTCACCCAACCTCACCAATCCTCTCAGCCCCAAGAGTGTCCAGCCTTATGTCTCATCCAGCTGTGGGTCTAGATATGGTCAATCCAGGTTGCATCATAGACCCTGAACGGATTTTGTAAGTATTTCTCTCTCTTTCACTGTCTTTGTTTTGTGGGTTTTTAAAAGTAATTTATGTTTAGAATCGGGCTTGGCTGCTTTTCCCTGCTGTGTTGATGCCGCTTTACACCCTCTTGATTCACTTGCAGAGAGATATCGATACATAGGTTTTCCGATTCGTACTAGTCAGAATTATTCTTGTGCGGTGACTAGGGGGTGTTGAGTCCAGTTCACTGAGCAGGGAGTAGGCCTTGTCTATTACATATTAGGCTTATGGAGCGGTGTCTGAGCTAATTTCAAACCCTGTTTTATGCATCACCCCACCTCACCTTTCCGGTGAAGCAGCCATAGTGTGTCTTCTAAAGGTGTGACTCTGTTCTGTTTTGTAATTCAGTTCAAGTGCAGCGATTTTGACATTCCCTCTATAAGCGATATCTTAGGATAAGTGTCTTTTTCTGTGTGACTTATTTCACTTAGAATCATCGTACCTAAATCCACACATCATGCTGCTAACTAGCCTTATGACATTGATTTCATGGCTGAGTGATATTCCATTGTGCCAAGTACCACCATTTCTTTATCCATTTTTCTCTTTCCTGGGATATTGAAGGTGTACCGAATCGGAGGTTCTTGGAAACAGAGCAGCCGTAAATTTAGGGTGCCTGTGTCTTGTTGATTTTTAGTTTTCCCAATTTATACGCCCATGAGTGGAAGTGCCCTATGCTCTCTACGCTGTGTTTATTACTTGTTTCAGGACACACAGTACTCTTCTCCAGAGTGCCTATTGGCAATTTATATCCCGCCCATCAGCGTAGAAAGGCTCCCATGTCTCCATGGCCTGTCCTGCTTTTCTGGTTTTTACTGTTTGTTCAGCATGGCCCTTTTGACCGAGGGCAAGCGAGACTTCTTTGTAGCGCTGATTTGCCCTTCCGGCTTGCTTGGTTGGCCAAAAAGGGCGTATGCGTTTTTTCCTGAATATATTCAGGAAAAAACGCATACGCCCTTTTTGGCCAAGGGCATCATTGTCAACGTTTTGCCGCTTTTCATGTGCTCTAAAGGCGAGTCGAATCTACCTCCTGAAATCTGTTTCCTGCAAATATGCCTTGCTTTCAAATCCTCTTCGTTGCCTTCCCTCAATATATTTGTGGACGAGAGTTCTCATTTATAACTCTGCACGTTTCTGAATTGCAGTGCCCCTGAGCTCCATTTGTCTCCTCGCTTTTTTGGGAGCTGGCCGCAAAAGCGCAGGATTGCTTCAGGCCCTATTTTGGTTCTGGGGGGCAGGCTGAGCCTGTGGTTCATTCTTCTTCCTGATGGGAAAATGGAGTGACCTATGCCTGTCCCAACACCTAGGGCTCGTCTCTCGTTGGTTCCGCGTTTTCCCGTTCATCCTCAGGAAAAATTGCAACCTGTACAATCAGGAGGTTAAAGGTGCTGATTCTCCAAGTAGGGAGATGGTTAGTCAAGCGGCTAGAATGGCGAACCCGAGCACAAGGAGAGGAGAAATGAGGTGCGTTTTAGAAACCTTTCCCGATCTCATGGCATACCATCTTCTGGGTTTCCCATGCATGTTTTGATGTAGGAAGATGCCCTTGTACCTGGAGATTTGAGACCCATGGGGTGTGTTCCCCGCAGTGTTACTTTAAAGTATCTGCGTTTGCTCACCCAACCTCACCAATCCTCTCAGCCCCAAGAGTGTCCAGCCTTATGTCTCATCCAGCTGTGGGTCTAGATATGGTCAATCCAGGTTGCATCATAGACCCTGAACGGATTTTGTAAGAATTTCTCTCTCTTTCACTGTCTTTGTTTTGTGGGTTTTTTAAAGTAAGTTATGTTTAGAATCGGGCTTGGCTGCTTTTCCCTGCTGTGTTGATGCCGCTTTACACCCTCTTGATTCACTTGCAGAGAGATATCGATACATAGGTTTTCAGATTCTTACTAGTCACATATATTCTTGTGTGGTGACTAGGGTCTGTTGAGTCCAGTTCACTGAGCAGGGAGTAGGCCTTGTCTATTACATATTTGGCTTATGGAGCGGTGTCTGAGCTAATTTCAAACCCTTGTTTTATGCATCACCCCACCTCACCTTTCCGGTTAAGCAGCCATAGTGTGTCTTCTAAAGGTGTGACTCTGTTCTGTTTTGTAATTCAGTTCAAGTGTAGCGATTTTGACATTCCCTCTATAAGCGATATCTTAGGATAAGTGTCTTTTTCTGTGTGACTTATTTCACTTAGAATCATCGTACCTAAATCCACTCATCATGCTGCTAACTAGCCTTATGACATTGATTTCATGGCTGAGTGATATTCCATTGTGCCAAATCCCACCATTTCCTTATCCATTTTTCTCTTTCCTGGGATATTGAAGGTGTTCCGAAGTGGAGGTTCTTGGAAACAGAGCAGCCGTAAACTTTAGGGTGCCTGTGTCTTGTTTATTTTTAGTTTTCCCATTTATACGCCCATGAGTGGAAGTGCCCTATGCTCTCTACGCTGTGTTTATTACTTGTTTCAGGACACACCGTACTCTTCTCCAGAGTGCCTGTTGGCAATTTACATCCCGCCCATCAGCGTAGCAAGGCTCCCATGTCTCCATGGCCTGTCCTGCTTTTCTGGTTTTTACACTTTGTTCAGCATGGCCCTTTTGACCGAGGGCAAGCGAGACTTCTTTGTAGCGCTGATTTGCCCTTCCGGCTTGCTTGGTTGGCCAAAAAGGGCGTATGCGTTTTTTCCTGAATATATTCAGGAAAAAACGCATACGCCCTTTTTGGCCAAGGGCATCATTGTCAACGTTTTGCCACTTTTCATGTGCTTTAAAGGCGAGTCGAATCTACCTCCTGAAATCTGTTTCCTGCAAATCTGCCTTGCTTTCAAATCCTCTTCGTTGCCTTCCCTCAATATATTTGTGGACGAGAGTTCTCATTTATAACTCTGCACGTTTGTGAACTTGCAGTGCCCCTGAGCTCCATTTGTCTCCTCTCTTTTTTGGGAGCTGGCCGCAAAAGCGCAGGATTGCTTCGGGTCCTATTTTGGTTCTGGGGGGCAGGCTGAGCCTGTGGTTCATTCTTCTTCCTGATGGGAAAATGGAGTGACCTGTGCCTGTCCCAACACCTAGGGCTAGTCTTTCGTTGGTTCCCCGTCTTCCCGTTCATCCTCAGGACAAATTGCAACTTGGACGAAACAGTAGGTTAAAGGTGCCGATTCTCCAAGTAGGGAGATGGTTAGTCAAGCGGCTGGAATGGCGAACCCGAGCACAAGGAGAGGAGAAATGAGGTGCGTTTTAGAAACCTTTCCCAATCTCATGGCATACCATCTTCTGGCTTTCCCATGCATGTTTTGATGTAGGATGATGCCCTTGTACCTGGAGATTTGAGACCCATGGGGTGTGTTCCCCGCAGTGTTACTTTAAAGTATCTGCGTTTGCTCACCCAACCTCACCAATCCTCTCAGCCCCAAGAGTGTCCAGCCTTATGTCTCATCCAGCTGTGGGTCTAGATATGGTCAATCCGGGTTGCATCAGAGACCCTGAACGGATTTTGTAAGAATTTCTCTCTCTTTCACTGTCTTTGTTTTGTGGGTTTTTTAAAGTAATTTATGTTTAGAATCGGGCTTGGCTGCTTTTCCCTGCTGTGTTGATGCCGCTTTACACCCTCTTGATTCACTTGCAGAAAGATATCGATACATAGGTTTTCAGATTCTTACTAGTCAGATATATTCTTGTGTGGTGACTAGGGGGTGTTGAGTCCAGTTCACTGAGCAGGGAGTAGGCCTTGTCTATTACATATTTGGCTTATGGAGCCGTCTCTGAGCTAATTTCAAACCCTTGTTTTATGCATCACCCCACCTCACCTTTCCCGTTAAGCAGCCATAGTGTGTCTTCTAAAGGTGTGACTCTGTTCTGTTTTGTAATTCAGTTCAAGTGTAGCGATTTTGACATTCCCTCTATAAGCGATATCTTAGGATAAGTGTCTTTTTCTGTGTGACTTATTTCACTTAGAATCATCGTACCTAAATACACTCATCATGCTGCTAACTAGCCTTATGACATTGATTTCATGGCTGAGTGATATTCCATTGTGCCAAGTACCACCATTTCTTTATCCATTTTTCTCTTTCCTGGGATATTGAAGGTGTACCGAAGCGGAGGTTCTTGGAAACAGAGCAGCCGTAAACTTTAGGGTGCCTGTGTCTTGTTGATTTTTAGTTTTCCCAATTTATACGCCCATGAGTGGAAGTGCCCTATGCTCTCTACGCTGTGTTTATTACTTGTTTCAGGACACACCGTACTCTTCTCCAGAGTGCCTGTTGGCAATTTACATCCCGCCCATCAGCGTAGCAATGCTCCCATGTCTCCATGGCCTGTCCTGCTTTTCTGGTTTTTACACATTTTTCAGCATGGCCCTTTTGACCGAGGGCAAGCGAGACTTCTTTGTAGCGCTGATTTGCCCTTCCGGCTTGCTTGGTTGGCCAAAAAGGGCGTATGCGTTTTTTCCTGAATATATTCAGGAAAAAACGCATACGCCCTTTTTGGCCAAGGGCATCATTGTCAACGTTTTGCCGCTTTTCATGTGCTTTAAAGGCGAGTCGAATCTACCTCCTAAAATCTGTTTCCTGCAAATCTGCCTTGCTTTCAAATCCTCTTCGTTGCCTTCCCTCAATATATTTGTGGACGAGAGTTCTCATTTATAACTCTGCACGTTTGTGAATTGCAGTGCCCCTGAGCTCCATTTGTCTCCTCGCTTTTTTGGGAGCTGGCCGCAAAAGCGCAGGATTGCTTCAGGCCCTATTTTGGTTCTGGGGGGCAGGCTGAGCCTGTGGTTCATTCTTCTTCCTGATGGGAAAATGGAGTGACCTGTGCCTGTCCCAACACCTAGGGCTAGTCTTTCGTTGGTTCCCCGTCTTCCCGTTCATCCTCAGGACAAATTGCAACCTGGACGAAACAGTAGGTTAAAGGTGCTGATTCTCCAAGTAGGGAGATGGTTAGTCAAGCGGCTGGAATGGCGAACCCGAGCACAAGGAGAGGAGAAATGAGGTGCGTTTTAGAAACCTTTCCCGATCTCACGGCATACCATCTTCTGGGTTTCCCATGCATGTTTTGATGTAGGAAGATTCCCTTGTACCTGGAGATTTGAGACCCATGGGGTGGGTACCCCGTGGTATTACTTTAAAGTATCTGCATTTGCTCACCCAACCTCACCAATCCTCTCAGCCCCAAGAGTGTCCAGCCTTATGTCTCATCCAGCTGTGGGTCTAGATATGGTCAATCCAGGTTGCATCAGAGACCCTGAACGGATTTTGTAAGAATTTCTCTCTCTTTCACTGTCTTTGCTTTGTGGGTTTTTTAAAGTAATGTATGTTTAGAATGGGGTTTGGCTGCTTTTCCCTGCTGTGTTGATGCTGCTTTACACCCTCTTGATTCACTTGCAGAGAGATATCGATACATAGGTTTTCAGATTCTTACTAGTCAGATATATTCTTGTGTGGTGACTAGGGTGTGTTGAGTCCAGTTCACTGAGCAGGGAGTAGGCCTTGTCTATTACATATTTGGCTTATGGAGCGGTCTCTGAGCTAATTTCAAACCCTTGTTTTATGCATCACCCCACCTCACCTTTCCAGTTAAGCAGCCATAGTGTGTCTTCTAAAGGTGTGACTCTGTTCTGTTTTGTAATTCAGTTCAAGTGTAGCGAGTTTGACATTCTCTCTATAAGCGATATCTTAGGATAAGTGTCTTTTTCTGTGTGACTTATTTCACTTAGAATCATCGTATCTAAATCCACTCATCATGCTGCTAACTAGCCTTATGACATTGATTTCATGGCTGAGTGATATTCCATTGTGCCAAGTACCACCATTTCTTTATCCATTTTTCTCTTTCCTGGGATATTGAAGGTGTACCGAAGCGGAGGTTCTTGGAAACAGAGCAGCCGTAAACTTTAGGGTGCCTGTGTCTTGTTGATTTTTAGTTTTCCCAATTTATACGCCCATGAGTGGAAGTGCCCTATGCTCTCTACGCTGTGTTTATTACTTGTTTCAGGACACACCGTACTCTTCTCCAGAGTGCCTGTTGGCAATTTACAACCCGCCCATCAGCGTAGCAATGCTCCCATGTCTCCATGGCCTGTCCTACTTTTCTGGTTTTTACACTTTGTTCAGCATGGCCCTTTTGACCGAGGGCAAGCGAGACTTCTTTGTAGCGCTGATTTGCCCTTCCGGCTTGCTTGGTTGGCCAAAAAGGGCGTATGCGTTTTTTCCTGAATATATTCAGGAAAAAACGCATACGCCCTTTTTGGCCAAGGGCATCATTGTCAACGTTTTGCCGCTTTTCATGTGCTTTAAAGGCGAGTCGAATCTACCTCCTGAAATCTGTTTCCTGCAAATCTGCCTTGCTTTCAAATCCTCTTCGTTGCCTTCCCTCAATATATTTGTGGACGAGAGTTCTCATTTATAACTCTGCACGTTTGTGAATTGCAGTGCCCCTGAGCTCCATTTGTCTCCTCGCTTTTTTGGGAGCTGGCCGCAAAAGCGCAGGATTGCTTCAGGCCCTATTTTGGTTCTGGGGGGCAGGCTGAGCCTGTGGTTCATTCTTCTTCCTGATGGGAAAATGGAGTGACCTATGCCTGTCCCAACACCTAGGGCTCGTCTCTCGTTGGTTCCGCGTCTTCCCGTTCATCCTCAGGACAAATTGCAACCTGTACAATCAGGAGGTTAAAGGTGCTGATTCTCCAAGTAGGGAGATGGTTAGTCAAGCGGCTGGAATGGCGAACCCGAGCACAAGGAGAGGAGAAATGAGGTGCGTTTTAGAAACCTTTCCCGATCTCACGGCATACCATCTTCTGGGTTTCCCATGCATGTTTTGATGTAGGAAGATGCCCTTGTACCTGGAGATTTGAGACCCATGGGGTGTGTTCCCCGCAGTGTTACTTTAAAGTATCTGCGTTTGCTCACCCAACCTCACCAATCCTCTCAGCCCCAAGAGTGTCCAGCCTTATGTCTCATCCAGCTGTGGGTCTAGATATGGTCAATCCAGGTTGCATCAGAGACCCTGAACGGATTTTGTAAGAATTTCTCTCTCTTTCACTGTCTTTGTTTTGTGGGTTTTTTAAAGTAATTTATGTTTAGAATCGGGCTTGGCTGCTTTTCCCTGCTGTGTTGATGCCGCTTTACACCCTCTTGATTCACTTGCAGAGAGATATCGATACATAGGTTTTCAGATTCTTACTAGTCAGATATATTCTTGTGTGGTGACTAGGGTGTGTTGAGTCCAGTTCACTGAGCAGGGAGTAGGCCTTGTCTATTACATATTTGGCTTATGGAGCGGTCTCTGAGCTAATTTCAAACCCTTGTTTTATGCATCACCCCACCTCACCTTTCCCGTTAAGCAGCCATAGTGTGTCTTCTAAAGGTGTGACTCTGTTCTGTTTTGTAATTCAGTTCAAGTGTAGCGATTTTGACATTCCCTCTATAAGCGATATCTTAGGATAAGTGCCTTTTTCTGTGTGACTTATTTCACTTAGAATCATCGTATCTAAATCCACTCATCATGCTGCTAACTAGCCTTATGACATTGATTTCATGGCTGAGTGATATTCCATTGTGCCAAGTACCACCATTTCTTTATCCATTTTTCTCTTTCCTGGGATATTGAAGGTGTACCGAAGTGGAGGTTCTTGGAAACAGAGCAGCCGTAAACTTTAGGGTGCCTGTGTCTTGTTGATTTTTAGTTTTCCCAATTTATACGCCCTTGAGTTGAAGTGCCCTATGCTCTCTACGCTGTGTTTATTACTTGTTTCAGGACACACCGTACTCTTCTCCAGAGTGCCTGTTGGCAATTTACATCCCGCCCATCAGCGTAGCAAGGCTCCCATGTCTCCATGGCCTGTCCTGCTTTTCTGGTTTTTACTGTTGGTTTAGCATGGCCCTTTTGACCGAGGGCAAGCGAGACTTCTTTGTAGCGCTGATTTGCCCTTCCGGCTTGCTTGGTTGGCCAAAAAGGGCGTATGCGTTTTTTCCTGAATATATTCAGGAAAAAACGCATACGCCCTTTTTGGCCAAGGGCATCATTGTCAACGTTTTGCCGCTTTTCATGTGCTTTAAAGGCGAGTCGAATCTACCTCCTGAAATCTGTTTCCTGCAAATCTGCCTTGCTTTCAAATCCTCTTCGTTGCCTTCCCTCAATATATTTGTGGACGAGAGTTCTCATTTATAACTCTGCACGTTTGTGAATTGCAGTGCCCCTGAGCTCCATTTGTCTCCTCGCTTTTTTGGGAGCTGGCCGCAAAAGCACAGGATTGCTTCAGGCCCTATTTTGGTTCTGGGGGGCAGGCTGAGCCTGTGGTTCATTCTTCTTCCTGATGGGAAAATGGAGTGACCTGTGCCTGTCCCAACACCTAGGGCTAGTCTTTCGTTGGTTCCCCGTCTTCCCGTTCATCCTCAGGACAAATTGCAACCTGGACGAAACAGTAGGTTAAAGGTGCTGATTCTCCAAGTAGGGAGATGGTTAGTCAAGCGGCTGGAATGGCGAAACCGAGCACAAGGAGAGGAGAAATGAGGTGCGTTTTAGAAACCTTTCCCGATCTCACGGCATACCATCTTCTGGCTTTCCCATGCATGTTTTGAAGTAGGAAGATTCCCTTGTACCTGGAGATTTGAGACCCATGGGGTGTGTTCCCCGCAGTGTTACTTTAAAGTATCTGCGTTTGCTCACCCAACCTCACCAATCCTCTCAGCCCCAAGAGTGTCCAGCCTTATGTCTCATCCAGCTGTGGGTCTAGATATGGTCAATCCAGGTTGCATCAGAGACCCTGAACGGATTTTGTAAGAATTTCTCTCTCTTTCACTGTCTTTGCTTTGTGGGTTTTTTAAAGTAATGTATGTTTAGAATGGGGTTTGGCTGCTTTTCCCTTCTGTGTTTATGCCGCTTTACACCCTCTTGATTCACTTGCAGAGAGATATCGATACATAGGTTTTCAGATTCATACTAGTCAGATATATTCTTGTGCGGTGACTAGGGGGTGTTGAGTCCAGTTCACTGAGCAGGGAGTAGGCCTTGTCTATTACATATTTGGCTTATGGAGCGGTCTCTGAGCTAATTTCAAACCCTTGTTTTATGCATCACCCCACCTCACCTTTCCCGTTAAGCAGCCATAGTGTGTCTTCTACAGGTGTGACTCTGTTCTGTTTTGTAATTCAGTTCAAGTGTAGCGATTTTGACATTCCCTCTATAAGCGATATATTAGGATAAGTGTCTTTTTCTGGGTGACTTATTTCACTTAGAATCATCGTACCTAAATCCACTCATAATGCTGCTAACTAGCCTTATGACATTGATTTCATGGCTGAGTGATATTCCATTGTGCCAAGTCCCACCATTTCCTTATCCATTTTTCTCTTTCCTGGGATATTGAAGGTGTTCCGAAGCGGAGGTTCTTGGAAACAGAGCAGCCGTAAACTTTAGGGTGCCTGTGTCTTGTTGATTTTTAGTTTTCCCAATTTATACGCCCTTGAGTTGAAGTGCCCTATGCTCTCTACGCTGTGTTTATTACTTGTTTCAGGACACACCGTACTCTTCTCCAGAGTGCCTGTTGGCAATTTACATCCCGCCCATCAGCGTAGCAAGGCTCCCATGTCTCCATGGCCTGTCCTGCTTTTCTGGTTTTTACACTTTGTTCAGCATGGCCCTTTTGACCGAGGGCAAGCGAGACTTCTTTGTAGCGCTGATTTGCCCTTCCGGCTTGCTTGGTTGGCCAAAAAGGGCGTATGCGTTTTTTCCTGAATATATTCAGGAAAAAACGCATACGCCCTTTTTGGCCAAGGGCATCATTGTCAACGTTTTGCCGCTTTTCATGTGCTTTAAAGGCGAGTCGAATCTACCTCCTGAAATCTGTTTCCTGCAAATCTGCCTTGCTTTCAAATCCTCTTCGTTGCCTTCCCTCAATATATTTGTGGACGAGAGTTCTCATTTATAACTCTGCACGTTTGTGAATTGCAGTGCCCCTGAGCTCCATTTGTCTCCTCGCTTTTTTGGGAGCTGGCCGCAAAAGCGCAGGATTGCTTCAGGCCCTATTTTGGTTCTGGGGGGCAGGCTGAGCCTGTGGTTCATTCTTCTTCCTGATGGGAAAATGGAGTGACCTATGCCTGTCCCAACACCTAGGGCTCGTCTCTCGTTGGTTCCGCGTCTTCCCGTTCATCCTCAGGAAAAATTGCAACCTGTACAATCAGGAGGTTAAAGGTGCTGATTCTCCAAGTAGGGAGATGGTTAGTCAAGCGGCTAGAATGGCGAACCCGAGCACAAGGAGAGGAGAAATGAGGTGCGTTTTAGAAACCTTTCCCGATCTCATGGCATACCATCTTCTGGGTTTCCCATGCATGTTTTGATGTAGGAAGATGCCCTTGTACCTGGAGATTTGAGACCCATGGGGTGTGTTCCCCGCAGTGTTACTTTAAAGTATCTGCGTTTGCTCACCCAACCTCACCAATCCTCTCAGCCCCAAGAGTGTCCAGCCTTATGTCTCATCCAGCTGTGGGTCTAGATATGGTCAATCCAGGTTGCATCAGAGACCCTGAACGGATTTTGTAAGAATTTCTCTCTCTTTCACTGTCTTTGCTTTGTGGGTTTTTTAAAGTAATGTATGTTTAGAATGGGGTTTGGCTGCTTTTCCCTGCTGTGTTTATGCCGCTTTACACCCTCTTGATTCACTTGCAGAGAGATATCGATACATAGGTTTTCAGATTCATACTAGTCAGATATATTCTTGTGCGGTGACTAGGGGGTGTTGAGTCCAGTTCACTGAGCAGGGAGTAGGCCTTGTCTATTACATATTTGGCTTATGGAGCGGTCTCTGAGCTAATTTCAAACCCTTGTTTTATGCATCACCCCACCTCACCTTTCCCGTTAAGCAGCCATAGTGTGTCTTCTAAAGGTGTGACTCTGTTCTGTTTTGTAATTCAGTTCAAGTGTAGCGATTTTGACATTCCCCCTAAAAGCGATATCTTAGGATAAGTGTCTTTTTCTGTGTGACTTATTTCACTTAGAATCATCATATCTAAATCCACTCATCATGCTGCTAACTAGCCTTATGACATTGATTTCATGGCTGAGTGATATTCCATTGTGCCAAGTACCACCATTTCTTTATCCATTTTTCTCTTTCCTGGGATATTGAAGGTGTACCGAAGTGGAGGTTCTTGGAAACAGAGCAGCCGTAAACTTTAGGGTGCCTGTGTCTTGTTGATTTTTAGTTTTCCCAATTTATACGCCCTTGAGTGGAAGTGCCCTATGCTCTCTACGCTGTGTTTATTACTTGTTTCAGGACACACCGTACTCTTCTCCAGAGTGCCTGTTGGCAATTTACATCCCGCCCATCAGCGTAGCAAGGCTCCCATGTCTCCATGGCCTGTCCTGCTTTTCTGGTTTTTACACTTTGTTCAGCATGGCCCTTTTGACCGAGGGCAAGCGAGACTTCTTTGTAGCGCTGATTTGCCCTTCCGGCTTGCTTGGTTGGCCAAAAAGGGCGTATGCGTTTTTTCCTGAATATATTCAGGAAAAAACGCATACGCCCTTTTTGGCCAAGGGCATCATTGTCAACGTTTTGCCGCTTTTCATGTGCTTTAAAGGCGAGTCGAATCTACCTCCTGAAATCTGTTTCCTGCAAATCTGCCTTGCTTTCAAATCCTCTTCGTTGCCTTCCCTCAATATATTTGTGGACGAGAGTTCTCATTTATAACTCTGCACGTTTGTGAATTGCAGTGCCCCTGAGCTCCATTTGTCTCCTCGCTTTTTTGGGAGCTGGCCGCAAAAGCGCAGGATTGCTTCAGGCCCTATTTTGGTTCTGGGGGGCAGGCTGAGCCTGTGGTTCATTCTTCTTCCTGATGGGAAAATGGAGTGACCTATGCCTATCCCAACCCCTAGGGCTCGTCTCTCGTTGGTTCCGCGTCTTCCCATTCATCCTCAGGACAAATTGCAACCTGTACAATCAGGAGGTTAAAGGTGCTGATTCTCCAAGTAGGGAGATGGTTAGTCAAGCGGCTGGAATGGCGAACCCGAGCACAAGGAGAGGAGAAATGAGGTGCGTTATAGAAACCTTTCCCGATTTCATGGCATACCATTTTCTGCGTTTCCCATGCATGTTTTGATGTAGGAAGATGCCCGTGTACCTGGAGATTTGAGACCCGTGGGGTGTGTTCCCCGCAGTGTTACTTTAAAGTATCTGCGTTTGCTCACCCAACCTCACCAATCCTCTCAGCCCCAAGAGTGTCCAGCCTTATGTCTCATCCAGCTGTGGGTCTAGATATGGTCAATCCAGGTTGCATCATAGACCCTGAACGGATTTTGTAAGAATTTCTCTGTCTTTCACTGTCTTTGTTTTGTGGGTTTTTTAAAGTAATTTATGTTTAGAATCGGGCTTGGCTGCTTTTCCCTGCTGTGTTGATGCCGCTTTACACCCTCTTGATTCACTTGCAGAGAGATATCGATACATAGGTTTTCAGATTCGTACTAGTCAGAATTATTCTTGTGCGGTGACTAGGGGGTGTTGAGTCCAGTTCACTGAGCAGGGAGTAGGCCTTGTCTATTACATATTTGGCTTATGGAGCGGTCTCTGAGCTAATTTCAAACCCTTGTTTTATGCATCACCCCACCTCAGCTTTCCCGTTAAGGAGCCATAGTGTGTCTTCTACAGGTGTGACTCTGTTCTGTTTTGTAATTCACTTCAAGTGTAGCGATTTTGACATTCCCTCTATAAGCGATATCTTAGGATAAGTGTCTTTTTCTGTGTGACTTATTTCACTTAGAATCATCGTACCTAAATCCACTCATCATGCTGCTAACTAGCCTTATGACATTGATTTCATGGCTGAGTGATATTCCATTGTGCCAAGTACCACCATTTCTTTATCCATTTTTCTCTTTCCTGGGATATTGAAGGTGTACCGAAGCGGAGGTTCTTGGAAACAGAGCAGCCGTAAACTTTAGGGTGCCTGTGTCTTGTTGATTTTTAGTTTTCCCAATTTATACGCCCATGAGTGGAAGTGCCCTATGCTCTCTACGCTGTGTTTATTACTTGTTTCAGGACACACCGTACTCTTCTCCAGAGTGCCTGTTGGCAATTTATATCCCGCCCATCAGCGTAGAAAGGCTCCCATGTCTCCATGGCCTGTCCTGCTTTTCTCGTTTTTACTGTTTGTTCAGCATGGCCCTTTTGACCGAGGGCAAGCAAGACTTCTTTGTAGCGTTGATTTGCACTTCCGGCTTGCTTGGTTGGCCAAAAAGGGCGTATGCGTTTTTTCCTGAATATATTCAGGAAAAAACGCATACGCCCTTTTTGGCCAAGGGCATCATTGTCAACGTTTTGCCGCTTTTCATCTGCTTTAAAGGCGAGTCGAATCTACCTCCTGAAATCTGTTTCCTGCAAATCTGCCTTGCTTTCAAATCCTCTTCGTTGCCTTCCCTCAATATATTTGTGGACGAGAGTTCTCATTTATAACTCTGCACGTTTGTGAATTGCAGTGCCCCTGAGCTCCATTTGTCTCCTCGCTTTTTTGGGAGCTGGCCGCAAAAGCGCAGGATTGCTTCAGGCCCTATTTTGGTTCTGGGGGGCAGGCTGAGCCTGTGGTTCATTCTTCTTCCTGATGGGAAAATGGAGTGACCTGTGCCTGTCCCAACACCTAGGGCTAGTCTTTCGTTGGTTCCCCGTCTTCCCGTTCATCCTCAGGACAAATTGCAACCTGGACGAAACAGTAGGTTAAAGGTGCTGATTCTCCAAGTAGGGAGATGGTTAGTCAAGCGGCTGGAATGGTGAACCCGAGCACAAGGAGAGGAGAAATGAGGTGCGTTTTAGAAACCTTTCCCGATCTCACGGCATACCATCTTCTGGCTTTCCCATGCATGTTTTGATGTAGGAAGATTCCCTTGTACCTGGAGATTTGAGACCCATGGGGTGTGTTCCCCGCAGTGTTAATTTAAAGTATCTGCGTTTGCTCACCCAACCTCACCAATCCTCTCAGCCCCAAGAGTGTCCAGCCTTATGTCTCATCCAGCTGTGGGTCTAGATATGGTCAATCCAGGTTGCATCATAGACCCTGAACGGATTTTGTAAGAATTTCTCTCTCTTTCACTGTCTTTGTTTTGTGGGTTTTTAAAAGTAATTTATGTTTAGAATCGGGCTTGGCTGCTTTTCCCTGCTGTGTTGATGCCGCTTTACACCCTCTTGATTCACTTGCAGAGAGATATCGATACATAGGTTTTCCGATTCGTACTAGTCAGAATTATTCTTGTGCGGTGACTAGGGGGTGTTGAGTCCAGTTCACTGAGCAGGGAGTAGGCCTTGTCTATTACATATTAGGCTTATGGAGCGGTGTCTGAGCTAATTTCAAACCCTGTTTTATGCATCACCCCACCTCACCTTTCCGGTGAAGCAGCCATAGTGTGTCTTCTAAAGGTGTGACTCTGTTCTGTTTTGTAATTCAGTTCAAGTGCAGCGATTTTGACATTCCCTCTATAAGCGATATCTTAGGATAAGTGTCTTTTTCTGTGTGACTTATTTCACTTAGAATCATCGTACCTAAATCCACACATCATGCTGCTAACCAGCCTTATGACATTGATTTCATGGCTGAGTGATATTCCATTGTGCCAAGTACCACCATTTCTTTATCCATTTTTCTCTTTCCTGGGATATTGAAGGTGTACCGAATCGGAGGTTCTTGGAAACAGAGCAGCCGTAAATTTAGGGTGCCTGTGTCTTGTTGATTTTTAGTTTTCCCAATTTATACGCCCATGAGTGGAAGTGCCCTATGCTCTCTACGCTGTGTTTATTACTTGTTTCAGGACACACAGTACTCTTCTCCAGAGTGCCTATTGGCAATTTATATCCCGCCCATCAGCGTAGAAAGGCTCCCATGTCTCCATGGCCTGTCCTGCTTTTCTGGTTTTTACTGTTTGTTCAGCATGGCCCTTTTGACCGAGGGCAAGCGAGACTTCTTTGTAGCGCTGATTTGCCCTTCCGGCTTGCTTGGTTGGCCAAAAAGGGCGTATGCGTTTTTTCCTGAATATATTCAGGAAAAAACGCATACGCCCTTTTTGGCCAAGGGCATCATTGTCAACGTTTTGCCGCTTTTCATGTGCTCTAAAGGCGAGTCGAATCTACCTCCTGAAATCTGTTTCCTGCAAATATGCCTTGCTTTCAAATCCTCTTCGTTGCCTTCCCTCAATATATTTGTGGACGAGAGTTCTCATTTATAACTCTGCACGTTTGTGAATTGCAGTGCCCCTGAGCTCCATTTGTCTCCTCGCTTTTTTGGGAGCTGGCCGCAAAAGCGCAGGATTGCTTCAGGCCCTATTTTGATTCTGGGGGGCAGGCTGAGCCTGTGGTTCATTCTTCTTCCTGATGGGAAAATGGAGTGACCTATGCCTGTCCCAACACCTAGGGCTCGTCTCTCGTTGGTTCCGCGTTTTCCCGTTCATCCTCAGGAAAAATTGCAACCTGTACAATCAGGAGGTTAAAGGTGCTGATTCTCCAAGTAGGGAGATGGTTAGTCAAGCGGCTAGAATGGCGAACCCGAGCACAAGGAGAGGAGAAATGAGGTGCGTTTTAGAAACCTTTCCCGATCTCATGGCATACCATCTTCTGGGTTTCCCATGCATGTTTTGATGTAGGAAGATGCCCTTGTACCTGGAGATTTGAGACCCATGGGGTGTGTTCCCCGCAGTGTTACTTTAAAGTATCTGCGTTTGCTCACCCAACCTCACCAATCCTCTCAGCCCCAAGAGTGTCCAGCCTTATGTCTCATCCAGCTGTGGGTCTAGATATGGTCAATCCAGGTTGCATCATAGACCCTGAACGGATTTTGTAAGAATTTCTCTCTCTTTCACTGTCTTTGTTTTGTGGGTTTTTTAAAGTAAGTTATGTTTAGAATCGGGCTTGGCTGCTTTTCCCTGCTGTGTTGATGCCGCTTTACACCCTCTTGATTCACTTGCAGAGAGATATCGATACATAGGTTTTCAGATTCTTACTAGTCACATATATTCTTGTGTGGTGACTAGGGTCTGTTGAGTCCAGTTCACTGAGCAGGGAGTAGGCCTTGTCTATTACATATTTGGCTTATGGAGCGGTGTCTGAGCTAATTTCAAACCCTTGTTTTATGCATCACCCCACCTCACCTTTCCGGTTAAGCAGCCATAGTGTGTCTTCTAAAGGTGTGACTCTGTTCTGTTTTGTAATTCAGTTCAAGTGTAGCGATTTTGACATTCCCTCTATAAGCGATATCTTAGGATAAGTGTCTTTTTCTGTGTGACTTATTTCACTTAGAATCATCGTACCTAAATCCACTCATCATGCTGCTAACTAGCCTTATGACATTGATTTCATGGCTGAGTGATATTCCATTGTGCCAAATCCCACCATTTCCTTATCCATTTTTCTCTTTCCTGGGATATTGAAGGTGTTCCGAAGCGGAGGTTCTTGGAAACAGAGCAGCCGTAAACTTTAGGGTGCCTGTGTCTTGTTTATTTTTAGTTTTCCCATTTATACGCCCATGAGTGGAAGTGCCCTATGCTCTCTACGCTGTGTTTATTACTTGTTTCAGGACACACCGTACTCTTCTCCAGAGTGCCTGTTGGCAATTTACATCCCGCCCATCAGCGTAGCAAGGCTCCCATGTCTCCATGGCCTGTCCTGCTTTTCTGGTTTTTACACTTTGTTCAGCATGGCCCTTTTGACCGAGGGCAAGCGAGACTTCTTTGTAGCGCTGATTTGCCCTTCCGGCTTGCTTGGTTGGCCAAAAAGGGCGTATGCGTTTTTTCCTGAATATATTCAGGAAAAAACGCATACGCCCTTTTTGGCCAAGGGCATCATTGTCAACGTTTTGCCACTTTTCATGTGCTTTAAAGGCGAGTCGAATCTACCTCCTGAAATCTGTTTCCTGCAAATCTGCCTTGCTTTCAAATCCTCTTCGTTGCCTTCCCTCAATATATTTGTGGACGAGAGTTCTCATTTATAACTCTGCACGTTTGTGAACTTGCAGTGCCCCTGAGCTCCATTTGTCTCCTCTCTTTTTTGGGAGCTGGCCGCAAAAGCGCAGGATTGCTTCGGGTCCTATTTTGGTTCTGGGGGGCAGGCTGAGCCTGTGGTTCATTCTTCTTCCTGATGGGAAAATGGAGTGACCTGTGCCTGTCCCAACACCTAGGGCTAGTCTTTCGTTGGTTCCCCGTCTTCCCGTTCATTCTCAGGACAAATTGCAACTTGGACGAAACAGTAGGTTAAAGGTGCCGATTCTCCAAGTAGGGAGATGGTTAGTCAAGCGGCTGGAATGGCGAACCCGAGCACAAGGAGAGGAGAAATGAGGTGCGTTTTAGAACCCTTTCCCGATCTCACGGCATACCATCTTCTGGCTTTCCCATGCATGTTTTGATGTAGGAAGATTCCCTTGTACCTGGAGATTTGAGACCCATGGGGTGTGTTCCCCGCAGTGTTACTTTAAAGTATCTGCGTTTGCTCACCCAACCTCACCAATCCTCTCAGCCCCAAGAGTGTCCAGCCTTATGTCTCATCCAGCTGTGGGTCTAGATATGGTCAATCCAGGTTGCATCATAGACCCTGAACGGATTTTGTAAGAATTTCTCTCTCTTTCACTGTCTTTGCTTTGTGGGTTTTTTAAAGTAATGTATGTTTAGAATGGGGTTTGGCTGCTTTTCCCTGCTGTGTTGATGCCGATTTGCACCCTCTTGATTCACTTGCAGAGAGATATCGATACATAGGTTTTCAAATTCATACTAGTCAGATATATTCTTGTGCAGTGACTAGGGGTGTTGAGTCCAGTTCACTGAGCAGGGAGTAGGCCTTGTCTATTACATATTTGGCTTATGGAGCGGTGTCTGAGCTAATTTCAAACCCTTGTTTTATGCATCACCCCACCTCACCTTTCCCGTTAAGCAGCCATAGTGTGTCTTCTAAAGGTGTGACTCTGTTCTGTTTTGTAATTCAGTTCAAGTGTAGCGATTTTGACATTCCCTCTATAAGCGATATCTTAGGATAAGTGTCTTTTTCTGTGTGACTTATTTCACTTAGAATCATCGTACCTAAATCCACACATCATGCTGCTAACTAGCCTTATGACATTGATTTCATGGCTGAGTGATATTCCATTGTGCCAAGTACCATCATTTCTTTATCCATTTTTCTCTTTCCTGGGATATTGAAGGTGTACCGAAGCGGAGGTTCTTGGAAACAGAGCAGCCGTAAATTTAGGGTGCCTGTGTCTTGTTGATTTTTAGTTTTCCCAATTTATACGCCCATGAGTGGAAGTGCCCTATGCTCTCTACGCTGTGTTTATTACTTGTTTCAGGACACACCGTACTCTTCTCCAGAGTGCCTGTTGGCAATTTACATCCCGCCCATCAGCGTAGCAAGGCTCCCATGTCTCCATGGCCTGTCCTGCTTTTCTGGTTTTTACTGTTTGTTCAGCATGGCCCTTTTGACCGAGGGCAAGCGAGACTTCTTTGTAGCGCTGATTTGCCCTTCCGGCTTGCTTGGTTGGCCAAAAAGGGCGTATGCGTTTTTTCCTGAATATTTTCAGGAAAAAACGCATACGCCCTTTTTGGCCAAGGGCATCATTGTCAACGTTTTGCCGCTTTTCATGTGCTTTAAAGGCGAGTCGAATCTACCTCCTGAAATCTGTTTCCTGCAAATCTGCCTTGCTTTCAAATCCTCTTCGTTGCCTTCCCTCAATATATTTGTGGACGAGAGTTCTCATTTATAACTCTGCACGTTTGTGAATTGCAGTGCCCCTGAGCTCCATTTGTCTCCTCGCTTTTTTGGGAGCTGGCCGCAAAAGCGCAGGATTGCTTCAGGCCCTATTTTGGTTCTGGGGGGCAGGCTGAGCCTGTGGTTCATTCTTCTTCCTGATGGGAAAATGGAGTGACCTATGCCTGTCCCAACACCTAGGGCTCGTCTCTCGTTGGTTCCGCGTCTTCCCGTTCATCCTCAGGACAAATTGCAACCTGTACAATCAGGAGGTTAAAGGTGCTGATTCTCCAAGTAGGGAGATGGTTAGTCAAGCGGCTGGAATGGCGAACCCGAGCACAAGGAGAGGAGAAATGAGGTGCGTTTTAGAAACCTTTCCCGATCTCATGGCATACCATCTTCTGGCTTTCCCATGCATGTTTTGATGTAGGAAGATGCCCTTGTACCTGGAGATTTGAGACCCATGGGGTGTGTTCCCCGCAGTGTTACTTTAAAGTATCTGCGTTTGCTCACCCAACCTCACCAATCCTCTCAGCCCCAAGAGTGTCCAGCCTTATGTCTCATCCAGCTGTGGGTCTAGATATGGTCAATCCAGGTTGCATCAGAGACCCTGAACGGATTTTGTAAGAATTTCTCTCTCTTTCACTGTCTTTGTTTTGTGGGTTTTTTAAAGTAATTTATGTTTAGAATCGGGCTTGGCTGCTTTTCCCTGCTGTGTTGATGCCGCTTTACACCCTCTTGATTCACTTGCAGAGAGATATCGATACATAGGTTTTCAGATTCTTACTAGTCAGATATATTCTTGTGTGGTGACTAGGGTGTGTTGAGTCCAGTTCACTGAGCAGGGAGTAGGCCTTGTCTATTACATATTTGGCTTATGGAGCGGTGTCTGAGCTAATTTCAAACCCTTGTTTTATGCATCACCCCACCTCACCTTTCCCGTTAAGCAGCCATAGTGTGTCTTCTAAAGGTGTGACTCTGTTCTGTTTTGTAATTCAGTTCAAGTGTAGCGATTTTGACATTCCCTCTATAAGCGATATCTTAGGATAAGTGTCTTTTTCTGTGTGACTTATTTCACTTAGAATCATCGTATCTAAATCCACTCATCATGCTGCTAACTAGCCTTATGACATTGATTTCATGGCTGAGTGATATTCCATTGTGCCAAGTACCACCATTTCTTTATCCATTTTTCTCTTTCCTGGGATATTGAAGGTGTACCGAAGTGGAGGTTCTTGGAAACAGAGCAGCCGTAAACTTTAGGGTGCCTGTGTCTTGTTGATTTTTAGTTTTCCCAATTTATACGCCCTTGAGTGGAAGTGCCCTATGCTCTCTACGCTGTGTTTATTACTTGTTTCAGGACACACCGTACTCTTCTCCAGAGTGCCTGTTGGCAATTTACATCCCGCCCATCAGCGTAGCAAGGCTCCCATGTCTCCATGGCCTGTCCTGCTTTTCTGGTTTTTACACTTTGTTCAGAATGGCCCTTTTGACCGAGGGCAAGCGAGACTTCTTTGTAGCGCTGATTTGCCCTTCCGGCTTGCTTGGTTGGCCAAAAAGGGCGTATGCGTTTTTTCCTGAAAATATTCAGGAAAAAACGCATACGCCCTTTTTGGCCAAGGGCATCATTGTCAACGTTTTGCCGTTTTTCATGTGCTTTAAAGGCGAGTCGAATCTACCTCCTGAAATCTGTTTCCTGCAAATCTGCCTTGCTTTCAAATCCTCTTCGTTGCCTTCCCTCAATATATTTGTGGACGAGAGTTCTCATTTATAACTCTGCACGTTTGTGAATTGCAGTGCCCCTGAGCTCCATTTGTCTCCTCGCTTTTTTGGGAGCTGGCCGCAAAAGCGCAAGATTGCTTCAGGCCCTATTTTGGTTCTGGGGGGCAGGCTGAGCCTGTGGTTCATTCTTCTTCCTGATGGGAAAATGGAGTGACCTATGCCTGTCCCAACACCTAGGGCTCGTCTCTCGTTGGTTCCGCGTCTTCCCTTTCATCCTCAGGACAAATTGGAACCTGTACAATCAGGAGGTTAAAGGTGCTGATTCTCCAAGTAGGGAGATGGTTAGTCAAGCGGCTGGAATGGCGAACCCGAGCACAAGGAGAGGAGAAATGAGGTGCGTTTTAGAAACCTTTCCCGATCTCACGGCATACCATCTTCTGGCTTTCCCATGCATGTTTTGATGTAGGAAGATGCCCTTGTACCTGGAGATTTGAGACCCATGGGGTGTGTTCCCCGCAGTGTTACTTTAAAGTATCTGCGTTTGCTCACCCAACCTCACCAATCCTCTCAGCCCCAAGAGTGTCCAGCCTTATGTCTCATCCAGCTGTGGGTCTAGATATGGTCAATCCAGGTTGCATCAGAGACCCTGAACGGATTTTGTAAGAATTTCTCTCTCTTTCACTGTCTTTGCTTTGTGGGTTTTTTAAAGTAATTTATGTTTAGAATCGGGCTTGGCTGCTTTTCCCTGCTGTGTTGATGCCGCTTTACACCCTCTTGATTCACTTGCAGAGAGATATCGATACATAGGTTTTCAGATTCTTACTAGTCAGATATATTCTTGTGTGGTGACTAGGGGGTGTTGAGTCCAGTTCACTGAGCAGAGAGTAGGCCTTGTCTATTACATATTTGGCTTATGGAACGGTCTCTGAGCTAATTTCAAACCCTTGTTTTATGCATCACCCCACCTCACCTTTCCCGTTAAGCAGCCATAGTGTGTCTTCTAAAGGTGTGACTCTGTTCTGTTTTGTAATTCAGTTCAAGTGTAGCGATTTTGACATTCCCTCTATAAGCGATATCTTAGGATAAGTGTCTTTTTCTGTGTGACTTATTTCACTTAGAATCATCGTATCTAAATCCACTCATCATGCTGCTAACTAGCCTTATGACATTGATTTCATGGCTGAGTGATATTCCATTGTGCCAAGTACCACCATTTCTTTATCCATTTTTCTCTTTCCTGGGATTTTGAAGGTGTACCGAAGTGGAGGTTCTTGGAAACAGAGCAACCGTAAACTTTAGGGTGACTGTGTCTTGTTGATTTTTAGTTTTCCCAATTTATACGCCCATGAGTGGAAGTGCCCTATGCTCTCTACGCTGTGTTTATTACTTGTTTCAGGACACACCGTACTCTTCTCCAGAGTGCCTGTTGGCAATTTATATCCCACCCATCAGCGTAGCAAGGCTCCCATGTCTCCAAGGCCTGTCCTGCTTTTCTGGTTTTTACTGTTTGTTCAGCATGGCCCTTTTGACCGAGGGCAAGCGAGACTTCTTTGTAGCGCTGATTTGCCCTTCCGGCTTGCTTGGTTGGCCAAAAAGGGCGTATGCGTTTTTTCCTGAATATATTCAGGAAAAAACGCATACGCCCTTTTTGGCCAAGGGCATCATTGTCAACGTTTTGCCGCTTTTCATGTGCTTTAAAGGCGAGTCGAATCTACCTCCTGAAATCTGTTTCCTGCAAATCTGCCTTGCTTTCAAATCCTCTTCGTTGCCTTCCCTCAATATACTTGTGGACGAGAGTTCTCATTTATAACTCTGCACGTTTGTGAATTGCAGTGCCCCTGAGCTCCATTTGTCTCCTCGCTTTTTTGGGAGCTGGCCGCAAAAGCGCAGGATTGCTTCAGGCCCTATTTTGGTTCTGGGGGGCAGGCTGAGCCTGTGGTTCATTCTTCTTCCTGATGGGAAAATGGAGTGACCTATGCCTGTCCCAACACCTAGGGCTCGTCTCTCGTTGGTTCCGCGTCTTCCCGTTCATCCTCAGGACAAATTGCAACCTGTACAATCAGGAGGTTAAAGGTGCTGATTCTCCAAGTAGGGAGATGGTTAGTCAAGCGGCTGGAATGGCGAACCCGAGCACAAGGAGAGGAGAAATGAGGTGCGTTTTAGAAACCTTTCCCGATCTCATGGCATACCATCTTCTGGCTTTCCCATGCATGTTTTGATGTAGGATGATGCCCTTGTACCTGGAGATTTGAGACCCATGGGGTGTGTTCCCCGCAGTGTTACTTTAAAGTATCTGCGTTTGCTCACCCAACCTCACCAATCCTCTCAGCCCCAAGAGTGTCCAGCCTTATGTCTCATCCAGCTGTGGGTCTAGATATGGTCAATCCAGGTTGCATCAGAGACCCTGAACGGATTTTGTAAGAATTTCTCTCTCTTTCACTGTCTTTGTTTTGTGGGTTTTTTAAAGTAATTTATGTTTAGAATCGGGCTTGGCTGCTTTTCCCTGCTGTGTTGATGCCGCTTTACACCCTCTTGATTCACTTGCAGAGAGATATCGATACATAGGTTTTCAGATTCTTACTAGTCAGATATATTCTTGTGTGGTGACTAGGGGGTGTTGAGTCCAGTTCACTGAGCAGGGAGTAGGCCTTGTCTATTACATATTTGGCTTATGGAGCGGTGTCTGAGCTAATTTCAAACCCTTGTTTTATGCATCACCCCACCTCACCTTTCCCGTTAAGCAGCCATAGTGTGTCTTCTAAAGGTGTGACTCTGTTCTGTTTTGTAATTCAGTTCAAGTGTAGCGATTTTGACATTCCCTCTATAAGCGATATCTTAGGATAAGTGTCTTTTTCTGTGTGACTTATTTCACTTAGAATCATCGTACCTAAATCCACTCATCATGCTGCTAACTAGCCTTATGACATTGATTTCATGGCTGAGTGATATTCCATTGTGCCAAGTACCACCATTTCTTTATCCATTTTTCTCTTTCCTGGGATATTGAAGGTGTACCGAAGTGGAGGTTCTTGGAAACAGAGCAGCCGTAAACTTTAGGGTGCCTGTGTCTTGTTGATTTTTAGTTTTCCCAATTTATACGCCCATGAGTGGAAGTGCCCTATGCTCTCTACGCTGTGTTTATTACTTGTTTCAGGACACACCGTACTCTTCTCCAGAGTGCCTGTTGGCAATTTACATCCCGCCCATCAGCGTAGCAATGCTCCCATGTCTCCATGGCCTGTCCTGCTTTTCTGGTTTTTACACATTTTTCAGCATGGCCCTTTTGACCGAGGGCAAGCGAGACTTCTTTGTAGCGCTGATTTGCCCTTCCGGCTTGCTTGGTTGGCCAAAAAGGGCGTATGCGTTTTTTCCTGAATATATTCAGGAAAAAACGCATACGCCCTTTTTGGCCAAGGGCATCATTGTCAACGTTTTGCCGCTTTTCATGTGCTTTAAAGGCGAGTCGAATCTACCTCCTGAAATCTGTTTCCTGCAAATCTGCCTTGCTTTCAAATCCTCTTCGTTGCCTTCCCTCAATATATTTGTGGACGAGAGTTCTCATTTATAACTCTGCACGTTTGTGAATTGCAGTGCCCCTGAGCTCCATTTGTCTCCTCGCTTTTTTGGGAGCTGGCCGCAAAAGCGCAGGATTGCTTCAGGCCCTATTTTGGTTCTGGGGGGCAGGTTGAGCCTGTGGTTCATTCTTCTTCCTGATGGGAAAATGGAGTGACCTGTGCCTGTCCCAACACCTAGGGCTAGTCTTTCGTTGGTTCCCCGTCTTCCCGTTCATCCTCAGGACAAATTGCAACCTGGACGAAACAGTAGGTTAAAGGTGCTGATTCTCCAAGTAGGGAGATGGTTAGTCAAGCGGCTGGAATGGCGAACCCGAGCACAAGGAGAGGAGAAATGAGGTGCGTTTTAGAAACCTTTCCCGATCTCACGGCATACGATCTTCTGGGTTTCCCATGCATGTTTTGATGTAGGAAGATTCCCTTGTACCTGGAGATTTGAGACCCATGGGGTGTGTTCCCCGCAGTGTTACTTTAAAGTATCTGCGTTTGCTCACCCAACCTCACCAATCCTCTCAGCCCCAAGAGTGTCCAGCCTTATGTCTCATCCAGCTGTGGGTCTAGATATGGTCAATCCAGGTTGCATCAGAGACCCTGAACGGATTTTGTAAGAATTTCTCTCTCTTTCACTGTCTTTGCTTTGTGGGTTTTTTAAAGTAATGTATGTTTAGAATTGGGTTTGGCTGCTTTTCCCTGCTGTGTTGATGCTGCTTTACACCCTCTTGATTCACTTGCAGAGAGATATCGATACATAGGTTTTCAGATTCTTACTAGACAGATATATTCTTGTGTGGTGACTAGGGTGTGTTGAGTCCAGTTCACTGAGCAGGGAGTAGGCCTTGTGTATTACATATTTGGCTTATGGAGCGGTCTCTGAGCTAATTTCAAACCCTTGTTTTATGCATCACCCCACCTCACCTTTCCCGTTAAGCAGCCATAGTGTGTCTTCTAAAGGTGTGACTCTGTTCTGTTTTGTAATTCAGTTCAAGTGTAGCGATTTTGACATTCCCTCTATAAGCGATATCTTAGGATAAGTGTCTTTTTCTGTGTGACTTATTTCACTTAGAATCATCGTATCTAAATCCACTCATCATGCTGCTAACTAGCCTTATGACATTGATTTCATGGCTGAGTGATATTCCATTGTGCCAAGTACCACCATTTCTTTATCCATTTTTCTCTTTCCTGGGATATTGAAGGTGTACCGAAGCGTAGGTTCTTGGAAACAGAGCAGCCGTAAACTTTAGGGTGCCTGTGTCTTGTTGATTTTTAGTTTTCCCAATTTATACGCCCATGAGTGGAAGTGCCCTATGCAATCTACGCTGTGTTTATTACTTGTTTCAGGACACACCGTACTCTTCTCCAGAGTGCCTGTTGGCAATTTACATCCCGCCCATCAGCGTAGCAATGCTCCCAAGTCTCCATGGCCTGTCCTGCTTTTCTGGTTTTTACACATTTTTCAGCATGGCCCTTTTGACCGAGGGCAAGCGATACTTCTATGTAGCGCTGATTTGCCCTTCCGGCATGCTTGGTTGGCCAAAAAGGGCGTATGCGTTTTTTCCTGAATATATTCAGGAAAATATGCATACGCCCTTTTTGGCCAAGGGCATCATTGTCAACGTTTTGCCGCTTTTCATGTGATTTAAAGCCGAGTCGAATCTACCTCCTGTAATCTGTTTCCTGCAAATCTGCCTTGCTTTCAAATCCTCTTCGTTGCCTTCCCTCAATATATTTGTGGACGAGAATTCTCATTTATAACTCTGCACGTTTGTGAATTGCAGTGCCCCTGAGCTCCATTTGTCTCCTCGCTTTTTTGGGAGCTGGCCGCAAAAGCGCAGGATTGCTTCAGGCCCTATTTTGGTTCTGGGGGGCAGGCTGAGCCTGTGGTTCATTCTTCTTCCTGATGGGAAAATGGAGTGACCTATGCCTGTCCCAGCACCTAGGGCTCGTCTCTCGTTGGTTCCGCGTCGTCCCGTTCATCCTCAGGACAAGTTGCAACCTGTACAATCAGGAGGTTAAAGGTGCTGATTCTCCAAGTAGGGAGATGGTTAGTCAAGCGGCTGGAATGGTGAACCCGAGCACAAGGAGAGGAGAAATGAGGTGCGTTTTAGAAACCTTTCCCAATCTCATGGCATACCATCTTCTGGGTTTCCCATGCATGTTTTGATGTAGGAAGATTCCCTTGTACCTGGAGATTTGAGACCCATGGGGTGTGTTCCCCGCAGTGTTACTTTAAAGTATCTGCGTTTGCTCACCCAACCTCACCAATCTTCTCAGCCCCAAGAGTGTCTAGCCTTATGTCTCATCCAGCTGTGGGTCTAGATATGGTCAATCCAGGTTGCATCAGAGACCCTGAACGGATTTTGTAAGAATTTCTCTCTCTTTCACTGTCTTTGTTTTGTGGGTTTTTTAAAGTAATTTATGTTTAGAATCGGGCTTGGCTGCTTTTCCCTGCTGTGTTGATGCCGCTTTACACCCTCTTGATTCACTTGCAGAGAGATATCGATACATAGGTTTTCAGATTCTTACTAGTCAGATATATTCTTGTGTGGTGACTAGGGTGTGTTGAGTCCAGTTCACTGAGCAGGGAGTAGGCCTTGTCTATTATATATTTGGCTTATGGAGCGGTCTCTGAGCTAATTTCAAACGCTTGTTTTATGCATCACCCCACCTCACCTTTCCGGTGAAGCAGCCATAGTGTGTCTTCTAAAGGTGTGACTCTGTTCTGTTTTGTAATTCAGTTCAAGTGTAGCGATTTTGACATTCCCTCTATAAGCGATATCTTAGGATAAGTGTCTTTTTCTGTATAAGTGTCTTTTTCTGTGTGACTTATTTCACTTAGAATCATCGTATCTAAATCCACTCATCATGCTGCTAACTAGCCTTATGACATTGATTTCATGGCTGAGTGATATTCCATTGTGCCAAGTACCACCATTTCTTTATCCATTTTTCTCTTTCCTGGGATATTGAAGGTGTACCGAAGTGGAGGTTCTTGGAAACAGAGCAGCCGTAAACTTTAGGGTGCCTGTGTCTTGTTGATTTTTAGTTTTCCCAATTTATACGCCCTTGAGTGGAAGTGCCCTATGCTCTCTACGCTGTGTTTATTACTTGTTTCAGGACACACCGTACTCTTCTCCAGAGTGCCTGTTGGCAATTTACATCCCGCCCATCAGCGTAGCAAGGCTCCCATGTCTCCATGGCCTGTCCTGCTTTTCTGGTTTTTACACTTTGTTCAGCATGGCCCTTTTGACCGAGGGCAAGCGAGACTTCTTTGTAGCGCTGATTTGCCCTTCCGGCTTGCTTGGTTGGCCAAAAAGGGCGTATGCGTTTTTTCCTGAATATATTCAGGAAAAAACGCATACGCCCTTTTTGGCCAAGGGCATCATTGTCAACGTTTTGCCGCTTTTCATGTGCTTTAAAGGCGAGTCGAAGCTACCTCCTGAAATCTGTTTCCTGCAAATCTGCCTTGCTTTCAAATCCTCTTCGTTGCCTTCCCTCAATGTATTTGTGGACGAGAGTTCTCATTTATAACTCTGCACGTTTGTGAATTGCAGTGCCCCTGAGCTCCATTTCTCTCCTCGCTTTTTTGGGAGCTGGCCGCAAAAGCGCAGGATTGCTTCAGGCCCTATTTTGGTTCTCGGGGGCAGGCTGAGCCTGTGGTTCATTCTTCTTCCTGATGGGAAAATGGAGTGACCTATGCCTGTCCCAACACCTAGGGCTCGTCTCTCGTTGGTTCCGCGTCTTCCCGTTCATCCTCAGGACAGATTGCAACCTGTACAATCAGGAGGTTAAAGGTGCTGATTCTCCAAGTAGGGAGATGGTTAGTCAAGCGGCTGGAATGGCGAACCCGAGCACAAGGAGAGGAGAAATGAGGTGCGTTTTAGTAACCTTTCCCGATCTCATGGCATACCATCTTCTGGGTTTCCCATGCATGTTTTGATGTAGGAAGATTCCCTTGTACCTGGAGATTTGAGACCCATGGGGTGTGTTCCCCGCAGTGTTACTTTAAAGTATCTGCGTTTGCTCACCCAACCTCACCAATCCTCTCAGCCCCAAGAGTGTCCAGCCTTATGTCTCATCCAGCTGTGGGTCTAGATATGGTCAATCCAGGTTGCATCAGAGACCCTGAACGGATTTTGTAAGAATTTCTCTCTCTTTCACTGTCTTTGTTTTGTGGGTTTTTTAAAGTAATTTATGTTTAGAATCGGGCTTGGCTGCTTTTCCCTGCTGTGTTGATGCCGCTTTACACCCTCTTGATTCACTTGCAGAGAGATATCGATACATAGGTTTTCAGATTCTTACTAGTCAGATATATTCTTGTGTGGTGACTAGGGTGTGTTGAGTCCAGTTCACTGAGCAGGGAGTAGGCCTTGTCTATTACATATTTGGCTTATGGAGCGGTCTCTGAGCTAATTTCAAACCCTTGTTTTATGCATCACCCCACCTCACCTTTCCCGTTAAGCAGCCATAGTGTGTCTTCTAAAGGTGTGACTCTGTTCTGTTTTGTAATTCAGTTCAAGTGTAGCGATTTTGACATTCCCTCTATAAGCGATATCTTAGGATAAGTGCCTTTTTCTGTGTGACTTATTTCACTTAGAATCATCGTATCTAAATCCACTCATCATGCTGCTAACTAGCCTTATGACATTGATTTCATGGCTGAGTGATATTCCATTGTGCCAAGTACCACCATTTCTTTATCCATTTTTCTCTTTCCTGGGATATTGAAGGTGTACCGAAGTGGAGGTTCTTGGAAACAGAGCAGCCGTAAACTTTAGGGTGCCTGTGTCTTGTTGATTTTTAGTTTTCCCAATTTATACGCCCTTGAGTGGAAGTGCCCTATGCTCTCTACGCTGTGTTTATTACTTGTTTCAGGACACACCGTACTCTTCTCCAGAGTGCCTGTTGGCAATTTACATCCCGCCCATCAGCGTAGCAAGGCTCCCATGTCTCCATGGCCTGTCCTGCTTTTCTGGTTTTTACACTTTGTTCAGCATGGCCCTTTTGACCGAGGGCAAGCGAGACTTCTTTGTAGCGCTGATTTGCCCTTCCGGCTTGCTTGGTTGGCCAAAAAGGGCGTATGCGTTTTTTCCTGAATATATTCAGGAAAAAACGCATACGCCCTTTTTGGCCAAGGGCATCATTGTCAACGTTTTGCCGCTTTTCATGTGCTTTAAAGGCGAGTCGAATCTACCTCCTGAAATCTGTTTCCTGCAAATCTGCCTTGCTTTCAAATCCTCTTCGTTGCCTTCCCTCAATGTATTTGTGGACGAGAGTTCTCATTTATAACTCTGCACGTTTGTGAATTGCAGTGCCCCTGAGCTCCATTTGTCTCCTCGCTTTTTTGGGAGCTGGCCGCAAAAGCGCAGGATTGCTTCAGGCCCTATTTTGGTTCTCGGGGGCAGGCTGAGCCTGTGGTTCATTCTTCTTCCTGATGGGAAAATGGAGTGACCTATGCCTGTCCCAACACCTAGGGCTCGTCTCTCGTTGGTTCCGCGTCTTCCCGTTCATCCTCAGGACAAATTGCAACCTGTACAATCAGGAGGTTAAAGGTGCTGATTCTCCAAGTAGGGAGATGGTTAGTCAAGCGGCTGGAATGGCGAACCCGAGCACAAGGAGAGGAGAAATGAGGTGCGTTTTAGTAACCTTTCCCGATCTCATGGCATACCATCGTCTGGGTTTCCCATGCATGTTTTGATGTAGGAAGATTCCCTTGTACCTGGAGATTTGAGACCCATGGGGTGTGTTCCCCGCAGTGTTACTTTAAAGTATCTGCGTTTGCTCACCCAACCTCACCAATCCTCTCAGCCCCAAGAGTGTCCAGCCTTATGTCTCATCCAGCTGTGGGTCTAGATATGGTCAATCCAGGTTGCATCAGAGACCCTGAACGGATTTTGTAAGAATTTCTCTCTCTTTCACTGTCTTTGTTTTGTGGGTTTTTTAAAGTAATTTATGTTTAGAATCGGGCTTGGCTGCTTTTCCCTGCTGTGTTGATGCCGCTTTACACCCTCTTGATTCACTTGCAGAGAGATATCGATACATAGGTTTTCAGATTCTTACTAGTCAGATATATTCTTGTGTGGTGACTAGGGTGTGTTGAGTCCAGTTCACTGAGCAGGGAGTAGGCCTTGTCTATTACATATTTGGCTTATGGAGCGGTCTCTGAGCTAATTTCAAACCCTTGTTTTATGCATCACCCCACCTCACCTTTCCCGTTAAGCAGCCATAGTGTGTCTTCTAAAGGTGTGACTCTGTTCTGTTTTGTAATTCAGTTCAAGTGTAGCGATTTTGACATTCCCTCTATAAGCGATATCTTAGGATAAGTGTCTTTTTCTGTGTGACTTATTTCACTTAGAATCATCGTATCTAAATCCACTCATCATGTTGCTAACTAGCCTTATGACATTGATTTCATGGCTGAGTGATATTCCATTGTGCCAAGTACCACCATTTCTTTATCCATTTTTCTCTTTCCTGGGATATTGAAGGTGTACCGAAGTGGAGGTTCTTGGAAACAGAGCAGCCGTAAACTTTAGGGTGACTGTGTCTTGTTGATTTTTAGTTTTCCCAATTTATACGCCCTTGAGTGGAAGTGCCCTATGCTCTCTACGCTGTGTTTATTACTTGTTTCAGGACACACTGTACTCTTCTCCAGAGTGCCTGTTGGCAATTTACATCCCGCCCATCAGCGTAGCAAGGCTCCCATGTCTCCATGGCCTGTCCTGCTTTTCTGGTTTTTACACTTTGTTCAGCATGGCCCTTTTGACCGAGGGCAAGCGAGACTTCTTTGTAGCGCTGATTTGCCCTTCCGGCTTGCTTGGTTGGCCAAAAAGGGCGTATGCGTTTTTTCCTGAATATATTCAGGAAAAAACGCATACGCCCTTTTTGGCCAAGGGCATCATTGTCAACGTTTTGCCGCTTTTCATGTGCTTTAAAGGCGAGTCGAATCTACCTCCTGAAATCTGTTTCCTGCAAATCTGCCTTGCTTTCAAATCCTCTTCGTTGCCTTCCCTCAATGTATTTGTGGACGAGAGTTCTCATTTATAACTCTGCACGTTTGTGAATTGCAGTGCCCCTGAGTTCCATTTGTCTCCTCGCTTTTTTGGGAGCTGGCCGCAAAAGCGCAGGATTGCTTCAGGCCCTATTTTGGTTCTCGGGGGCAGGTTGAGCCTGTGGTTCATTCTTCTTCCTGATGGGAAAATGGAGTGACCTATGCCTGTCCCAACACCTAGGGCTCGTCTCTCGTTGGTTCCGCGTCTTCCCGTTCATCCTCAGGACAGATTGCAACCTGTACAATCAGGAGGTTAAAGGTGCTGATTCTCCAAGTAGGGAGATGGTTAGTGAAGCGGCTGGAATGGCGAACCCGAGCACAAGGAGAGGAGAAATGAGGTGCGTTTTAGTAACCTTTCCCGATCTCATGGCATACCATCTTCTGGGTTTCCCATGCATGTTTTGATGTAGGAAGATTCCCTTGTACCTGGAGATTTGAGACCCATGGGGTGTGTTCCCCGCAGTGTTACTTTAAAGTATCTGCGTTTGCTCACCCAACCTCACCAATCCTCTCAGCCCCAAGAGTGTCCAGCCTTATGTCTCATCCAGCTGTGGGTCTAGATATGGTCAATCCAGGTTGCATCAGAGACCCTGAACGGATTTTGTAAGAATTTCTCTCTCTTTCACTGTCTTTGTTTTGTGGGTTTTTTAAACTAATTTATGTTTAGAATCGGGCTTGGCTGCTTTTCCCTGCTGTGTTGATGCCGCTTTACACCCTCTTGATTCACTTGCAGAGAGATATCGATACATAGGTTTTCAGATTCTTACTAGTCAGATATATTCTTGTGTGGTGACTAGGGTGTGTTGAGTCCAGTTCACTGAGCAGGGAGTAGGCCTTGTCTATTACATATTTGGCTTATGGAGCGGTCTCTGAGCTAATTTCAAACCCTTGTTTTATGCATCACCCCACCTCACCTTTCCGGTTAAGCAGCCATAGTGTGTCTTCTAAAGGTGTGACTCTGTTCTGTTTTGTAATTCAGTTCAAGTGTAGCGATTTTGACATTCCCTCTATAAGCGATATCTTAGGATAAGTGTCTTTTTCTGTGTGACTTATTTCACTTAGAATCATCGTACCTAAATCCACTCATCATGCTGCTAACTAGCCTTATGACATTGATTTCATGGCTGAGTGATATTCCATTGTGCCAAGTACCACCATTTCTTTATCCATTTTTCTCTTTCCTGGGATATTGAAGGTGTACCGAAGCGGAGGTTCTTGGAAACAGAGCAGCCGTAAACTTTAGGGTGCCTGTGTCTTGTTGATTTTTAGTTTTCCCAATTTATACGCCCATGAGTGGAAGTGCCCTATGCTCTCTACGCTGTGTTTATTACTTGTTTCAGGACACACCGTACTCTTCTCCAGAGTGCCTGTTGGCAATTTATATCCCGCCCATCAGCGTAGCAAGGCTCCCATGTCTCCATGGCCTGTCCTGCTTTTCTGGTTTTTACACTTTGTTCAGCATGGCCCTTTTGACCGAGGGCAAGCGAGACTTCTTTGTAGCGCTGATTTGCCCTTCCGGCTTGCTTGGTTGGCCAAAAAGGGCGTATGCGTTTTTTCCTGAATATATTCAGGAAAAAACGCATACGCCCTTTTTGGCCAAGGGCATCATTGTCAACCTTTTGCCGCTTTTCATGTGCTTTAAAGGCGAGTCGAATCTACCTCCTGAAATCTGTTTCCTGCAAATCTGCCTTGCTTTCAAATCCTCTTCGTTGCCTTCCCTCAATATATTTGTGGACGAGAGTTCTCATTTATAACTCTGCACGTTTGTGAATTGCAGTGCCCCTGAGCTCCATTTGTCTCCTCGCTTTTTTGGGAGCTGGCCGCAAAAGCGCAGGATTGCTTCAGGCCCTATTTTGGTTCTGGGGGGCAGGCTGAGCCTGTGGTTCATTCTTCTTCCTGATGGGAAAATGGAGTGACCTGTGCCTGTCCCAACACCTAGGGCTAGTCTTTCGTTTGTTCCCCGTCTTCCCGTTCATCCTCAGGACAAATTGCAACCTGGTCGAAACAGGAGGTTAAAGGTGCTGATTCTCCAAGTAGGGAGATGGTTAGTCAAGCGGCTGGAATGGCGAACCCGAGCATAAGGAGAGGAGAAATGAGGTGCGCTTTAGAAACCTTTCCCGATCTCACGGCATACCATCTTCTGGCTTTCCCATGCATGTTTTGATGTAGGAAGATTCCCTTGTACCTGGAGATTTGAGACCCATGGGGTGGGTACCCCGCGGTATTATTTTAAAGTATCTGCATTTGCTCACCCAACCTCACCAATCCTCTCAGCCCCAAGAGTGTCCAGCCTTATGTCTCATCCAGCTGTGGGTCTAGATATGGTCAATCCAGGTTGCATCAGAGACCCTGAACGGATTTTGTAAGAATTTCTCTCTCTTTCACTGTCTTTGCTTTGTGGGTTTTTTAAAGTAATGTTTGTTTAGAATGGGGTTTGGCTGCTTTTCCCTGCTGTGTTTATGCCGCTTTACACCCTCTTGATTCACTTGCAGAGAGATATCGATACATAGGTTATCAGATTCATACAAGTCAGATATATTCTTGTGCGGTGACTAGGGGGTGTTGAGTCCAGTTCACTGAGCAGGGAGTAGGCCTTGTCTATTACATATTTGGCTTATGGAGCGGTCTCTGAGCTAATTTCAAACCCTTGTTTTATGCATCACCCCACCTCACCTCTCCGGTTAAGCAGCCATAGTGTGTCTTCTAAAGGTGTGACTCTGTTCTGTTTTGTAATTCAGTTCAAGTGTAGCGATTTTGACATTCCCTCTATAAGCGATATCTTAGGATAAGTGTCTTTTTCTGTGTGACTTATTTCACTTAGAATCATCGTACCTAAATCCACTCATCATGCTGCTAACTAGCCTTATGACATTGATTTCATGGCTGAGTGATATTCCATTGTGCCAAGTACCACCATTTCTTTATCCATTTTTCTCTTTCCTGGGATATTGAAGGTGTACCGAAGCGGAGGTTCTTGGAAACAGAGCAGCCGTAAACTTTATGGTGCCTGTGTCTTGTTGATTTTTAGTTTTCGCAATTTATACGCCCATGAGTGGAAGTGCCCTATGCTCTCTACGTTGTGTTTATTACTTGTTTCAGGACACACCGTACTCTTCTCCAGAGGGCCTGTTGGCAATTTATATCCCGCCCATCAGCGTAGCAAGGCTCCCATGTCTCCATGGCCTGTCCTGCTTTTCTGGTTTTTACTGTTTGTTCAGCATGGCCCTTTTGACCGAGGGCAAGCGAGACTTCTTTGTAGCGCTGATTTGCCCTTCCGGCTTGCTTGGTTGGCCAAAAAGGGCGTATGCGTTTTTTCCTGAATATATTCAGGAAAAAACGCATACGCCCTTTTTGGCCAAGGGCATCATTGTCAACGTTTTGCCGCTTTTCATGTGCTTTAAAGGCGAGTCGAATCTACCTCCTGAAATCTGTTTCCTGCAAATCTGCCTTGCTTTCAAATCCTCTTCGTTGCCTTCCCTCAATATATTTGTGGACGAGAGTTCTCATTTATAACTCTGCACGTTTGTGAATTGCAGTGCCCCTGAGCTCCATTTGTCTCCTCGCTTTTTTGGGAGCTGGCCGCAAAAGCGCAGGATTGCTTCAGGCCCTATTTTGGTTCTGGGGTCAGGCTGAGCCTGTGGTTCATTCTTCTTCCTGATGGGAAAATGGAGTGACCTGTGCCTGTCCCAACACCTAGGGCTAGTCTTTCGTTGGTTCCCCGTCTTCCCGTTCATCCTCAGGACAAATTGCAACCTGGACGAAACAGGAGGTTAAAGGTGCTGATTCTCCAAGTAGGGAGATGGTTAGTCAAGCGGCTGGAATGGCGAACCCGAGCACAAGGAGAGGAGAAATGAGGTGCGTTTTAGAAACCTTTCCCGATCTCACGGCATACCATCTTCTGGGTTTCCCATGCATGTTTTGATGTAGGAAGATGCCCTTGTACCTGGAGATTTGAGACCCATGGGGTGGGTACCCCGCGGTATTACTTTAAAGTATCTGCATTTGCTCACCCAACCTCACCAATCCTCTCAGCCCCAAGAGTGTCCAGCCTTATGTCTCATCCAGCTGTGGTTCTAGATATGGTCAATCCAGGTTGCATCAGAGACCCTGAACGGATTTTGTAAGAATTTCTCTCTCTTTCACTGTCTTTGCTTTGTGGGTTTTTTAAAGTAATGTATGTTTAGAATGGGGTTTGGCTGCTTTTCCCTGCTGTGTTGATGCCGCTTTACACCCTCTTGATTCACTTGCAGAGAGATATCGATACATAGGTTTTCAGATTCATACTAGTCAGATATATTCTTGAGCGATGACTAGGGGGTGTTGAGTCCAGTTCACTGAGCAGGGAGTAGGCCTTGTCTATTACATATTTGGCTTATGGCGCGGTGTCTGAGCTAATTTCAAACCCTTGTTTTATGCATCACCCCACCTCACCTTTCCGGTTAAGCAGCCATAGTGTGTCTTCTAAAGGTGTGACTCTGTTCTGTTTTGTAATTCAGTTCAAGTGTAGCGATTTTGACATTCCCTCTATAAGCGATATCTTAGGATAAGTGTCTTTTTCTGTGTGACTTATTTCACTTAGAATCATCGTACCTAAATCCACTCATCATGCTGCTAACTAGCCTTATGACATTGATTTCATGGCTGAGTGATATTCCATTGTGCCAAGTACCACCATTTCTTTATCCATTTTTCTCTTTCCTGGGATATTGAAGGTGTACCGAATTGGAGGTTCTTGGAAACAGAGCAGCCGTAAACTTTAGGGTGCCTGTGTCTTGTTGATTTTTAGTTTTCCCAATTTATACGCCCATGAGTGGAAGTGCCCTATGCTCTCTACGCTGTGTTTATTACTTGTTTCAGGACACACCGTACTCTTCTCCAGAGTGCCTGTTGGCAATTTATATTCCGCCCATCAGCGTAGCAAGGCTCCCATGACTCCATGGCCTGTCCTGCTTTTCTGGTTTTTACTGTTGGTTCAGCATGGCCCTTTTTACCGAGGGCAAGCGAGACTTCTTTGTAGCGCTGATTTGCCCTTCCGGCTTGCTTGGTTGGCCAAAAAGGGCGTATGCGTTTTTTCCTGAATATATTCAGGAAAAAACGCATACGCCCTTTTCGGCCAAGGGCATCATTGTTAACGTTTTGCCGCTTTTCATGTGCTTTAAAGGCGAGTCGAATCTACCTCCTGAAATCTGTTTCCTGCAAATCTGCCTTGCTTTCAAATCCTCTTCGTTGCCTTCCCTCAATATATTTGTGGACGAGAGTTCTCATTTATAACTCTGCACGTTTGTGAATTGCAGTGCCCCTGAGCTCCATTTGTCTCCTCGCTTTTTTGGGAGCTGGCCGCAAAAGCGCAGGATTGCTTCAGGCCCTATTTTGGTTCTGGGGGGCAGGCTGAGCCTGTGGTTCATTCTTCTTCCTGATGGGAAAATGGAGTGACCTATGCCTGTCCCAACACCTAGGGCTCGTCTCTCGTTGGTTCCGCGTCTTCCCGTTCATCCTCAGGACAAATTGCAACCTGTACAATCAGGAGGTTAAAGGTGCTGATTCTCCAAGTAGGGAGATGGTTAGTCAAGCGGCTGGAATGGCGAACCCGAGCACAAGGAGAGGAGAAATGAGGTGCGTTTTAGAAACCTTTCCCGATCTCATGGCATACCATCTTCTGGGTTTCCCATGCATGTTTTGATGTAGGAAGATGCCCTTGTACCTGGAGATTTGAGACCCATGGGGTGTGTTCCCCGCAGTGTTACTTTAAAGTATCTGCGTTTGCTCACCCAACCTCACCAATCCTCTCAGCCCCAAGAGTGTCCAGCCTTATGTCTCATCCAGCTGTGGGTCTAGATATGGTCAATCCAGGTTGCATCAGAGACCCTGAACGGATTTTGTAAGAATTTCTCTCTCTTTCACTGTCTTTGTTTTGTGGGTTTTTTAAAGTAATTTATGTTTAGAATCGGGCTTGGCTGCTTTTCCCTGCTGTGTTGATGCCGCTTTACACCCTCTTGATTCACTTGCAGAGAGATATCGATACATAGGTTTTCAGATTCTTACTAGTCAGATATATTCTTGTGTGGTGACTAGGGTGTGTTGAGTCCAGTTCACTGAGCAGGGAGTAGGCCTTGTCTATTACATATTTGGCTTATGGAGCGGTGTCTGAGCTAATTTCAAACCCTTGTTTTATGCATCACCCCACCTCACCTTTCCCGTTAAACAGCCATAGTGTGTCTTCTAAAGGTGTGCCTCTGTTCTGTTTTGTAATTCAGTTCAAGTTTAGCGATTTCGATATTCCCTCTATAAGCGATATCTTAGGATAAGTGCCTTTTTCTGTGTGACTTATTTCACTTAGAATCATCGTACCTAAATCCACTCATCATGCTGCTAACTAGCCTTATGACATTGATTTCATGGCTGAGTGATATTGCATTGTGCCAAGTACCACCATTTCTTTATCCATTTTTCTCTTTCCTGGGATATTGAAGGTGTACCGAAGCGGAGGTTCTTGGCAACAGAGCAGCCGTAAAGTTTGGGGAGCCTGTGTCGTGTTGATTTTTAGTTTTCCCAATTTATACGCCCATGAGTGGAAGTGCCCTATGCTCTCAACGCTGTGTTTATTACTTGTTTCAGGACACACCGTACTCTTCTCCAGAGTGCCTGTTGGCAATTTATATCCCGCCCATCAGCGTAGCAAGGCTCCCATGTCTCCATGGCCTGTCCTGCTTTTCTGGTTTTTACAGTTTGTTCAGCATGGCCCTTTTGACCGAGGGCAAGCGAGACTTCTTTGTAGCGCTGATTTGCCCTTCCGGCTTGCTTGGTTGGCCAAAAAGGGCGTATGCGTTTTTTCCTGAATATATTCAGGAAAAAACGCATACGCCCTTTTTGGCCAAGGGCATCATTGTCAACGTTTTGCCGCTTTTCATGTGCTTTAAAGGCGAGTCGAATCTACCTCCTGAAATCTGTTTCCTGCAAATCTGCCTTGCTTTCAAATCCTCTTCGTTGCCTTCCCTCAATATATTTGTGGACGAGAGTTCTCATTTATAACTCTGCACGTTTGTGAATTGCAGTGCCCCTGAGCTCCATTTGTCTCCTCGCTTTTTTGGGAGCTGGCCGCAAAAGCGCAAGATTGCTTCAGGCCCTATTTTGGTTCTGGGGGGTAGGCTGTGCCTGTGGTTCATTCTTCTTCCTGATGGGAAAATGGAGTGACCTATGCCTGTCCCAACACCTATGGCTAGTCTCTCGTTGGTTCCCCGTCTTCCCGTTCATCCTCAGGACAAATTGCAACCTGGACGAAACAGGAGGTTAAAGATGCTGATTCTCCAAGTAGGGAGATGGTTAGTCAAGCGGCTGGAATGGCGAACCCGAGCACAAGGAGAGGAGAAATTGGTGCGTTTTAGAAACCATTCCCGATATCATGGCATACCATCTTCTGGGTTTCCCATGCATGTTTTGATGTAGGAAGATTCCCTTGTACCTGGAGATTTGAGACCCATGGGGTGGGTACCCCGCGGTATTACTTTAAAGGATCTGCATTTGCTCACCCAACCTCACCAATCCTCTCAGCCCCAAGAGTGTCCAGCCTTATGTCTCATCCAGCTGTGGGTCTAGATATGGTCAATCCAGGTTGCATCAGTGACCCTGAACGGATTTTGTAAGAATTTCTCTCTCTTTCACTGTCTTTGCTTTGTGGGTTTTTTAAAGTAATTTATGTTTAGAATCGGGCTTGGCTGCTTTTCCCTGCTGTGTTGATGCCGCTTTACACCCTCTTGATTCACTTGCAGAGAGATATCGATACATAGGTTTTCAGATTCTTACTAGTCAGATATATTCTTGTGTGGTGACTAGGGTGTGTTGAGTCCAGTTCACTGAGCAGGGAGTAGGCCTTGTCTATTACATATTTGGCTTATGGAGCGGTCTCTGAGCTAATTTGAAACCCTTGTTTTATGCATCACCCCACCTCACCTTTCCCGTTAAGCAGCCATAGTGTGTCTTCTAAAGATGTGCCTCTGTTCTGTTTTGTAATTCAGTTCAAGTGTAGCGATTTTGACATTCCCTCTATAAGCGATATCTTAGGATAAGTGTCTTTTTCTGTGTGACTTATTTCACTTAGAATCATCGTACCTAAATCCACTCATCATGCTGCTAACTAGCCTTATGACATTGATTTCATGGCTGAGTGATATTCCATTGTGCCAAGTACCACCATTTCTTTATCCATTTTTCTCTTTCCTGGGATATTGAAGGTGTACCGAAGCGGAGGTTCTTGGAAACAGAGCAGCCGTAAAGTTTGGGGTGCCTGTGTCTTGTTGATTTTTAGTTTTCCCAATTTATACGCCCATGAGTGGAAGTGCCCTATGCTCTCAACGCTGTGTTTATTACTTGTTTCAGGACACACCGTACTCTTCTCCAGAGTGCCTGTTGGCAATTTACATCCCGCCCATCAGCGTAGCAAGGCTCCCATGTCTCCATGGCCTGTCCTGCTTTTCTGGTTTTTACAATTTGTTCAGCATGGCCCTTTTGACCGAGGGCAAGCGAGACTTCTTTGTAGCGCTGATTTGCCCTTCCGGCTTGCTTGGTTGGCCAAAAAGGGCGTATGCGTTTTTTCCTGAATATATTCAGGAAAAAACGCATACGCCCTTTTTGGCCAAGGGCATCATTGTCAACGTTTTGCCGCTTTTCATGTGCTTTAAAGGCGAGTCGAATCTACCTCCTGAAATCTGTTTCCTGCAAATCTGCCTTGCTTTCAAATCCTCTTCGTTGCCTTCCCTCAATATATTTGTGGACGAGAGTTCTCATTTATAACTCTGCACGTTTGTGAATTGCAGTGCCCCTGAGCTCCATTTGTCTCCTCGCTTTTTTGGGAGCTGGCCGCAAAAGCGCAGGATTGCTTCAGGCCCTATTTTGGTTCTGGGGTCAGGCTGAGCCTGTGGTTCATTCTTCTTCCTGATGGGAAAATGGAGTGACCTGTGCCTGTCCCAACACCTAGGGCTAGTCTTTCGTTGGTTCCCCGTCTTCCCGTTCATCCTCAGGACAAATTGCAACCTGGACGAAACAGGAGGTTAAAGGTGCTGATTCTCCAAGTAGGGAGATGGTTAGTCAAGCGGCTGGAATGGCGAACCCGAGCACAAGGAGAGGAGAAATGAGGTGCGTTTTAGAAACCTTTCCCGATCTCACGGCATACCATCTTCTGGGTTTCCCATGCATGTTTTGATGTAGGAAGATGCCCTTGTACCTGGAGATTTGAGACCCATGGGGTGGGTACCCCGCGGTATTACTTTAAAGTATCTGCATTTGCTCACCCAACCTCACCAATTCTCTCAGCCCCAAGAGTGTCCAGCCTTATGTCTCATCCAGCTGTGGTTCTAGATATGGTCAATCCAGGTTGCATCAGAGACCCTGAACGGATTTTGTAAGAATTTCTCTCTCTTTCACTGTCTTTGCTTTGTGGGTTTTTTAAAGTAATGTATGTTTAGAATGGGGTTTGGCTGCTTTTCCCTGCTGTGTTGATGCCGCTTTACACCCTCTTGATTCACTTGCAGAGAGATATCGATACATAGGTTTTCAGATTCATACTAGTCAGATATATTCTTGTGCGATGACTAGGGGGTGTTGAGTCCAGTTCACTGAGCAGGGAGTAGGCCTTGTCTATTACATATTTGGCTTATGGCGCGGTGTCTGAGCTAATTTCAAACCCTTGTTTTATGCATCACCCCACCTCACCTTTCCGGTTAAGCAGCCATAGTGTGTCTTCTAAAGGTGTGACTCTGTTCTGTTTTGTAATTCAGTTCAAGTGTAGCGATTTTGACATTCCCTCTATAAGCGATATCTTAGGATAAGTGTCTTTTTCTGTGTGACTTATTTCACTTAGAATCATCGTACCTAAATCCACTCATCATGCTGCTAACTAGCCTTATGACATTGATTTCATGGCTGAGTGATATTGCATTGTGCCAAGTACCACCATTTCTTTATCCATTTTTCTCTTTCCTGGGATATTGAAGGTGTACCGAAGCGGAGGTTCTTGGAAACAGAGCAGCCGTAAAGTTTGGGGTGCCTGTGTCTTGTTGATTTTTAGTTTTCCCAATTTATACGCCCATGAGTGGAAGTGCCCTATGCTCTCAACGCTGTGTTTATTACTTGTTTCAGGACACACCGTACTCATCTCCAGAGTGCCTGTTGGCAATTTACATCCCGCCCATCAGCGTAGCAAGGCTCCCATGTCTCCATGGCCTGTCCTGCTTTTCTGGTTTTTACACTTTGTTCAGCATGGCCCTTTTGACCGAGGGCAAGCGAGACTTCTTTGTAGCGCTGATTTGCCCTTCCGGCTTGCTTGGTTGGCTAAAAAGGGCGTATGCGTTTTTTCCTGAATATATTCAGGAAAAAACGCATACGCCCTTTTTGGCCAAGGGCATCATTGTCAACGTTTTGCCGCTTTTCATGTGCTTTAAAGGCGAGTCGAATCTACCTCCTGAAATCTGTTTCCTGCAAATCTGCCTTGCTTTCAAATCCTCTTCGTTGCCTTCCCTCAATATATTTGTGGACGAGAGTTCTCATTTATAACTCTGCACGTTTGTGAATTGCAGTGCCCCTGAGCTCCATTTGTCTCCTCGCTTTTTTGGGAGCTGGCCGCAAAAGCGCAGGATTGCTTCAGGCCCTATTTTGGTTCTGGGGGGCAGGCTGAGCCTGTGGTTCATTCTTCTTCCTGATGGGAAAATGGAGTGACCTGTGCCTGTCCCAACACCTAGGGCTAGTCTCTCGTTGGTTCCCCGTCTTCCCGTTCATCCTCAGGACAAATTGCCACCTGGACGAAACAGTAGGTTAAAGGTGCTGATTCTCCAAGTAGGGAGATGGTTAGTCAAGCGGCTGGAATGGCGAACCCGAGCACAAGGAGAGGAGAAATGAGGTGCGTTTTAGAAACCTTTCCCGATATCATGGCATACCATCTTCTGGGTTTCCCATGCATGTTTTGATGTAGGAAGATTCCCTTCTACCTGGAGATTTGAGACCCATGGGGTGGGTACCCCGCGGTATTACTTTAAAGTATCTGCATTTGCTCACCCAACCTCACCAATCCTCTCAGCCCCAAGAGTGTCCAGCCTTATGTCTCATCCAGCTGTGGGTCTAGATATGGTCAATCCAGGTTGCATCAGAGACCCTGAACGGATTTTGTAAGAATTTCTCTCTCTTTCACTGTCTTTGCTTTGTGGGTTTTTTAAAGTAATGTATGTTTAGAATGGGGTTTGGCTGCTTTTCCCTGCTGTGTTTATGCCGCTTTACACCCTCTTGATTCACTTGCAGAGAGATATCAATACATAGGTTTTCAGATTCATACTAGTCAGATATATTCTTGTGCGGTGACTAGGGGGTGTTGAGTCCAGTTCACTGAGCAGGGAGTAGGCCTTGTCTATTACATATTTGGCTTATGGAGTGGTGTCTGAGCTAATTTCAAACCCTTGTTTTATGCATCACCCCACCTCACCTTTCCGGTTAACAGCCATAGTGTGTCTTCTAAAGGTGTGCCTCTGTTCTGTTTTGTAATTCAGTTCAAGTGTAGCGATTTTGACATTCCCTCTATAAGCGATATCTTAGGATAAGTGCCTTTTTCTGTGTGACTTATTTCACTTAGAATCATCGTACCTAAATCCACTCATCATGCTGCTAACTAGCCTTATGACATTGATTTCATGGCTGAGTGATATTGCATTGTGCCAAGTACCACCATTTCTTTATCCATTTTTCTCTTTCCTGGGATATTGAAGGTGTACCGAAGCGGAGGTTCTTGGAAACAGAGCAGCCGTAAAGTTTGGGGTGCCTGTGTCTTGTTGATTTTTAGTTTTCCCAATTTATACGCCCATGAGTGGAAGTGCCCTATGCTCTCAACGCTGTGTTTATTACTTGTTTCAGGACACACCGTACTCATCTCCAGAGTGCCTGTTGGCAATTTACATCCCGCCCATCAGCGTAGCAAGGCTCCCATGTCTCCATGGCCTGTCCTGCTTTTCTGGTTTTTACACTTTGTTCAGCATGGCCCTTTTGACCGAGGGCAAGCGAGACTTCTTTGTAGCGCTGATTTGCCCTTCCGGCTTGCTTGGTTGGCCAAAAAGGGCGTATGCGTTTTTTCCTGAATATATTCAGGAAAAAACGCATACGCCCTTTTTGGCCAAGGGCATCATTGTCAACGTTTTGCCGCTTTTCATGTGCTTTAAAGGCGAGTCGAATCTACCTCCTGAAATCTGTTTCCTGCAAATCTGCCTTGCTTTCAAATCCTCTTCGTTGCCTTCCTTCAATATATTTGTGGACGAGAGTTCTCATTTATAACTCTGCAGGTTTGTGAATTGCAGTGCCCCTGAGCTCCATTTGTCTCCTCGCTTTTTTGGGAGCTGGCCGCAAAAGCGCAGGATTGCTTCAGGCCCTATTTTGGTTCTGGGGGTCAGGCTGAGCCTGTGGTTCATTCTTCTTCCTGATGGGAAAATGGAGTGACCTATGCCTGTCCCAACACCTAGGGCTCGTCTCTCGTTGGTTCCCCGTCTTCACGTTCATCCTCAGGACAAATTGCAACCTGTACAATCAGGAGGTTAAAGGTGCTGATTCTCCAAGTAGGGAGATGGTTAGTCAAGCAGCTGGAATGGTGAACCCGTGCACAAGGAGAGGAGAAATGAGGTGCATTTTAGTAACCTTTCCCGATCTCATGGCATACCATCTTCTGGGTTTCCCATGCATGTTTTGATGTAGGAAGATTCCCTTGTACCTGGAGATTTGAGACCCATGGGGTGTGTTCCCCGCAGTGTTACTTTAAAGTATCTGCGTTTGCTCACCCAACCTCACCAATCCTCTCAGCCCCAAGAGTGTCCAGCCTTATGTCTCATCCAGCTGTGGGTCTAGATATGGTCAATCCAGGTTGCATCATAGACCCTGAACGGATTTTGTAAGAATTTCTCTCTCTTTCACTGTCTTTGTTTTGTGGGTTTTTTAAAGTAATTTATGTTTAGAATCGGGCTTGGCTGCTTTTCCCTGCTGTGTTGATGCCGCTTTACACCCTCTTGATTCACTTGCAGAGAGATATCCATACATAGGTTTTCAGATTCTTACTAGTCAGATATATTCTTGTGTGGTGACTAGGGTGTGTTGAGTCCAGTTCACTGAGCAGGGAGTAGGCCTTGTCTATTACATATTTGGCTTATGGAGCGGTCTCTGAGCTAATTTCAAACCCTTGTTTTATGCATCACCCCACCTCACCTTTCCGGTTAAGCAGCCATAGTGTGTCTTCTAAAGGTGTGCCTCTGTTCTGTTTTGTAATTCAGTTCAAGTGTAGCGATTTTGACATTCCCTCTATAAGCGATATCTTAGGATAAGTGCCTTTTTCTGTGTGACTTATTTCACTTAGAATCATCGTACCTAAATCCACTCATCATGCTGCTAACTAGCCTTATGACATTGATTTCATGGCTGAGTGATATTGCATTGTGCCAAGTACCACCATTTCTTTATCCATTTTTCTCTTTCCTGGGATATTGAAGGTGTACCGAAGCGGAGGTTCTTGGAAACAGAGCAGCCGTAAAGTTTGGGGTGCCTGTGTCTTGTTGATTTTTAGTTTTCCCAATTTATACGCCCATGAGTGGAAGTGCCCTATGCTCTCAACGCTGTGTTTATTACTTGTTTCAGGACACACCGTACGCATCTCCAGAGTGCCTGTTGGCAATTTACATCCCGCCCATCAGCGTAGCAAGGCTCCCATGTCTCCATGGCCTGTCCTGCTTTTCTGGTTTTTACACTTTGTTCAACATGGCCCTTTTGACCGAGGGCAAGCGAGACTTCTTTGTAGCGTTGATTTGCCCCTCTGGCTTGCTTGGTTGGCCAAAAAGGGCGTATGCGTTTTTTCCTGAATATATTCAGGAAAAAACGCATACGCCCTTTTTGGCCAAGGGCATCATTGTCAACGTTTTGCCGCTTTTCATGTGCTTTAAAGGCGAGTCGAATCTACCTCCTGAAATCTATTTCCTGCAAATCTGCCTTGCTTTCAAATCCTCTTCGTTGCCTCCCCTCAATATATTTGTGGACGAGAGTTCTCATTTATAACTCTGCACGTTTGTGAATTGCAGTGCCCCTGAGCTCCATTTGTCTCCTCGCTTTTTTGGGAGCTGGCCGCAAAAGCGCAGGATTGCTTCAGGCCCTATTTTGGTTCTGGGGTGCAGGCTGAGCCTGTGGTTCATTCTTCTTCCTGATGGGAAAATGGAGTGACCTGTGCCTGTCCCAACACCTAGGGCTCGTCTCTCGTTGGTTCCCCGTCATCCCGTTCATCCTCAGGACAAATTGCAACCTGGACGAAACAGGAGGTTAAAGGTGCTGATTCTCATAGTAGGGAGATGGTTAGTCAAGCGGCTGGAATGGCGAACCCGAGCACAAGGAGAGGAGAAATGAGGTGCGTTTTAGAAACCTTTCCCGATCTCATGGCATACCATCTTCTGGGTTTCCCATGCATGTTTTGATGTAGGAAGATTCCCTTGTACCTGGAGATTTGAGACCCATGGGGTGGGTACCCCGCGGTATTACTTTAAAGTATCTGCATTTGCTCACCCAACCTCACCAATCCTCTCAGCCCCAAGAGTGTCCAGCCTTATGTCTCATCCAGCTGTGGGTCTAGATATGGTCAATCCAGGTTGCATCAGAGACCCTGAACGGATTTTGTAAGAATTTCTCTCGCTTTCACTGTCTTTGTTTTGTGGGTTTTTTAAAGTAATGTATGTTTAGAATGGGGTTGGCTGCTTTTCCCTGCTGTGTTTATGCCGCTTTACACCCTCTTGATTCACTTGCAGAGAGATATCAATACATAGGTTTTCAGATTCATACTAGTCAGATATATTCTTGTGCGGTGACTAGGGGGTGTTGAGTCCAGTTTACTGAGCAGGGAGTAGGCCTTGTCTATTACATATTTGGCTTATGGAGCGGTGTCTGAGCTAATTTCAAACCCTTGTTTTATGCATCACCCCACCTCACCTTTCCGGTTAAGCAGCCATAGTGTGTCTTCTAAAGGTGTGCCTCTGTTCTGTTTTGTAATTCAGTTCAAGTGTAGCGATTTTGACATTCCCTCTATAAGCGATATCTTAGGATAAGTGCCTTTTTCTGTGTGACTTATTTCACTTAGAATCATCGTACCTAAATCCACTCATCATGCTGCTAACTAGCCTTATGACATTGATTTCATGGCTGAGTGATATTCCATTGTGCCAAGTACCACCATTTCTTTATCCATTTTTCTCTTTTCTGGGATATTGAAGGTGTACCAAAGCGGAGGTTCTTGGAAACAGAGCAGCCGTAAACTTTAGGGTGCCTGTGTCTTGTTGATTTTTAGTTTTCGCAATTTATACGCCCATGAGTGGAAGTGCCCTATGCTCTCTACGCTGTGTTTATTACTTGTTTCAGGACACACCGTACTCTTCTCCAGAGTGCCTGTTGGCAATTTACATCCCGCCCATCAGCGTAGCAAGGCTCCCATGTCTCCATGGCCTGTCCTGCTTTTCTGATTTTTACAATTTGTTCAGCATGGCCCTTTTGACCAAGGGCAAGCGAGACTTCTTTGTAGTGCTGATTTGCCCTTCTGGCTTGCTTGGTTGGCCAAAAAGGGCGTATGCGTTTCTTCCTGAATATATTCAGGAAAAAACGCATACGCCCTTTTTGGCCAAGGGCATCATTGTCAACGTTTTGCCGCATTTTATATGCTTTAAAGGCGAGTCGAATCTACCTCCTGAAATCTGTTTCCTGCAAATCTGCCTTGCTTTCAAATCCTCTTCGTTGCCTTCCCTCAATATATTTGTGGACGAGAGTTCTCATTTATAACTCTGCACGTTTGTGAATTGCAGTGCCCCTGAGCTCCAATTGTCTCCTCGCTTTTTTGGGAGCTGGCCGCAAAAGCGCAGGATTGCTTCAGGCCCTATTTTGGTTCTGGGGGGCAGGCTGAGCCTGTGGTTCATTCTTCTTCCTGATGGGAAAATGGAGTGACCTATGCCTGTCCCAACACCTAGGGCTCGTCTCTCTTTGGTTCCGCGTCTTCCTGTTCATCCTCAGGACAAATTGCAACCTGTACAATCAGGAGGTTAAAGGTGCTGATTCTCCAAGTAGGGAGATGGTTAGTCAAGCAGCTGGAATGGTGAACCCGAGCACAAGGAGAGGAGAAATGAGGTGCATTTTAGAAACCTTTCCCGATCTCATGGCATACCATCTTCTGGGTTTCCCATGCATGTTTTGATGTAGGAAGATACCCTTGTACCTGGAGATTTGAGACCCATGGGGTGTGTTCCCCGCAGTGTTACTTTAAAGTATCTGCGTTTGCTCACCCAACCTCACCAATCCTCTCAGCCCCAAGAGTGTCCAGCCTTCTGTCTCATCCAGCTGTGGGTCTAGATATGGTCAATCCAGGATGCATCATAGACCCTGAACGGATTTTGTAAGAATTTCTCTCTCTTTCACTGTCTTTGTTTTCTCGGTTTTTTAAAGTAATTTATGTTTAGAATCGGGCTTGGCTGCTTTTCCCTGCTGTGTTGATGCCGCTTTACACCCTCTTGATTCAATTGCAGAGGGATATCGATACATAGGTTTTCAGATTCTTACTAGTCAGATATATTCTTGTGTGGTGACTAGGGTGTGTTGAGTCCAGTTCACTGAGCAGGGAGTAGGCCTTGTCTATTACATATTTTGCTTATGGAGCGGTCTCTGAGCTAATTTCAAACCCTTGTTTTATGCATCACCCCACCTCACCTTTCCAGTTAAGCAGCCATAGTGTGTCTTCTAAAGGTGTGCCTCTGTTCTGTTTTGTAATTCAGTTCAAGTGTAGCGATTTTGACATTCCCTCTATAAGCGATATCTTAGGATAAGTGTCTTTTTCTGTGTGACTTATTTCACTTAGAATCATCGTACCTAAATCCATTCATCATGCTGCTAACTAGCCTTATGACATTGATTTCATGGCTGAGTGATATTCCATTGTGCCAAGTACCACCATTTCTTTATCCATTTTTCTCTTTCCTGGGATTTTGAAGGTGTACCGAAGTGGAGGTTCTTGGAAACAGAGCAACCGTAAACTTTAGGGTGACTGTGTCTTGTTGATTTTTAGTTTTCCCAATTTATACGCCCATGAGTGGAAGTGCCCTATGCTCTCTACGCTGTGTTTATTACTTGTTTCAGGACACACCGTACTCTTCTCCAGAGTGCCTGTTGGCAATTTATATCCCACCCATCAGCGTAGCAAGGCTCCCATGTCTCCAAGGCCTGTCCTGCTTTTCTGGTTTTTACTGTTTGTTCAGCATGGCCCTTTTGACCGAGGGCAAGCGAGACTTCTTTGTAGCGCTGATTTGCCCTTCCGGCTTGCTTGGTTGGCCAAAAAGGGCGTATGCGTTTTTTCCTGAATATATTCAGGAAAAAACGCATACGCCCTTTTTGGCCAAGGGCATCATTGTCAACCTTTTGCCGCTTTTCATGTGCTTTAAAGGCGAGTCGAATCTACCTCCTGAAATCTGTTTCCTGCAAATCTGCCTTGCTTTCCAATCCTCTTCGTTGCCTTCCCTCAATATATTTGTGGACGAGAGTTCTCATTTATAACTCTGCACGTTTGTGAATTGCAGTGCCCCTGAGCTCCATTTGTCTCCTCGCTTTTTTGGGAGCTGGCCGCAAAAGCGCAGGATTGCTTCAGGCCCTATTTTGGTTCTGGGGGGCAGGCTGAGCCTGTGTTTCATTCTTCTTCCTGATGGGAAAATGGAGTGACCTGTGCCTGTCCCAACACCTAGGGCTAGTCTTTCGTTGGTTCCCCGTCTTCCCGTTCATCTTCAGGAAAAATTGCAACCTGGACGAAACAGGAGGTTAAAGGTGCTGATTCTCCAAGTAGGGAGATGGTTAGTCAAGGGGCTGGAATGGCGAACCCGAGCACAAGGAGAGGAGAAATGAGGTGCGTTTTAGAAACCTTTCCCGATCTCACGGCATACCATCTTCTGGGTTTCCCATGCCTGTTTTGATGTAGGAAGATTCCCTTGTACCTGGAGATTTGAGACCCATGGGGTGGGTACCCCGCGGTATTACTTTAAAGTATCTGCATTTGCTCACCCAACCTCACCAATCCTCTCAGCCCCAAGAGTGTCCAGCCTTATGTCTCATCCAGCTGTGGGTCTAGATATGGTCAATCCAGGTTGCATCAGAGACCCTGAACGGATTTTGTAAGAATTTCTCTCTCTTTCACTTTCTTTGCTTTGTGGGTTTTTTAAAGTAATGTATGTTTAGAATGGGGTTTGGCTGCTTTTCCCTGCTGTGTTTATGCCGCTTTACACCCTCTTGATTCACTTGCAGAGAGATATCAATACATAGGTTTTCAGATTCATACTAGTCAGATATATTCTTGTGCGGTGACTAGGGGGTGTTGAGTCCAGTTCACTGAGCATGGAGTAGGCCTTGTCTATTACATATTTGGCTTATGGAGCGGTGTCTGAGCTAATTTCAAACCCTTGTTTTATGCATCACCCCACCTCACCTTTCCGGTTAAGCAGGCATAGTGTGTCTTCTAAAGGTGTGCCTCTGTTCTGTTTTGTAATTCAGTTCAAGTGTAGCGATTTTGATATTCCCTCTATAAGCGATATCTTAGGATAAGTGTCTTTTTCTGTGTGACTTATTTCACTTAGAATCATCGTACGTAAATTTACTCATCATGCTGCTAACTAGCCTTATGACATTGATTTCATGGCTGAGTGATATTCCATTGTGCCAAGTACCACCATTTCTTTATCCATTTTTCTCTTTCCTGGGATATTGAAGGTGTACCGAAGCGGAGGTTCTTGGAAACAGAGCAGCCGTAAACTTTAGGGTGCCTGTGTCATGTTGATTTTTATTTTTCGCAATTTATACGCCCATGAGTGGAAGTGCCCTATGCTCTCTACGCTGTGTTTATTACTTGTTTCAGGACACACCGTACTCTTCTCCAGAGTGCCTGTTGGCAATTTACATCCCGCCCATCAGCGTAGTAAGGCTCCCATGTCTCCATGGCCTGTCCTGCTTTTCTGGTTTTTACACTTTGTTCAGCATGGCCCTTTTGACCGAGGGCAAGCGAGACTTCTTTGTAGCGTTGATTTGCCCCTCCGGCTTGCTTGGTTGGCCAAAAAGGGCGTATGCGTTTTTTCCTGAATATATTCAGGAAAAAACGCATACGCCCTTTTTGGCCAAGGGCATCATTGTCAACGTTTTGCCACTTTTCATGTGCTTTAAAGGCGAGTCGAATCTACCTCCTGAAATCTGTTTCCTGCAAATCTGCCTTGCTTTCAAATCCTCTTCGTTGCCTTCCCTCAATATATTTGTGGACGAGAGTTCTCATTTATAACTCTGCACGTTTGTGAATTGCAGTGCCCCTGAGCTCCATTTGTCTCCTCGCTTTTTTGGGAGCTGGCCGCAAAAGCGCAGGATTGCTTCAGGCCCTATTTTGGTTCTGGGGTGCAGGCTGAGCCTGTGGTTCATTCTTCTTCCTGATGGGAAAATGGAGTGACCTGTGCCTGTCCCAACACCTAGGGCTCGTCTCTCGTTGGTTCCCCGTCTTCCCGTTCATCCTCAGGACAAATTGCAACCTGGACGAAACAGGAGGTTAAAGGTGCTGATTCTCCAAGTAGGGAGATGGTTAGTCAAGCGGCTGGAATGGCGAACCCGAGCACAAGGAGAGGAGAAATGAGGTGCGGTTTAGAAACCTTTCCCGATCTCATGGCATACCATCTTCTGGGTTTCCCATGCATGTTTTGATGTAGGAAGATTCCCTTGTACCTGGAGATTTGAGACCCATGGGGTGGGTACCCCGCGGTATTACTTTAAAGTATCTGCATTTGCTCACCCAACCTCACCAATCCTCTCAGCCCCAAGAGTGTCCAGCCTTATGTCTCATCAAGCTGTGGGTCTAGATACGGTCAATCCAGGTTGCATCAGAGACCCTGAACGGATTTTGTAAGAATTTCTCTCGCTTTCACTGTCTTTGTTTTGTGGGTTTTTAAAGTAATGTATGTTTAGAATGGGGTTGGCTGCTTTTCCCTGCTGTGTTTATGCCGCTTTACACCCTCTTGATTCACTTGCAGAGAGATATCAATACATAGGTTTTCAGATTCATACTAGTCAGATATATTCTTGTGCGGTGACTAGGGGGTGTTGAGTCCAGTTCACTGAGCAGGGAGTAGGCCTTGTCTATTACATATTTGGCTTATGGAGCGGTCTCTGAGCTAATTTCAAACCCTTGTTTTATGCATCACCCCACCTCACCTTTCCGGTTAAGCAGCCATAGTGTGTCTTCTAAAGGTGTGCCTCTGTTCTGTTTTGTAATTCAGTTCAAGTGTAGCGATTTTGACATTCCCTCTAAAAGCGATATCTTAGGATAAGTGTCTTTTTCTGTGTGACTTATTTCACTTAGAATCATCGTACCTAAATCCACTCATCATGCTGCTAACTAGCCTTATGACATTGATTTCATGGCTGAGTGATATTGCATTGTGCCAAGTACCACCATTTCTTTATCCATTTTTCTCTTTCCTGGGATATTGAAGGTGTACCGAAGCGGAGGTTCTTGGAAACAGAGCAGCCGTAAAGTTTGGGGTGCCTGTGTCTTGTTGATTTTTAGTTTTCCCAATTTATACGCCCATGAGTGGAAGTGCCCTATGCTCTCAACGCTGTGTTTATTACTTGTTTCAGGACACACCGTACGCATCTCCAGAGTGCCTGTTGGCAATTTACATCCCGCCCATCAGCGTAGCAAGGCTCCCATGTCTCCATGGCCTGTCCTGCTTTTCTGGTTTTTACACTTTGTTCAGCATGGCCCTTTTGACCGAGGGCAAGCGAGACTTCTTTGTAGCGCTGATTTGCCCTTCCGGCTTGCTTGGTTGGCCAAAAAGGGCGTATGCGTTTTTTCCTGAATATATTCAGGAAAAAACGCATACGCCCTTTTTGGCCAAGGGCATCATTGTCAACGTTTTGCCGCTTTTCATGTGCTTTAAAGGCGAGTCGAATCTACCTCCTGAAATCTGTTTCCTGCAAATCTGCCTTGCTTTCAAATCCTCTTCGTTGCCTTCCCTCAATATATTTGTGGACGAGAGTTCTCATTTATAACTCTGCACGTTTGTGAATTGCAGTGCCCCTGAGCTCCATTTGTCTCCTCGCTTTTTTGGGAGCTGGCCGCAAAAGCGCAGGATTGCTTCAGGCCCTATTTTGGTTCTGGGGGGCAGGCTGAGCCTGTGGTTCATTCTTCTTCCTGATGGGAAAATGGAGTGACCTGTGCCTGTCCCAACACCTAGGGCTAGTCTCTCGTTGGTTCCCCGTCTTCCCGTTCATTCTCAGGACAAATTGCAACCTGGACGAAACAGGAGGTTAAAGGTGCTGATTCTCCAAGTAGGGAGATGGTTAGTCAAGTGGCTGGAATGGCGAACCCGAGCACAAGGAGAGGAGAAATGAGGTGCGTTTTAGAAACCTTTCCTGATCTCACGGCATACCATCTTCTGGGTTTCCCATGCCTGTTTTGATGTAGGAAGATTCCCTTGTACCTGGAGATTTGAGACCCATGGGGTGGGTACCCCGCGGTATTACTTTAAAGTATCTGCATTTGCTCACCCAACCTCACCAATCCTCTCAGCCCCAAGAGTGTCCAGCCTTATGTCTCATCCAGCTGTGGGTCTAGATATGGTCAATCCAGGTTGCATCAGAGACCCTGAACGGATTTTGTAAGAATTTCTCTCTCTTTCACTGTCTTTGCTTTGTGGGTTTTTTAAAGTAATGTATGTTTAGAATGGGTTTGGCTGCTTTTCCCTGCTGTGTTTATGCCGCTTTACACCCTCTTGATTCACTTGCAGAGAGATATCAATACATAGGTTTTCAGATTCATACTAGTCAGATATATTCTTGTGCGGTGACTAGGGGGTGTTGAGTCCAGTTCACTGAGCAGGGAGTAGGCCTTGTCTATTACATATTTGGCTTATGGAGCGGTGTCTGAGCTAATTTCAAACCCTTGTTTTATGCATCACCCCACCTCACCTTTCCGGTTAAGCAGCCATAGTGTGTCTTCTAAAGGTATGCCTCTCTTCTGTTTTGTAATTCAGTTCAAGTGTAGCGATTTTGATATTCCCTCTATAAGCGATATCTTAGGATAAGTGTCTTTTTCTCTGTGACTTATTTCACTTAGAATCATCGTACGTAAATTTACTCATCATGCTGCTAACTAGCCTTATGACATTGATTTCATGGCTGAGTGATATTCCATTGTGCCAAGTACCACCATTTCTTTATCCATTTTTCTCTTTTCTGGGATATTGAAGGTGTACCAAAGCGGAGGTTCTTGGAAACAGAGCAGCCGTAAACTTTAGGGTGCCTGTGTCTTGTAGATTTTTAGTTTTCGCAATTTATACGCCCATGAGTGGAAGTGCCCTATGCTCTCTACGCTGTGTTTATTACTTGTTTCAGGACACACCGTACTCTTCTCCAGAGTGCCTGTTGGCAATTTACATCCCGCCCATCAGCGTAGCAAGGCTCCCATGTCTCTATGGCCTGTCCTGCTTTTCTGATTTTTACAATTTGTTCAGCATGGCCCTTTTGACCGAGGGCAAGCGAGACTTCTTTGTAGTGCTGATTTGCCCTTCCGGCTTGCTTGGTTGGCCAAAAAGGGCGTATGCATTTCTTCCTGAATATATTCAGGAAAAAACGCATACGCCCTTTTTGGCCAAGGGCATCATTGTCAACGTTTTGCCGCATTTTATATGCTTTAAAGGCGAGTCGAATCTACCTCCTGAAATCTGTTTCCTGCAAATCTGCCTTGCTTTCAAATCCTCTTCGTTGCCTTCCCTCAATATATTTGTGGACGAGAGTTCTCATTTATAACTCTGCACGTTTGTGAATTGCAGTGCCCCTGAGCTCCATTTGTCTCCTCGCTTTTTTGGGAGCTGGCCGCAAAAGCGCAGGATTGCTTCAGGCCCTATTTTGGTTCTGGGGGGCCGGCTGAGCCTGTGGTTCATTATTCTTCCTGATGGGAAAATGGAGTGACCTATGCCTGTCCCAACACCTAGGGCTCGTCTCTCGTTGGTTCCGCGTCTTCCCGTTCATCCTCAGGACAAATTGCAACCTGTACAATCAGGAGGTTAAAGGTGCTGATTCTCCAAGTTGGGAGATGGTTAGTCAAGCAGCTGGAATGGTGAACCCGAGCACAAGGAGAGGAGAAATGAGGTGCATTTTAGAAACCTTTCCCGATCTCATGGCATACCATCTTCTGGGTTTCCCATGCATGTTTTGATGTAGGAAGATGCCCTTGTACCTGGAGATTTGAGACCCATGGGGTGTGTTCCCCGCAGTGTTACTTTAAAGTATCTGCGTTTGCTCACCCAACCTCACCAATCCTCTCAGCCCCAAGAGTGTCCAGCCTTATGTCTCATCCAGCTGTGGGTCTAGATATGGTCAATCCAGGTTGCATCATAGACCCTGAACGGATTTTGTAAGAATTTCTCTCTCTTTCACTGTCTTTGTTTTCTCGGTTTTTTAAAGTAATTTATGTTTAGAATCGGGCTTGGCTGCTTTTCCCTGCTGTGTTGATGCCGCTTTACACCCTCTTGATTCAATTGCAGAGGGATATCGATACATAGGTTTTCAGATTCTTACTAGTCAGATATATTCTTGTGTGGTGACTAGGGTGTGTTGAGTCCAGTTCACTGAGCAGGGAGTAGGCCTTGTCTATTACATATTTGGCTTATGGAGCGGTGTCTGAGCTAATTTCAAACCCTTGTTTTATGCAACACCCCACCTCACCTTTCCGGTTAAGCAGCCATAGTGTGTCTTCTAAAGGTGTGCCTCTGTTCTGTTTTGTAATTCAGTTCAAGTGTAGCGATTTTGATATTCCCTCTATAAGCGATATCTCAGGATAAGTGTCTTTTTCTGTGTGACTTATTTCACTTAGAATCATCGTACGTAAATTTACACATCATGCTGCTAACTAGCCTTATGACATTGATTTCATGGCTGAGTGATATTCCACTGTGCCAAGTACCACCATTTCTTTATCCATTTTTCTCTTTCCTGGGATATTGAAGGTGTACCGAAGCGGAGGTTCTTGGAAACAGAGCAGCCGTAAACTTTAGGGTGCCTGTGTCTTGTTGATTTTTAGTTTTCGCAATTTATACGCCCATGAGTGGAAGTGCCCTATGCTCTCTACGCTGTGTTTATTACTTGTTTCAGGACACACCGTACTCTTCTCCAGAGTGCCTGTTGGCAATTTACATCCAGCCCATCAGCGTAGCAAGGCTCCCATGTCTCCATGGCCTGTCCTGCTTTTCTGGTTTTTACAATTTGTTCAGCATGGCCCTTTTGACCGAGGGCAAGCGAGACTTCTTTGTAGTGCTGATTTGCCCTTCCGGCTTGCTTGGTTGGCCAAAAAGGGCGTATGCGTTTCTTCCTGAATATATTCAGGAAAAAACGCATACGCCCTTTTTGGCCAAGGGCATCATTGTCAACGTTTTGCCGCTTTTCATATGCTTTAAAGGCGAGTCGAATCTACCTCCTGAAATCTGTTTCCTGCAAATCTGCCTTGCTTTCAAATCCTCTTCGTTGCCTTCCCTCAATATATTTGTGGACGAGAGTTCTCATTTATAACTCTGCACGTTTGTGAATTGCAGTGCCCCTGAGCTCCATTTGTCTCCTCGCTTTTTTGGGAGCTGGCCGCAAAAGCGCAGGATTGCTTCAGGCCCTATTTTGGTTCTGGGGTGCAGGCTGAGCCTGTGGTTCATTCTTCTTCCTGATGGGAAAATGGAGTGACCTATGCCTGTCCCAACACCTAGGGCTCGTCTCTCGTTGGTTCCGCGTCTTCCCGTTCATCCTCAGGACAAATTGCAACCTGTACAATCAGGAGGTTAAAGGTGCTGATTCTCCAAATAGGGAGATGGTTAGTCAAGCAGCTGGAATGGTGAACCCGAGCACAATGAGAGGAGAAATGAGGTGCGTTTTAGAAACCTTTCCCGATCTCATGTCATACCATCTTCTGGGTTCCCCATGCATGTTTTGATGTAGGAAAATGCCCTTCTACCTGGAGATTTGAGACCCATGGGGTGTGTTCCCCGCAGTGTTACTTTAAAGTATCTGCGTTTGCTCACCCAACCTCACCAATCCTCTCAGCCCCAAGAGTGTCCAGCCTTCTGTCTCATCCAGCTGTGGGTCTAGATATGGTCAATCCAGGTTGCATCATAGACCCTGAACGGATTTTGTAAGAATTTCTCTCTCTTTCACTGTCTTTGTTTTGTGCGTTTTTTAAAGTAATTTATGTTTAGAATCGGGCTTGGCTGCTTTTCCCTGCTGTGTTGATGCCGCTTTACACCCTCTTGATTCAATTGCAGAGGGATATCGATACATAGGTTTTCAGATTCTTACTAGTCAGATATATTCTTGTGTGGTGACTAGGGGGTGTTGAGTCCAGTTCACTGAGCAGGGAGTAGGCCTTGTCTATTACATATTTGGCTTATGGAGCGGTCTCTGAGCTAATTTCAAACCCTTGTTTTATGCATCACCCCACCTCACCTTTCCCGTTAAGCAGCCCTAGTGTGTCTTCTAAAGGTGTGACTCTGTTCTGTTTTGTAATTCAGTTCAAGTGTAGCGATTTTGACATTCCCTCTATAAGCGATATCTTAGGATAAGTGTCTATTTCTGTGTGACTTATTTCACTTAGAATCATCGTACCTAAATCCACTCATCATGCTGCTAACTAGCCTTATGACATTGATTTCATGGCTGAGTGATATTCCATTGTGCCAAGTACCACCTTTTCTTTATCCATTTTTCTCTTTCCTGGGATATTGAAGGTGTACCGAAGCGGAGGTTCTTGGAAACAGAGCAGCCGTAAACTTTAGGGTGCCTGTGTCTTGTTGATTTTTAGTTTTCCCAATTTATACGCCCATGAGTGGAAGTGCCCTATGCTCTCTACGCTGTGTTTATTACTTGTTTCAGGACACACCGTACTCTTCTCCAGAGTGCCTGTTGGCAATTTACATCCCGCCCATCAGCGTAGCAACGCTCCCATGTCTCCATGGCCTGTCCTGCTCTTCTGGTTTTTACAATTTGTTCAGCATGGCCCTTTTGACCGAGGGCAAGGGAGACTTCTTTGTAGTGCTGATTTGCCTTTCCGGCTTGCTTGGTTGGCCAAAAAGGGCGTATGCGTTTTTTCCTGAATATATTCAGGAAAAAACGCATACGCCCTTTTTGGCCAAGGGCATCATTGTCAACGTTTTGCCGCTTTTCATGTGCTTTAAAGGCGAGTCGAATCTACCTCCTGAAATCTGTTTCCTGCAAATCTGCCTTGCTTTCAAATCCTCTTCGTTGCCTTCCCTCAATATATTTGTGGACGAGAGATATCATTTATAACTCTGCACGTTTGTGAATTGCAGTGCCCCTGAGCTCCATTTGTCTCCTCGCTTTTTTGGGAGCTGGCCGCAAAAGCGCAGGATTGCTTCAGGCCCTATTTTGGTTCTGGGGGGCAGGCTGAGCCTGTGGTTCATTCTTCTTCCTGATGGGAAAATGGAGTGACCTGTGCCTGTCCCAACACCTAGGGCTAGTCTCTCGTTGGTTCCCCGTCTTCCCGTTCATCCTCAGGACAAATTGCAACCTGGACGAAACAGGAGGTTAAAGGTGCTGATTCTCCAAGTAGGGAGATGGTTAGTCAAGCAGCTGGAATGGTGAACCCGAGCACAAGGAGAGGAGAAATGAGGTGCATTTTAGAAACCTTTCCCGATCTCATGGCATACCATCTTCTGGGTTTCCCATGCATGTTTTGATGTAGGAAGATGCCCTTGTACCTGGAGATTTGAGACCCATGGGGTGTGTTCCCCGCAGTGTTACTTTAAAGTATCTGCGTTTGCTCACCCAACCTCACCAATCCTCTCAGCCCCAAGAGTGTCCAGCCTTATGTCTCATCCAGCTGTGGGTCTAGATATGGTCAATCCAGGTTGCATCAGAGACCCTGAACGGATTTTGTAAGAATTTCTCTCTCTTTCACTGTCTTTGCTTTGTGGGTTTTTTAAAGTAATGTATGTTTAGAATGGGGTTTGGCTGCTTTTCCCTGCTGTGTTTATGCCGCTTTACACCCTCTTGATTCACTTTCAGAGAGATATCAATACATAGGTTTTCAGATTCTTACTAGTCAGATATATTCTTGTGCGGTGACTAGGGGGTGTTGAGTCCAGTTCACTGAGCAGGTAGTAGGCCTTGTCTATTACATATTTGGCTTATGGAGCGGTGTCTGAGCTAATTTCAAACCCTTGTTTTATGCATCACCCCACCTCACCTTTCCGGTTAAGCAGCCATAGTGTGTCTTCTAAAGGTGTGCCTCTGTTCTGTTTTGTAATTCAGTTCAAGTGTAGCGATTTTGATATTCCCTCTATAAGCGATATCTTAGGATAAGTGTCTTTTTCTGTGTGAGTTATTTCACTTAGAATCATCGTACCTAAATCTACTCATCATGCTGCTAACTAGCCTTATGACATTGATTTCATTGCTGAGTGATATTCCATTGTGCCAAGTACCACCATTTCTTTATCCATTTTTCTCTTTCCTGGGATATTGAAGGTGTACCGAAGCGGAGGTTCTTGGAAACAGAGCAGCCGTAAACTTTAGGGTGCCTGTGTCTTGTTGATTTTTAGTTTTCCCAATTTATACGCCCATGAGTGGAAGTGCCCTATGCTCTCTACGCTGTGTTTATTACTTGTTTCAGGACACACCGTACTCTTCTCCAGAGTGCCTGTTGGCAATTTACATCCCGCCCATCAGCGTAGCAAGGCTCCCATGTCTCCATGGCCTGTCCTGCTTTTCTGGTTTTTACAATTTGTTCAGCATGGCCCTTTTGACCGAGGGCAAGCGAGACTTCTTTGTAGTGCTGATTTGCCCTTCTGGCTTGCTTGGTTGGCCAAAAAGGGCGAATGCGTTTTTTCCTGAATATATTCAGGAAAAAACGCATTCGCCCTTTTTGGCCGAGGGCATCATTGTCAACGTTTTGCCGCTTTTCATATGCTTTAAAGGCAAGTCGAATCTACCTCCTGAAATCTGTTTCCTGCAAATCTGCCTTGCTTTCAAATCCTCTTCGTTGCCTTCCCTCAATATATTTGTGGACGAGAGTTCTCATTTATAACTCTGCACTTTTGTGAATTGCAGTGCCCCTGAGCTCCATTTGTCTCCTCGCTTTTTTGGGAGCTGGCCGCAAAAGCGCAGGATTGCTTCAGGCCCTATTTTGGTTCTGGGGGGCAGGCTGAGCCTGTGGTTCATTCTTCTTCCTGATGGGAAAATGGAGTGACCTATGCCGTCCCAACACCTAGGGCTCGTCTCTCGTTGGTTCCGCGTCTTCCCGTTCATCCTCAGGACAAATTGCAACCTGTACAATCAGGAGGTTAAAGGTGCTGATTCTCCAAATAGGGAGATGGTTAGTCAAGCAGCTGGAATGGTGAACCCGAGCACAATGAGAGGAGAAATGAGGTGCGTTTTAGAAACCTTTCCCGATCTCATGGCATACCATCTTCTGGGTTTCCCATGCATGTTTTGATGTAGGAAGACGCCCTTGTACCTGGAGATTTGAGACCCATGGGGTGTGTTCCCCGCAGTGTTACTTTAAAGTATCTGCGTTTGCTCACCCAACCTCACCAATCCTCTCAGCCCCAAGAGTGTCCAGCCTTATGTCTCATCCAGCTGTGGGTCTAGATATGGTCAATCCAGGTTGCATCATAGACCCTGAACGGATTTTGTAAGAATTTCTCTCTCTTTCACTGTCTTTGTTTTGTGGGTTTTTTAAAGTAATGTATGTTTAGAATGGGGTTTGGCTGCTTTTCCCTGCTGTGTTGATGCCGCTTTACACCCTCTTGATTCACTTGCAGAGAGATATCGATACATAGGTTTTCAGATTCTTACTAGTCAGATATATTCTTGTGTGGTGACTAGGGTGTGTTGAGTCCAGTTCACTGAGCAGGGAGTAGGCCTTGTCTATTACATATTTGGCTTATGGAGCGGTCTCTGAGCTAATTTCAAACCCTTGTTTTATGCATCACCCCACCTCACCTTTCCGGTTAAGCAGCCATAGTGTGTCTTCTAAAGGTGTGACTCTGTTCTGTTTTGTAATTCAGTTCAAGTGTAGCGATTTTGACATTCCCTCTATAAGCGATATCTTAGGATAAGTGTCTTTTTCTGTGTGACTTATTTCACTTAGAATCATCGTACCTAAATCCACTCATCATGCTGCTAACTAGCCTTATGACATTGATTTCATGGCTGAGTGATATTCCATTGTGCCAAGTACCACCATTTCTTTATCCATTTTTCTCTTTCCTGGGATATTGAAGGTGTACCGAAGCGGAGGTTCTTGGCAACAGATCAGCCGTAAAGTTTGGGGTGCCTGTGTCGGGTTGATTTTTAGTTTTCCCAATTTATACGCCCATGAGTGGAAGTGCCCTATGCTCTCAACTCTTTGTTTATTACTTGTTTCAGGACACACAGTACTCTTCTCCAGAGTGCCTGTTGGCAATTTATATCCAGCCCATCAGTGTAGCAAGGCTCCCATGTCTCCATGGCCTGTCCTGCTTTTCTGGTTTTTACACTTTGTTCAGCATGGCCCTTTTGACCGAGGGCAAGCGATACTTCTTTGTAGCGCTGATTTGCCCTTCCGGCTTGCTTGGTTGGCCAAAAAGGGCGTATGCGTTTTTTCCTGAATATATTCAGGAAAAAACGCATACGCCCTTTTTGGCCAAGGGCATCATTGTCAACGTTTTGCCGCTTTTCATGTGCTTTAAAGGCGAGTCGAATCTACCTCCTGAAATCTGTTTCCTGCAAATCTGCCTTGCTTTCAAATCCTCTTCGTTGCCTTCCCTCAATATATTTGTGGACGAGAGTTCTCATTTATAACTCTGCACGTTTGTGAATTGAAGTGCCCCTGAGCTCCATTTGTCTCCTCGCTTTTTTGGGAGCTGGCCGCAAAAGCCCAGGATTGCTTCAGGCCCTATTTTGGTTCTGGGGGGTAGGCTGAGCCTGTGGTTCATTCTTCTTCCTGATGGGAAAATGGAGTGACCTATGCCTGTCCCAACACCTAGGGCTCGTCTCTCGTTGGTTCCGCGTCTTCCCGTTCATCCTCAGGACAAATTGCAACCTGTACAATCAGGAGGTTAAAGGTGCTGATTCTCCAAGTAGGGAGATGGTTAGTCAAGCAGCTGGAATGGTGAACCCGAGCACAAGGAGAGGAGAAATGAGGTGCATTTTAGAAACCTTTCCCGATCTCATGGCATACCATCTTCTGGGTTTCCCATGCATGTTTTGATGTAGGAAGATGCCCTTGTACCTGGAGATTTGAGACCCATGGGGTGTGTTCCCCGCAGTGTTACTTTAAAGTATCTGCGTTTGCTCACCCAAACTCACCAATCCTCTCAGCCCCAAGAGTGTCCAGCCTTATGTCTCATCCAGCGGTGGGTCTAGATATGGTCAATCCAGGTTGCATCAGAGACCCTGAACGGATTTTGTAAGAATTTCTCTCTCTTTCACTGTCTTTGCTTTGTGGGTTTTTTAAAGTAATGTATGTTTAGAATGGGGTTTGGCTGCTTTTCCCTGCTGTGTTGATGCCGCTTTACACCCTTTTGATTCACTTGCAGAGAGATATCGATACATAGGTTTTCAGATTCTTACTAGTCAGATATATTCTTGTGTGGTGACTAGGGTGTGTTGAGTCCAGTTCACTGAGCAGGGAGTAGGCCTTGTGTATTACATATTTGGCTTATGGAGTGGTCTCTGAGCTAATTTCAAACCCTTGTTTTATGCATCACCCCACCTCACCTTTCCCGTTAAGCAGCCATAGTGTGTCTTCTAAAGGTGTGACTCTGTTCTGTTTTGTAATTCAGTTCAAGTGTAGCGATTTTGACATTCCCTCTATAAGCGATATCTTAGGATAAGTGTCTTTTTCTGTGTGACTTATTTCACTTAGAATCATCGTACCTAAATCCACTCATCATGCTGCTAACTAGCCTTATGACATTGATTTCATGGCTGAGTGATATTCCATTGTGCCAAGTACCACCATTTCTTTATCCATTTTTCTCTTTCCTGGGATATTGAAGGTGTACCGAAGCGGAGGTTCTTGGAAACAGAGCAGCCGTAAACTTTAGGGTGCCTGTGTCTTGTTGATTTTTAGTTTTCCCAATTTATACGCCCATGAGTGGAAGTGCCCTATGCTCTCTACGCTGTGTTTATTACTTGTTTCAGGACACACCGTACTCTTCTCCAGAGTGCCTGTTTGCAATTTACATCCCGCCCATCAGCGTAGCAACGCTCCCATGTCTCTATGGCCTGTCCTGCTTTTCTGGTTTTTACAATTTGTTCAGCATGGCCCTTTTGACCGAGGGCAAGCGAGACTTCTTTGTAGTGCTGATTTGCCCTTCCGGCTTGCTTGGTTGGCCAAAAAGGGCGTATGCGTTTTTTCCTGAATATATTCAGGAAAAAACGCATACGCCCTTTTTGGCCAAGGGCATCATTGTCAACGTTTTGCCTCTTTTCATGTGCTTTAAAGGCGAGTCGAATCTACCTCCTGAAATCTGTTTACTGCAAATCTGCCTTGCTTTCAAATCCTCTTCGTTGCCTTCCCTCAATATATTTGTGGACGAGAGTTCTCATTTATAACTCTGCACGTTTGTGAATTGCAGTGCCCCTGAGCTCCATTTGTCTCCTCGCTTTTTTGGGAGCTGGCCGCAAAAGCGCAGGATTGCTTCAGGCCCTATTGTGGTTCTGGGGGGCAGGCTGAGCCTGTGGTTCATTCTTCTTCCTGATGGGAAAATGGAGTGACCTGTGCCTGTCCCAACACCTAGGGCTAATCTCTCGTTGGTTGCCCATCTTCCCGTTCATCCTCTGGACAAATTGCATCCTGGACGAAACAGTAGGTTAAAGGTGCTGATTCTCCAAGTAGGGAGATGGTTAGTCAAGCGGCTGGAATGGCGAACCCGAGCACAAGGAGAGGAGAAATGAGGTGCGTTTTAGAAACCTTTCCCGATCTCACGGCATACCATCTTCTGGGTTTCCCATGCATGTTTTGATGTAGGAAGATTCCCTTGTACCTGGAGATTTGAGACCCATGGGGTGGATACCCCGTGGTATTACTTTAAAGTATCTGCATTTGCTCACCCAACCTCACCAATCCTCTCAGCCCCAAGAGTGTCCAGCCTTATGTCTTATCCAGCTGTGGGTCTAGATATGGTCAATCCAGGTTGCATCAGAGACCCTGAACGGATTTTGTAAGAATTTCTCTCTCTTTCACTGTCTTTGCTTTGTGGGTCTTTTAAAGTAATGTATGTTTAGAATGGGGTTTGGCTGCTTTTCCCTGCTGTGTTTATGCCGCTTTACACCCTCTTGATTCACTTGCAGAGAGATATCAATACATAGGTTTTCAGATTCATACTAGTCAGATATATTCTTGTGCGGTGACTAGGGGGTGTTGAGTCCAGTTCACTGAGCAGGGAGTAGGCCTTGTCTATTACATATTTGGCTTATGGAGCGGTGTCTGAGCTAATTTCAAACCCTTGTTTTATGCATCACCCCACCTCACCTTTCCGTTTAAGCAGCCATAGTGTGTCTTCTAAAGGTGTGACTCTGTTTTGTTTTGTAATTCAGTTCAAGTGTAGCGATTTTGACATTCCCTCTATAAGCTATATCTTAGGATAAGTGCCTTTTTCTGTGTGACTTATTTCACTTAGAATCATCGTACCTAAATCCACTCATCATGCTGCTAACTAGCCTTATGACATTGATTTCATGGCTGAGTGATATTCCATTGTGCCAAGTACCACCATTTCTTTATCCATTTTTCCATTTCCTGGTATATTGAAGGTGTACCGAAGCGTAGGTTCTTGGCAACAGAGCAGCCGTAAAGTTTGGGGTGCCTGTGTCGTGTTGATTTTTAGTTTTCCCAATTTATACGCCCATGAGTGGAAGTGCCCTATGCTCTCTACGCTGTGTTTATTACTTGTTTCAGGACACACCGTACTCTTCTCCAGAGTGCCTGTTGGCAATTTACATCCCGCCCATCAGCGTAGCAAGGCTCCCATGTCTCCATGGCCTGTCCTGCTTTTCTGGTTTTTACACTTTGTTCAGCATGGCCCTTTTGACCGAGGGCAAGCGAGACTTCTTTGTAGCGCTGATTTGCCCTTCCGGCTTGCTTGGTTGACCAAAAAGGGCGTATGCGTTTTTTCCTGAATATATTCAGGAAAAAACGCATACGCCCTTTTTGGCCAAGGGCATCATTGTCAACGTTTTGCCGCTTTTCATGTGCTTTAAAGGCGAGTCGAATCTACCTCCTGAAATCTGTTTCCTGCAAATCTGCCTTGCTTTCAAATCCTCTTCGTTGCTTTCCCTCAATATATTTGTGGACGAGAGTTCTCATTTATAACTCTGCACGTTTGTGAATTGCAGTGCCCCTGAGCTCCATTTGTCTCCTCGCTTTTTTGGGAGCTGGCCGCAAAAGCGCAGGATTGCTTCAGGCCCTATTTTGGTTCTGGTGGGCAGGCTGAGCCTGTGGTTCATTCTTCTTCCTGATGGGAAAATGGAGTGACCTATGCCTGTCCCAACACCTAGGGCTCGTCTCTCGTTGGTTCGGTGTCTTCCCGTTCATCCTCAGGACAAATTGCAACCTGTACAATCAGGAGGTTAAAGGTGCTGATTCTCCAAGTAGGGAGATGGTTAGTCAAGCGGCTGGAATGGCAAACCCGAGCACAAGGAGAGGAGAAATGAGGTGCGTTGTAGAAACATTTCCCGATCTCATGGCATACCATCTTCTGGGTTTCCCATGCATGTTTTGATGTAGGAAGATTCCCTTGTACCTGGAGATTGGAGACCCATGGGGTGTGTTCCCCGCAGTGTTACTTTAAAGTATCTGCGTTTGCTAACCCAACCTCACCAATCCTCTCAGCCCCAAGAGTGTCCAGCCTTATGTCTCATCCAGCTGTGGGTCTAGATATGGTCAATCCAGGTTGCATCATAGACCCTGAACGGATTTTGTAAGAATTTCTCTCTCTTTCACTGTCTTTGTTTTGTGGGTTTTTTAAAGTAATTTATGTTTAGAATCGGGCTTGGCTGCTTTTCCCTGCTGTGTTGATGCCGCTTTACACCCTCTTGATTCACTTGCAGAGAGATATCGATACATAGGTTTTCAGATTCTTACTAGTCAGATATATTCTTGTGTGGTGACTAGGGTGTGTTGAGTCCAGTTCACTGAGCAGGGAGTAGGCCTTGTCTATTACATATTTGGCTTATGGAGCGGTCTCTGAGCTAATTTCAAACCCTTGTTTTATGCATCACCCCACCTCACCTTTCCCGTTAAGCAGCCATAGTGTGTCTTCTAAAGGTGTGACTCTGTTCTGTTTTGTAATTCAGTTCAAGTGTAGCAATTTTGACATTCCCTCTATAAGCGATATCTTAGGATAAGTGTCTTTTTCTGTGTGACTTATTTCACTTAGAATCATCGTATCTAAATCCACTCATCATGCTGCTAACTAGCCTTATGACATTGATTTCATGGCTGAGTGATATTGCATTGTGCCAAGTACCACCATTTCTTTATCCATTTTTCTCTTTCCTGGGACATTGAAGATGTACCGTAGCGGAGGTTCTTGGAAACAGAGCAGCCGTAAACTTTAGGGTGCCTGTGTCTTGTTGATTTTTAGTTTTCCCAATTTATACGCCCATGAGTGGAAGTGCCCTATGCTCTCTACGCTGTGTTTATTACTTGTTTCAGGACACACCGTACTCTTCTCCAGAGTGCCTGTTGGCAATTTACATCCCGCCCATCAGCGTAGCAAGGCTCCCATGTCTCCATGGCCTGTCCTGCTTTTCTGGTTTTTACACTTTGTTCAGCATGGCCCTTTTGACCGAGGGCAAGCGAGACGTCTTTGTAGCGCTGATTTGCCCTTCCGGCTTGCTTGGTTGGCCTAAAAGGGCATCATTGTCAACGTTTTGCCACTTTTTATGTGCTTTAAAGGCGAGTCGAATCTACCTCCTGAAATCTGTTTCCTGCAAATCTGCCTTGCTTTCAAATCCTCTTCGTTGCCTTCCCTCAATATATTTGTGGACGAGAGTTCTCATTTATAACTCTGCACGTTTGTGAATTGCAGTGCCCCTGAGCTCCATTTGTCTCCTCGCTTTTTTGGGAGCTGGCCGCAAAAGCGCAGGATTGCTTCAGGCCCTATTTTGGTTCTGGGGGGCAGGCTGAGCCTGTGGTTCATTCTTCTTCCTGATGGGAAAATGGAGTGACCTGTGCCTGTCCCAACACCTAGGGCTAGTCTTTCGTTGGTTCCCCGTCTTCCCGTTCATCCTCAGGACAAATTGCAACCTGGACGAAACAGTAGGTTAAAGGTGCTGATTCTCCAAGTAGGGAGATGGTTAGTCAAGCGGCTGGAATGGCGAACCCGAGCACAAGGAGAGGAGAAATGAGGTGCGTTTTAGAAACCTTTCCCGATCTCATGGCATACCATCTTCTGGGTTTCCCATGCATGTTTTGATGTAGGAAGATTCCCTTGTACCTGGAGATTTGAGACCCATGGGGTGGGTACCCCCCGGTATTATTTTAAAGTATCTGCATTTGCTCACCCAACCTCACCAATCCTCTCAGCCCCAAGAGTGTCCAGCCTTATGTCTCATCCAGCTGTGGGTCTAGATATGGGCAATCCAGGTTGCATCAGAGACCCTGAACGGATTTTGTAAGAATTTCTCTCTCTTTCACTGTCTTTGCTTTGTGGGTTTTTTAAAGTAATGTATGTTTAGAATGGGGTTTGGCTGCTTTTCCCTGCTGTGTTGATGCCGCTTTACACCCTCTTGATTCACTTGCAGAGAGATATCAATACATAGGTTTTCAGATTCATACTAGTCAGATATATTCTTGTGTGGTGACTAGGGGGTGTTGAGCCCAGTTCACTGAGCAGGGAGTAGCCCTTGTCTATTACATATTTGGCTTATGGAGCGGTCTCTGAGCTAATTTCAAACCCTTGTTTTATGCATCACCCCACCTCACCTTTCCCGTTAAGCAGCCATAGTGTGTCTTCTAAAGGTGTGACTCTGTTCTGTTTTGTAATTCAGTTCAAGTGTAGCGATTTTGACATTCCCTCTATAAGCGATATCTTAGGATAAGTGTCTTTTTCTGTGTGACTTATTTCACTTAGAATCATCGTACCTAAATCCACTCATCATGCTGCTAACTAGCCTTATGACATTGATTTCATGGCTGAGTGATATTCCATTGTGCCAAGTACCACCATTTCTTTATCCATTTTTCTCTTTCCTGGGATATTGAAGGTGTACCGAAGCGGAGGTTCTTGGCAACAGATCAGCCGTAAAGTTTGGGGTGCCTGTGTCGGGTTGATTTTTAGTTTTCCCAATTTATACGCCCATGAGTGGAAGTGCCCTATGCTCTCAACTCTTTGTTTATTACTTGTTTCAGGACACACCGTACTCTTCTCCAGAGTGCCTGTTGGCAATTTATATCCAGCCCATCAGTGTAGCAAGGCTCCCATGTCTCCATGGCCTGTCCTGCTTTTCTGGTTTTTACACTTTGTTCAGCATGGCCCTTTTGACCGAGGGCAAGCGATACTTCTTTGTAGCGCTGATTTGCCCTTCCGGCTTGCTTGGTTGGCCAAAAAGGGCGTATGCGTTTTTTCCTGAATATATTCAGGAAAAAACGCATACGCCCTTTTTGGCCAAGGGCATCATTGTCAACGTTTTGCCGCTTTTCATGTGCTTTAAAGGCGAGTCGAATCTACCTCCTGAAATCTGTTTCCTGCAAATCTGCCTTGCTTTCAAATCCTCTTCGTTGCCTTCCCTCAATATATTTGTGGACGAGAGTTCTCATTTATAACTCTGCACGTTTGTGAATTGAAGTGCCCCTGAGCTCCATTTGTCTCCTCGCTTTTTTGGGAGCTGGCCGCAAAAGCCCAGGATTGCTTCAGGCCCTATTTTGGTTCTGGGGGGTAGGCTGAGCCTGTGGTTCATTCTTCTTCCTGATGGGAAAATGGAGTGACCTATGCCTGTCCCAACACCTAGGGCTCGTCTCTCGTTGGTTCCGCGTCTTCCCGTTCATCCTCAGGACAAATTGCAACCTGTACAATCAGGAGGTTAAAGGTGCTGATTCTCCAAGTAGGGAGGTGGTTAGTCAAGCAGCTGGAATGGTGAACCCGAGCACAAGGAGAGGAGAAATGAGGTGCATTTTAGAAACCTTTCCCGATCTCATGGCATACCATCTTCTGGGTTTCCCATGCATGTTTTGATGTAGGAAGATGCCCTTGTACCTGGAGATTTGAGACCCATGGGGTGTGTTCCCCGCAGTGTTACTTTAAAGTATCTGCGTTTGCTCACCCAAACTCACCAATCCTCTCAGCCCCAAGAGTGTCCAGCCTTATGTCTCATCCAGCGGTGGGTCTAGATATGGTCAATCCAGGTTGCATCAGAGACCCTGAACGGATTTTGTAAGAATTTCTCTCTCTTTCACTGTCTTTCTTTGTGGGTTTTTTAAAGTAATGTATGTTTAGAATGGGGTTTGGCTGCTTTTCCCTGCTGTGTTGATGCCGCTTTACACCCTTTTGATTCACTTGCAGAGAGATATCGATACATAGGTTTTCAGATTCTTACTAGTCAGATATATTCTTGTGTGGTGACTAGGGTGTGTTGAGTCCAGTTCACTGAGCAGGGAGTAGTCCTTGTCTATTACATATTTGGCTTATGGAGTGGTCTCTGAGCTAATTTGAAACCCTTGTTTTATGCATCACCCCACCTCACCTTTCCCGTTAAGCAGCCATAGTGTGTCTTCTAAAGGTGTGACTCTGTTCTGTTTTGTAATTCAGTTCAAGTGTAGCGATTTTGACATTCCCTCTATAAGCGATATCTTAGGATAAGTGTCTTTTTCTGTGTGAGTTATTTCACTTAGAATCATCGTACCTAAATCTACTCATCATGCTGCTAACTAGCCTTATGACATTGATTTCATTGCTGAGTGATATTCCATTGTGCCAAGTACCACCATTTCTTTATCCATTTTTCTCTTTCCTGGGATATTGAAGGTGTACCGAAGCGGAGGTTCTTGGAAACAGAGCAGCCGTAAACTTTAGGGTGCCTGTGTCTTGTTGATTTTTAGTTTTCCCAATTTATACGCCCATGAGTGGAAGTGCCCTATGCTCTCTACGCTGTGTTTATTACTTGTTTCAGGACACACCGTACTCTTCTCCAGAGTGCCTGTTTGCAATTTACATCCCGCCCATCAGCGTAGCAACGCTCCCATGTCTCTATGGCCTGTCCTGCTTTTCTGGTTTTTACAATTTGTTCAGCATGGCCCTTTTGACCGAGGGCAAGCGAGACTTCTTTGTAGTGCTGATTTGCCCTTCCGGCTTGCTTGGTTGGCCAAAAAGGGCGTATGCGTTTTTTCCTGAATATATTCAGGAAAAAACGCATACGCCCTTTTTGGCCAAGGGCATCATTGTCAACGTTTTGCCTCTTTTCATGTGCTTTAAAGGCGAGTCGAATCTACCTCCTGAAATCTGTTTACTGCAAATCTGCCTTGCTTTCAAATCCTCTTCGTTGCCTTCCCTCAATATATTTGTGGACGAGAGTTCTCATTTATAACTCTGCACGTTTGTGAATTGCAGTGCCCCTGAGCTCCATTTGTCTCCTCGCTTTTTTGGGAGCTGGCCGCAAAAGCGCAGGATTGCTTCAGGCCCTATTTTGGTTCTGGGGGGCAGGCTGAGCCTGTGGTTCATTCTTCTTCCTGATGGGAAAATGGAGTGACCTGTGCCTGTCCCAACACCTAGGGCTAGTCTCTCGTTGGTTCCCCGTCTTCCCGTTCATCCTCAGGACAAATTGCAACCTGGACGAAACAGGAGGTTAAAGGTGCTGATTCTCCAAGTAGGGAGATGGTTAGTCAAGCAGCTGGAATGGTGAACCCGAGCACAAGGAGAGGAGAAATGAGGTGCATTTTAGAAACCTTTCCCGATCTCATGGCATACCATCTTCTGGGTTTCCCATGCATGTTTTGATGTAGGAAGATGCCCTTGTACCTGGAGATTTGAGACCCATGGGGTGTGTTCCCCGCAGTGTTACTTTAAAGTATCTGCGTTTGCTCACCCAACCTCACCAATCCTCTCAGCCCCAAGAGTGTCCAGCCTTATGTCTCATCCAGCTGTGGGTCTAGATATGGTCAATCCAGGTTGCATCAGAGACCCTGAACGGATTTTGTAAGAATTTCTCTCTCTTTCACTGTCTTTGCTTTGTGGGTTTTTTAAAGTAATGTATGTTTAGAATGGGGTTTGGCTGCTTTTCCCTGCTGTGTTTATGCCGCTTTACACCCTCTTGATTCACTTTCAGAGAGATATCAATACATAGGTTTTCAGATTCTTACTAGTCAGATATATTCTTGTGCGGTGACTAGGGGGTGTTGAGTCCAGTTCACTGAGCAGGTAGTAGGCCTTGTCTATTACATATTTGGCTTATGGAGCGGTGTCTGAGCTAATTTCAAACCCTTGTTTTATGCATCACCCCACCTCACCTTTCCGGTTAAGCAGCCATAGTGTGTCTTCTAAAGGTGTGCCTCTGTTCTGTTTTGTAATTCAGTTCAAGTGTAGCGATTTTGATATTCCCTCTATAAGCGATATCTTAGGATAAGTGTCTTTTTCTGTGTGAGTTATTTCACTTAGAATCATCGTACCTAAATCTACTCATCATGCTGCTAACTAGCCTTATGACATTGATTTCATTGCTGAGTGATATTCCATTGTGCCAAGTACCACCATTTCTTTATCCATTTTTCTCTTTCCTGGGATATTGAAGGTGTACCGAAGCGGAGGTTCTTGGAAACAGAGCAGCCGTAAACTTTAGGGTGCCTGTGTCTTGTTGATTTTTAGTTTTCCCAATTTATACGCCCATGAGTGGAAGTGCCCTATGCTCTCTACGCTGTGTTTATTACTTGTTTCAGGACACACCGTACTCTTCTCCAGAGTGCCTGTTGGCAATTTACATCCCGCCCATCAGCGTAGCAAGGCTCCCATGTCTCCATGGCCTGTCCTGCTTTTCTGGTTTTTACAATTTGTTCAGCATGGCCCTTTTGACCGAGGGCAAGCGAGACTTCTTTGTAGTGCTGATTTGCCCTTCTGGCTTGCTTGGTTGGCCAAAAAGGGCGAATGCGTTTTTTCCTGAATATATTCAGGAAAAAACGCATTCGCCCTTTTTGGCCGAGGGCATCATTGTCAACGTTTTGCCGCTTTTCATATGCTTTAAAGGCAAGTCGAATCTACCTCCTGAAATCTGTTTCCTGCAAATCTGCCTTGCTTTCAAATCCTCTTCGTTGCCTTCCCTCAATATATTTGTGGACGAGAGTTCTCATTTATAACTCTGCACTTTTGTGAATTGCAGTGCCCCTGAGCTCCATTTGTCTCCTCGCTTTTTTGGGAGCTGGCCGCAAAAGCGCAGGATTGCTTCAGGCCCTATTTTGGTTCTGGGGGGCAGGCTGAGCCTGTGGTTCATTCTTCTTCCTGATGGGAAAATGGAGTGACCTATGCCGTCCCAACACCTAGGGCTCGTCTCTCGTTGGTTCCGCGTCTTCCCGTTCATCCTCAGGACAAATTGCAACCTGTACAATCAGGAGGTTAAAGGTGCTGATTCTCCAAATAGGGAGATGGTTAGTCAAGCAGCTGGAATGGTGAACCCGAGCACAATGAGAGGAGAAATGAGGTGCGTTTTAGAAACCTTTCCCGATCTCATGGCATACCATCTTCTGGGTTTCCCATGCATGTTTTGATGTAGGAAGACGCCCTTGTACCTGGAGATTTGAGACCCATGGGGTGTGTTCCCCGCAGTGTTACTTTAAAGTATCTGCGTTTGCTCACCCAACCTCACCAATCCTCTCAGCCCCAAGAGTGTCCAGCCTTATGTCTCATCCAGCTGTGGGTCTAGATATGGTCAATCCAGGTTGCATCATAGACCCTGAACGGATTTTGTAAGAATTTCTCTCTCTTTCACTGTCTTTGTTTTGTGGGTTTTTTAAAGTAATGTATGTTTAGAATGGGGTTTGGCTGCTTTTCCCTGCTGTGTTGATGCCGCTTTACACCCTCTTGATTCACTTGCAGAGAGATATCGATACATAGGTTTTCAGATTCTTACTAGTCAGATATATTCTTGTGTGGTGACTAGGGTGTGTTGAGTCCAGTTCACTGAGCAGGGAGTAGGCCTTGTCTATTACATATTTGGCTTATGGAGCGGTCTCTGAGCTAATTTCAAACCCTTGTTTTATGCATCACCCCACCTCACCTTTCCGGTTAAGCAGCCATAGTGTGTCTTCTAAAGGTGTGACTCTGTTCTGTTTTGTAATTCAGTTCAAGTGTAGCGATTTTGACATTCCCTCTATAAGCGATATCTTAGGATAAGTGTCTTTTTCTGTGTGACTTATTTCACTTAGAATCATCGTACCTAAATCCACTCATCATGCTGCTAACTAGCCTTATGACATTGATTTCATGGCTGAGTGATATTCCATTGTGCCAAGTACCACCATTTCTTTATCCATTTTTCTCTTTCCTGGGATATTGAAGGTGTACCGAAGCGGAGGTTCTTGGCAACAGATCAGCCGTAAAGTTTGGGGTGCCTGTGTCGGGTTGATTTTTAGTTTTCCCAATTTATACGCCCATGAGTGGAAGTGCCCTATGCTCTCAACTCTTTGTTTATTACTTGTTTCAGGACACACCGTACTCTTCTCCAGAGTGCCTGTTGGCAATTTATATCCAGCCCATCAGTGTAGCAAGGCTCCCATGTCTCCATGGCCTGTCCTGCTTTTCTGGTTTTTACACTTTGTTCAGCATGGCCCTTTTGACCGAGGGCAAGCGATACTTCTTTGTAGCGCTGATTTGCCCTTCCGGCTTGCTTGGTTGGCCAAAAAGGGCGTATGCGTTTTTTCCTGAATATATTCAGGAAAAAACGCATACGCCCTTTTTGGCCAAGGGCATCATTGTCAACGTTTTGCCGCTTTTCATGTGCTTTAAAGGCGAGTCGAATCTACCTCCTGAAATCTGTTTCCTGCAAATCTGCCTTGCTTTCAAATCCTCTTCGTTGCCTTCCCTCAATATATTTGTGGACGAGAGTTCTCATTTATAACTCTGCACGTTTGTGAATTGAAGTGCCCCTGAGCTCCATTTGTCTCCTCGCTTTTTTGGGAGCTGGCCGCAAAAGCCCAGGATTGCTTCAGGCCCTATTTTGGTTCTGGGGGGTAGGCTGAGCCTGTGGTTCATTCTTCTTCCTGATGGGAAAATGGAGTGACCTATGCCTGTCCCAACACCTAGGGCTCGTCTCTCGTTGGTTCCGCGTCTTCCCGTTCATCCTCAGGACAAATTGCAACCTGTACAATCAGGAGGTTAAAGGTGCTGATTCTCCAAGTAGGGAGATGGTTAGTCAAGCAGCTGGAATGGTGAACCCGAGCACAAGGAGAGGAGAAATGAGGTGCATTTTAGAAACCTTTCCCGATCTCATGGCATACCATCTTCTGGGTTTCCCATGCATGTTTTGATGTAGGAAGATGCCCTTGTACCTGGAGATTTGAGACCCATGGGGTGTGTTCCCCGCAGTGTTACTTTAAAGTATCTGCGTTTGCTCACCCAAACTCACCAATCCTCTCAGCCCCAAGAGTGTCCAGCCTTATGTCTCATCCAGCGGTGGGTCTAGATATGGTCAATCCAGGTTGCATCAGAGACCCTGAACGGATTTTGTAAGAATTTCTCTCTCTTTCACTGTCTTTGCTTTGTGGGTTTTTTAAAGTAATGTATGTTTAGAATGGGGTTTGGCTGCTTTTCCCTGCTGTGTTGATGCCGCTTTACACCCTTTTGATTCACTTGCAGAGAGATATCGATACATAGGTTTTCAGATTCTTACTAGTCAGATATATTCTTGTGTGGTGACTAGGGTGTGTTGAGTCCAGTTCACTGAGCAGGGAGTAGGCCTTGTGTATTACATATTTGGCTTATGGAGTGGTCTCTGAGCTAATTTCAAACCCTTGTTTTATGCATCACCCCACCTCACCTTTCCCGTTAAGCAGCCATAGTGTGTCTTCTAAAGGTGTGACTCTGTTCTGTTTTGTAATTCAGTTCAAGTGTAGCGATTTTGACATTCCCTCTATAAGCGATATCTTAGGATAAGTGTCTTTTTCTGTGTGACTTATTTCACTTAGAATCATCGTACCTAAATCCACTCATCATGCTGCTAACTAGCCTTATGACATTGATTTCATGGCTGAGTGATATTCCATTGTGCCAAGTACCACCATTTCTTTATCCATTTTTCTCTTTCCTGGGATATTGAAGGTGTACCGAAGCGGAGGTTCTTGGAAACAGAGCAGCCGTAAACTTTAGGGTGCCTGTGTCTTGTTGATTTTTAGTTTTCCCAATTTATACGCCCATGAGTGGAAGTGCCCTATGCTCTCTACGCTGTGTTTATTACTTGTTTCAGGACACACCGTACTCTTCTCCAGAGTGCCTGTTTGCAATTTACATCCCGCCCATCAGCGTAGCAACGCTCCCATGTCTCTATGGCCTGTCCTGCTTTTCTGGTTTTTACAATTTGTTCAGCATGGCCCTTTTGACCGAGGGCAAGCGAGACTTCTTTGTAGTGCTGATTTGCCCTTCCGGCTTGCTTGGTTGGCCAAAAAGGGCGTATGCGTTTTTTCCTGAATATATTCAGGAAAAAACGCATACGCCCTTTTTGGCCAAGGGCATCATTGTCAACGTTTTGCCTCTTTTCATGTGCTTTAAAGGCGAGTCGAATCTACCTCCTGAAATCTGTTTACTGCAAATCTGCCTTGCTTTCAAATCCTCTTCGTTGCCTTCCCTCAATATATTTGTGGACGAGAGTTCTCATTTATAACTCTGCACGTTTGTGAATTGCAGTGCCCCTGAGCTCCATTTGTCTCCTCGCTTTTTTGGGAGCTGGCCGCAAAAGCGCAGGATTGCTTCAGGCCCTATTGTGGTTCTGGGGGGCAGGCTGAGCCTGTGGTTCATTCTTCTTCCTGATGGGAAAATGGAGTGACCTGTGCCTGTCCCAACACCTAGGGCTAATCTCTCGTTGGTTGCCCATCTTCCCGTTCATCCTCTGGACAAATTGCATCCTGGACGAAACAGTAGGTTAAAGGTGCTGATTCTCCAAGTAGGGAGATGGTTAGTCAAGCGGCTGGAATGGCGAACCCGAGCACAAGGAGAGGAGAAATGAGGTGCGTTTTAGAAACCTTTCCCGATCTCACGGCATACCATCTTCTGGGTTTCCCATGCATGTTTTGATGTAGGAAGATTCCCTTGTACCTGGAGATTTGAGACCCATGGGGTGGATACCCCGTGGTATTACTTTAAAGTATCTGCATTTGCTCACCCAACCTCACCAATCCTCTCAGCCCCAAGAGTGTCCAGCCTTATGTCTTATCCAGCTGTGGGTCTAGATATGGTCAATCCAGGTTGCATCAGAGACCCTGAACGGATTTTGTAAGAATTTCTCTCTCTTTCACTGTCTTTGCTTTGTGGGTCTTTTAAAGTAATGTATGTTTAGAATGGGGTTTGGCTGCTTTTCCCTGCTGTGTTTATGCCGCTTTACACCCTCTTGATTCACTTGCAGAGAGATATCAATACATAGGTTTTCAGATTCATACTAGTCAGATATATTCTTGTGCGGTGACTAGGGGGTGTTGAGTCCAGTTCACTGAGCAGGGAGTAGGCCTTGTCTATTACATATTTGGCTTATGGAGCGGTGTCTGAGCTAATTTCAAACCCTTGTTTTATGCATCACCCCACCTCACCTTTCCGTTTAAGCAGCCATAGTGTGTCTTCTAAAGGTGTGACTCTGTTTTGTTTTGTAATTCAGTTCAAGTGTAGCGATTTTGACATTCCCTCTATAAGCTATATCTTAGGATAAGTGCCTTTTTCTGTGTGACTTATTTCACTTAGAATCATCGTACCTAAATCCACTCATCATGCTGCTAACTAGCCTTATGACATTGATTTCATGGCTGAGTGATATTCCATTGTGCCAAGTACCACCATTTCTTTATCCATTTTTCCATTTCCTGGTATATTGAAGGTGTACCGAAGCGTAGGTTCTTGGCAACAGAGCAGCCGTAAAGTTTGGGGTGCCTGTGTCGTGTTGATTTTTAGTTTTCCCAATTTATACGCCCATGAGTGGAAGTGCCCTATGCTCTCTACGCTGTGTTTATTACTTGTTTCAGGACACACCGTACTCTTCTCCAGAGTGCCTGTTGGCAATTTACATCCCGCCCATCAGCGTAGCAAGGCTCCCATGTCTCCATGGCCTGTCCTGCTTTTCTGGTTTTTACACTTTGTTCAGCATGGCCCTTTTGACCGAGGGCAAGCGAGACTTCTTTGTAGCGCTGATTTGCCCTTCCGGCTTGCTTGGTTGACCAAAAAGGGCGTATGCGTTTTTTCCTGAATATATTCAGGAAAAAACGCATACGCCCTTTTTGGCCAAGGGCATCATTGTCAACGTTTTGCCGCTTTTCATGTGCTTTAAAGGCGAGTCGAATCTACCTCCTGAAATCTGTTTCCTGCAAATCTGCCTTGCTTTCAAATCCTCTTCGTTGCTTTCCCTCAATATATTTGTGGACGAGAGTTCTCATTTATAACTCTGCACGTTTGTGAATTGCAGTGCCCCTGAGCTCCATTTGTCTCCTCGCTTTTTTGGGAGCTGGCCGCAAAAGCGCAGGATTGCTTCAGGCCCTATTTTGGTTCTGGTGGGCAGGCTGAGCCTGTGGTTCATTCTTCTTCCTGATGGGAAAATGGAGTGACCTATGCCTGTCCCAACACCTAGGGCTCGTCTCTCGTTGGTTCGGTGTCTTCCCGTTCATCCTCAGGACAAATTGCAACCTGTACAATCAGGAGGTTAAAGGTGCTGATTCTCCAAGTAGGGAGATGGTTAGTCAAGCGGCTGGAATGGCAAACCCGAGCACAAGGAGAGGAGAAATGAGGTGCGTTGTAGAAACATTTCCCGATCTCATGGCATACCATCTTCTGGGTTTCCCATGCATGTTTTGATGTAGGAAGATTCCCTTGTACCTGGAGATTGGAGACCCATGGGGTGTGTTCCCCGCAGTGTTACTTTAAAGTATCTGCGTTTGCTAACCCAACCTCACCAATCCTCTCAGCCCCAAGAGTGTCCAGCCTTATGTCTCATCCAGCTGTGGGTCTAGATATGGTCAATCCAGGTTGCATCATAGACCCTGAACGGATTTTGTAAGAATTTCTCTCTCTTTCACTGTCTTTGTTTTGTGGGTTTTTTAAAGTAATTTATGTTTAGAATCGGGCTTGGCTGCTTTTCCCTGCTGTGTTGATGCCGCTTTACACCCTCTTGATTCACTTGCAGAGAGATATCGATACATAGGTTTTCAGATTCTTACTAGTCAGATATATTCTTGTGTGGTGACTAGGGTGTGTTGAGTCCAGTTCACTGAGCAGGGAGTAGGCCTTGTCTATTACATATTTGGCTTATGGAGCGGTCTCTGAGCTAATTTCAAACCCTTGTTTTATGCATCACCCCACCTCACCTTTCCCGTTAAGCAGCCATAGTGTGTCTTCTAAAGGTGTGACTCTGTTCTGTTTTGTAATTCAGTTCAAGTGTAGCAATTTTGACATTCCCTCTATAAGCGATATCTTAGGATAAGTGTCTTTTTCTGTGTGACTTATTTCACTTAGAATCATCGTATCTAAATCCACTCATCATGCTGCTAACTAGCCTTATGACATTGATTTCATGGCTGAGTGATATTGCATTGTGCCAAGTACCACCATTTCTTTATCCATTTTTCTCTTTCCTGGGACATTGAAGATGTACCGTAGCGGAGGTTCTTGGAAACAGAGCAGCCGTAAACTTTAGGGTGCCTGTGTCTTGTTGATTTTTAGTTTTCCCAATTTATACGCCCATGAGTGGAAGTGCCCTATGCTCTCTACGCTGTGTTTATTACTTGTTTCAGGACACACCGTACTCTTCTCCAGAGTGCCTGTTGGCAATTTACATCCCGCCCATCAGCGTAGCAAGGCTCCCATGTCTCCATGGCCTGTCCTGCTTTTCTGGTTTTTACACTTTGTTCAGCATGGCCCTTTTGACCGAGGGCAAGCGAGACGTCTTTGTAGCGCTGATTTGCCCTTCCGGCTTGCTTGGTTGGCCTAAAAGGGCATCATTGTCAACGTTTTGCCACTTTTTATGTGCTTTAAAGGCGAGTCGAATCTACCTCCTGAAATCTGTTTCCTGCAAATCTGCCTTGCTTTCAAATCCTCTTCGTTGCCTTCCCTCAATATATTTGTGGACGAGAGTTCTCATTTATAACTCTGCACGTTTGTGAATTGCAGTGCCCCTGAGCTCCATTTGTCTCCTCGCTTTTTTGGGAGCTGGCCGCAAAAGCGCAGGATTGCTTCAGGCCCTATTTTGGTTCTGGGGGGCAGGCTGAGCCTGTGGTTCATTCTTCTTCCTGATGGGAAAATGGAGTGACCTGTGCCTGTCCCAACACCTAGGGCTAGTCTTTCGTTGGTTCCCCGTCTTCCCGTTCATCCTCAGGACAAATTGCAACCTGGACGAAACAGTAGGTTAAAGGTGCTGATTCTCCAAGTAGGGAGATGGTTAGTCAAGCGGCTGGAATGGCGAACCCGAGCACAAGGAGAGGAGAAATGAGGTGCGTTTTAGAAACCTTTCCCGATCTCATGGCATACCATCTTCTGGGTTTCCCATGCATGTTTTGATGTAGGAAGATTCCCTTGTACCTGGAGATTTGAGACCCATGGGGTGGGTACCCCCCGGTATTATTTTAAAGTATCTGCATTTGCTCACCCAACCTCACCAATCCTCTCAGCCCCAAGAGTGTCCAGCCTTATGTCTCATCCAGCTGTGGGTCTAGATATGGGCAATCCAGGTTGCATCAGAGACCCTGAACGGATTTTGTAAGAATTTCTCTCTCTTTCACTGTCTTTGCTTTGTGGGTTTTTTAAAGTAATGTATGTTTAGAATGGGGTTTGGCTGCTTTTCCCTGCTGTGTTGATGCCGCTTTACACCCTCTTGATTCACTTGCAGAGAGATATCAATACATAGGTTTTCAGATTCATACTAGTCAGATATATTCTTGTGTGGTGACTAGGGGGTGTTGAGCCCAGTTCACTGAGCAGGGAGTAGCCCTTGTCTATTACATATTTGGCTTATGGAGCGGTCTCTGAGCTAATTTCAAACCCTTGTTTTATGCATCACCCCACCTCACCTTTCCCGTTAAGCAGCCATAGTGTGTCTTCTAAAGGTGTGACTCTGTTCTGTTTTGTAATTCAGTTCAAGTGTAGCGATTTTGACATTCCCTCTATAAGCGATATCTTAGGATAAGTGTCTTTTTCTGTGTGACTTATTTCACTTAGAATCATCGTACCTAAATCCACTCATCATGCTGCTAACTAGCCTTATGACATTGATTTCATGGCTGAGTGATATTCCATTGTGCCAAGTACCACCATTTCTTTATCCATTTTTCTCTTTCCTGGGATATTGAAGGTGTACCGAAGCGGAGGTTCTTGGCAACAGATCAGCCGTAAAGTTTGGGGTGCCTGTGTCGGGTTGATTTTTAGTTTTCCCAATTTATACGCCCATGAGTGGAAGTGCCCTATGCTCTCAACTCTTTGTTTATTACTTGTTTCAGGACACACCGTACTCTTCTCCAGAGTGCCTGTTGGCAATTTATATCCAGCCCATCAGTGTAGCAAGGCTCCCATGTCTCCATGGCCTGTCCTGCTTTTCTGGTTTTTACACTTTGTTCAGCATGGCCCTTTTGACCGAGGGCAAGCGATACTTCTTTGTAGCGCTGATTTGCCCTTCCGGCTTGCTTGGTTGGCCAAAAAGGGCGTATGCGTTTTTTCCTGAATATATTCAGGAAAAAACGCATACGCCCTTTTTGGCCAAGGGCATCATTGTCAACGTTTTGCCGCTTTTCATGTGCTTTAAAGGCGAGTCGAATCTACCTCCTGAAATCTGTTTCCTGCAAATCTGCCTTGCTTTCAAATCCTCTTCGTTGCCTTCCCTCAATATATTTGTGGACGAGAGTTCTCATTTATAACTCTGCACGTTTGTGAATTGAAGTGCCCCTGAGCTCCATTTGTCTCCTCGCTTTTTTGGGAGCTGGCCGCAAAAGCCCAGGATTGCTTCAGGCCCTATTTTGGTTCTGGGGGGTAGGCTGAGCCTGTGGTTCATTCTTCTTCCTGATGGGAAAATGGAGTGACCTATGCCTGTCCCAACACCTAGGGCTCGTCTCTCGTTGGTTCCGCGTCTTCCCGTTCATCCTCAGGACAAATTGCAACCTGTACAATCAGGAGGTTAAAGGTGCTGATTCTCCAAGTAGGGAGGTGGTTAGTCAAGCAGCTGGAATGGTGAACCCGAGCACAAGGAGAGGAGAAATGAGGTGCATTTTAGAAACCTTTCCCGATCTCATGGCATACCATCTTCTGGGTTTCCCATGCATGTTTTGATGTAGGAAGATGCCCTTGTACCTGGAGATTTGAGACCCATGGGGTGTGTTCCCCGCAGTGTTACTTTAAAGTATCTGCGTTTGCTCACCCAAACTCACCAATCCTCTCAGCCCCAAGAGTGTCCAGCCTTATGTCTCATCCAGCGGTGGGTCTAGATATGGTCAATCCAGGTTGCATCAGAGACCCTGAACGGATTTTGTAAGAATTTCTCTCTCTTTCACTGTCTTTCTTTGTGGGTTTTTTAAAGTAATGTATGTTTAGAATGGGGTTTGGCTGCTTTTCCCTGCTGTGTTGATGCCGCTTTACACCCTTTTGATTCACTTGCAGAGAGATATCGATACATAGGTTTTCAGATTCTTACTAGTCAGATATATTCTTGTGTGGTGACTAGGGTGTGTTGAGTCCAGTTCACTGAGCAGGGAGTAGTCCTTGTCTATTACATATTTGGCTTATGGAGTGGTCTCTGAGCTAATTTGAAACCCTTGTTTTATGCATCACCCCACCTCACCTTTCCCGTTAAGCAGCCATAGTGTGTCTTCTAAAGGTGTGACTCTGTTCTGTTTTGTAATTCAGTTCAAGTGTAGCGATTTTGACATTCCCTCTATAAGCGATATCTTAGGATAAGTGTCTTTTTCTGTGTGAGTTATTTCACTTAGAATCATCGTACCTAAATCTACTCATCATGCTGCTAACTAGCCTTATGACATTGATTTCATTGCTGAGTGATATTCCATTGTGCCAAGTACCACCATTTCTTTATCCATTTTTCTCTTTCCTGGGATATTGAAGGTGTACCGAAGCGGAGGTTCTTGGAAACAGAGCAGCCGTAAACTTTAGGGTGCCTGTGTCTTGTTGATTTTTAGTTTTCCCAATTTATACGCCCATGAGTGGAAGTGCCCTATGCTCTCTACGCTGTGTTTATTACTTGTTTCAGGACACACCGTACTCTTCTCCAGAGTGCCTGTTGGCAATTTACATCCCGCCCATCAGCGTAGCAAGGCTCCCATGTCTCCATGGCCTGTCCTGCTTTTCTGGTTTTTACAATTTGTTCAGCATGGCCCTTTTGACCGAGGGCAAGCGAGACTTCTTTGTAGTGCTGATTTGCCCTTCTGGCTTGCTTGGTTGGCCAAAAAGGGCGAATGCGTTTCTTCCTGAATATATTCAGGAAAAAACGCATTCGCCCTTTTTGGCCGAGGGCATCATTGTCAACGTTTTGCCGCTTTTCATATGCTTTAAAGGCAAGTCGAATCTACCTCCTGAAATCTGTTTCCTGCAAATCTGCCTTGCTTTCAAATCCTCTTCGTTGCCTTCCCTCAATATATTTGTGGACGAGAGTTCTCATTTATAACTCTGCACTTTTGTGAATTGCAGTGCCCCTGAGCTCCATTTGTCTCCTCGCTTTTTTGGGAGCTGGCCGCAAAAGCGCAGGATTGCTTCAGGCCCTATTTTGGTTCTGGGGGGCAGGCTGAGCCTGTGGTTCATTCTTCTTCCTGATGGGAAAATGGAGTGACCTATGCCGTCCCAACACCTAGGGCTCGTCTCTCGTTGGTTCCGCGTCTTCCCGTTCATCCTCAGGACAAATTGCAACCTGTACAATCAGGAGGTTAAAGGTGCTGATTCTCCAAATAGGGAGATGGTTAGTCAAGCAGCTGGAATGGTGAACCCGAGCACAATGAGAGGAGAAATGAGGTGCGTTTTAGAAACCTTTCCCGATCTCATGGCATACCATCTTCTGGGTTTCCCATGCATGTTTTGATGTAGGAAGACGCCCTTGTACCTGGAGATTTGAGACCCATGGGGTGTGTTCCCCGCAGTGTTACTTTAAAGTATCTGCGTTTGCTCACCCAACCTCACCAATCCTCTCAGCCCCAAGAGTGTCCAGCCTTATGTCTCATCCAGCTGTGGGTCTAGATATGGTCAATCCAGGTTGCATCATAGACCCTGAACGGATTTTGTAAGAATTTCTCTCTCTTTCACTGTCTTTGTTTTGTGGGTTTTTTAAAGTAATGTATGTTTAGAATGGGGTTTGGCTGCTTTTCCCTGCTGTGTTGATGCCGCTTTACACCCTCTTGATTCACTTGCAGAGAGATATCGATACATAGGTTTTCAGATTCTTACTAGTCAGATATATTCTTGTGTGGTGACTAGGGTGTGTTGAGTCCAGTTCACTGAGCAGGGAGTAGGCCTTGTCTATTACATATTTGGCTTATGGAGCGGTCTCTGAGCTAATTTCAAACCCTTGTTTTATGCATCACCCCACCTCACCTTTCCGGTTAAGCAGCCATAGTGTGTCTTCTAAAGGTGTGACTCTGTTCTGTTTTGTAATTCAGTTCAAGTGTAGCGATTTTGACATTCCCTCTATAAGCGATATCTTAGGATAAGTGTCTTTTTCTGTGTGACTTATTTCACTTAGAATCATCGTACCTAAATCCACTCATCATGCTGCTAACTAGCCTTATGACATTGATTTCATGGCTGAGTGATATTCCATTGTGCCAAGTACCACCATTTCTTTATCCATTTTTCTCTTCCTGGGATATTGAAGGTGTACCGAAGCGGAGGTTCTTGGCAACAGATCAGCCGTAAAGTTTGGGGTGCCTGTGTCGGGTTGATTTTTAGTTTTCCCAATTTATACGCCCATGAGTGGAAGTGCCCTATGCTCTCAACTCTTTGTTTATTACTTGTTTCAGGACACACCGTACTCTTCTCCAGAGTGCCTGTTGGCAATTTATATCCAGCCCATCAGTGTAGCAAGGCTCCCATGTCTCCATGGCCTGTCCTGCTTTTCTGGTTTTTACACTTTGTTCAGCATGGCCCTTTTGACCGAGGGCAAGCGATACTTCTTTGTAGCGCTGATTTGCCCTTCCGGCTTGCTTGGTTGGCCAAAAAGGGCGTATGCGTTTTTTCCTGAATATATTCAGGAAAAAACGCATACGCCCTTTTTGGCCAAGGGCATCATTGTCAACGTTTTGCCGCTTTTCATGTGCTTTAAAGGCGAGTCGAATCTACCTCCTGAAATCTGTTTCCTGCAAATCTGCCTTGCTTTCAAATCCTCTTCGTTGCCTTCCCTCAATATATTTGTGGACGAGAGTTCTCATTTATAACTCTGCACGTTTGTGAATTGAAGTGCCCCTGAGCTCCATTTGTCTCCTCGCTTTTTTGGGAGCTGGCCGCAAAAGCCCAGGATTGCTTCAGGCCCTATTTTGGTTCTGGGGAGTAGGCTGAGCCTGTGGTTCATTCTTCTTCCTGATGGGAAAATGGAGTGACCTATGCCTGTCCCAACACCTAGGGCTCGTCTCTCGTTGGTTCCGCGTCTTCCCGTTCATCCTCAGGACAAATTGCAACCTGTACAATCAGGAGGTTAAAGGTGCTGATTCTCCAAGTAGGGAGATGGTTAGTCAAGCAGCTGGAATGGTGAACCCGAGCACAAGGAGAGGAGAAATGAGGTGCATTTTAGAAACCTTTCCCGATCTCATGGCATACCATCTTCTGGGTTTCCCATGCATGTTTTGATGTAGGAAGATGCCCTTGTACCTGGAGATTTGAGACCCATGGGGTGTGTTCCCCGCAGTGTTACTTTAAAGTATCTGCGTTTGCTCACCCAAACTCACCAATCCTCTCAGCCCCAAGAGTGTCCAGCCTTATGTCTCATCCAGCGGTGGGTCTAGATATGGTCAATCCAGGTTGCATCAGAGACCCTGAACGGATTTTGTAAGAATTTCTCTCTCTTTCACTGTCTTTGCTTTGTGGGTTTTTTAAAGTAATGTATGTTTAGAATGGGGTTTGGCTGCTTTTCCCTGCTGTGTTGATGCCGCTTTACACCCTTTTGATTCACTTGCAGAGAGATATCGATACATAGGTTTTCAGATTCTTACTAGTCAGATATATTCTTGTGTGGTTACTAGGGTGTGTTGAGTCCAGTTCACTGAGCAGGGAGTAGGCCTTGTGTATTACATATTTGGCTTATGGAGTGGTCTCTGAGCTAATTTGAAACCCTTGTTTTATGCATCACCCCACCTCACCTTTCCCGTTAAGCAGCCATAGTGTGTCTTCTAAAGGTGTGACTCTGTTCTGTTTTGTAATTCAGTTCAAGTGTAGCGATTTTGACATTCCCTCTATAAGCGATATCTTAGGATAAGTGTCTTTTTCTGTGTGACTTATTTCACTTAGAATCATCGTACCTAAATCCACTCATCATGCTGCTAACTAGCCTTATGACATTGATTTCATGGCTGAGTGATATTCCATTGTGCCAAGTACCACCATTTCTTTATCCATTTTTCTCTTTCCTGGGATATTGAAGGTGTACCGAAGCGGAGGTTCTTGGAAACAGAGCAGCCGTAAACTTTAGGGTGCCTGTGTCTTGTTGATTTTTAGTTTTCCCAATTTATACGCCCATGAGTGGAAGTGCCCTATGCTCTCTACGCTGTGTTTATTACTTGTTTCAGGACACACCGTACTCTTCTCCAGAGTGCCTGTTTGCAATTTACATCCCGCCCATCAGCGTAGCAACGCTCCCATGTCTCTATGGCCTGTCCTGCTTTTCTGGTTTTTACAATTTGTTCAGCATGGCCCTTTTGACCGAGGGCAAGCGAGACTTCTTTGTAGTGCTGATTTGCCCTTCCGGCTTGCTTGGTTGGCCAAAAAGGGCGTATGCGTTTTTTCCTGAATATATTCAGGAAAAAACGCATACGCCCTTTTTGGCCAAGGGCATCATTGTCAACGTTTTGCCTCTTTTCATGTGCTTTAAAGGCGAGTCGAATCTACCTCCTGAAATCTGTTTACTGCAAATCTGCCTTGCTTTCAAATCCTCTTCGTTGCCTTCCCTCAATATATTTGTGGACGAGAGTTCTCATTTATAACTCTGCACGTTTGTGAATTGCAGTGCCCCTGAGCTCCATTTGTCTCCTCGCTTTTTTGGGAGCTGGCCGCAAAAGCGCAGGATTGCTTCAGGCCCTATTTTGGTTCTGGGGGGCAGGCTGAGCCTGTGGTTCATTCTTCTTCCTGATGGGAAAATGGAGTGACCTGTGCCTGTCCCAACACCTAGGGCTAATCTCTCGTTGGTTGCCCATCTTCCCGTTCATCCTCTGGACAAATTGCATCCTGGACGAAACAGTAGGTTAAAGGTGCTGATTCTCCAAGTAGGGAGATGGTTAGTCAAGCGGCTGGAATGGCGAACCCGAGCACAAGGAGAGGAGAAATGAGGTGCGTTTTAGAAACCTTTCCCGATCTCACGGCATACCATCTTCTGGGTTTCCCATGCATGTTTTGATGTAGGAAGATTCCCTTGTACCTGGAGATTTGAGACCCATGGGGTGGATACCCCGTGGTATTACTTTAAAGTATCTGCATTTGCTCACCCAACCTCACCAATCCTCTCAGCCCCAAGAGTGTCCAGCCTTATGTCTTATCCAGCTGTGGGTCTAGATATGGTCAATCCAGGTTGCATCAGAGACCCTGAACGGATTTTGTAAGAATTTCTCTCTCTTTCACTGTCTTTGCTTTGTGGGTCTTTTAAAGTAATGTATGTTTAGAATGGGGTTTGGCTGCTTTTCCCTGCTGTGTTTATGCCGCTTTACACCCTCTTGATTCACTTGCAGAGAGATATCAATACATAGGTTTTCAGATTCATACTAGTCAGATATATTCTTGTGCGGTGACTAGGGGGTGTTGAGTCCAGTTCACTGAGCAGGGAGTAGGCCTTGTCTATTACATATTTGGCTTATGGAGCGGTGTCTGAGCTAATTTCAAACCCTTGTTTTATGCATCACCCCACCTCACCTTTCCGTTTAAGCAGCCATAGTGTGTCTTCTAAAGGTGTGACTCTGTTCTGTTTTGTAATTCAGTTCAAGTGTAGCGATTTTGACATTCCCTCTATAAGCTATATCTTAGGATAAGTGCCTTTTTCTGTGTGACTTATTTCACTTAGAATCATCGTACCTAAATCCACTCATCATGCTGCTAACTAGCCTTATGACATTGATTTCATGGCTGAGTGATATTCCATTGTGCCAAGTACCACCATTTCTTTATCCATTTTTCCATTTCCTGGTATATTGAAGGTGTACCGAAGCGTAGGTTCTTGGCAACAGAGCAGCCGTAAAGTTTGGGGTGCCTGTGTCGTGTTGATTTTTAGTTTTCCCAATTTATACGCCCATGAGTGGAAGTGCCCTATGCTCTCTACGCTGTGTTTATTACTTGTTTCAGGACACACCGTACTCTTCTCCAGAGTGCCTGTTGGCAATTTACATCCCGCCCATCAGCGTAGCAAGGCTCCCATGTCTCCATGGCCTGTCCTGCTTTTCTGGTTTTTACACTTTGTTCAGCATGGCCCTTTTGACCGAGGGCAAGCGAGACTTCTTTGTAGCGCTGATTTGCCCTTCCGGCTTGCTTGGTTGACCAAAAAGGGCGTATGCGTTTTTTCCTGAATATATTCAGGAAAAAACGCATACGCCCTTTTTGGCCAAGGGCATCATTGTCAACGTTTTGCCGCTTTTCATGTGCTTTAAAGGCGAGTCGAATCTACCTCCTGAAATCTGTTTCCTGCAAATCTGCCTTGCTTTCAAATCCTCTTCGTTGCTTTCCCTCAATATATTTGTGGACGAGAGTTCTCATTTATAACTCTGCACGTTTGTGAATTGCAGTGCCCCTGAGCTCCATTTGTCTCCTCGCTTTTTTGGGAGCTGGCCGCAAAAGCGCAGGATTGCTTCAGGCCCTATTTTGGTTCTGGTGGGCAGGCTGAGCCTGTGGTTCATTCTTCTTCCTGATGGGAAAATGGAGTGACCTATGCCTGTCCCAACACCTAGGGCTCGTCTCTCGTTGGTTCGGTGTCTTCCCGTTCATCCTCAGGACAAATTGCAACCTGTACAATCAGGAGGTTAAAGGTGCTGATTCTCCAAGTAGGGAGATGGTTAGTCAAGCGGCTGGAATGGCAAACCCGAGCACAAGGAGAGGAGAAATGAGGTGCGTTGTAGAAACATTTCCCGATCTCATGGCATACCATCTTCTGGGTTTCCCATGCATGTTTTGATGTAGGAAGATTCCCTTGTACCTGGAGATTTGAGACCCATGGGGTGTGTTCCCCGCAGTGTTACTTTAAAGTATCTGCGTTTGCTAACCCAACCTCACCAATCCTCTCAGCCCCAAGAGTGTCCAGCCTTATGTCTCATCCAGCTGTGGGTCTAGATATGGTCAATCCAGGTTGCATCATAGACCCTGAACGGATTTTGTAAGAATTTCTCTCTCTTTCACTGTCTTTGTTTTGTGGGTTTTTTTAAGTAATTTATGTTTAGAATCGGGCTTGGCTGCTTTTCCCTGCTGTGTTGATGCCGCTTTACACCCTCTTGATTCACTTGCAGAGAGATATCGATACATAGGTTTTCAGATTCTTACTAGTCAGATATATTCTTGTGTGGTGACTAGGGTGTGTTGAGTCCAGTTCACTGAGCAGGGAGTAGGCCTTGTCTATTACATATTTGGCTTATGGAGCGGTCTCTGAGCTAATTTCAAACCCTTGTTTTATGCATCACCCCACCTCACCTTTCCCGTTAAGCAGCCATAGTGTGTCTTCTAAAGGTGTGACTCTGTTCTGTTTTGTAATTCAGTTCAAGTGTAGCAATTTTGACATTCCCTCTATAAGCGATATCTTAGGATAAGTGTCTTTTTCTGTGTGACTTATTTCACTTAGAATCATCGTATCTAAATCCACTCATCATGCTGCTAACTAGCCTTATGACATTGATTTCATGGCTGAGTGATATTGCATTGTGCCAAGTACCACCATTTCTTTATCCATTTTTCTCTTTCCTGGGACATTGAAGATGTACCGTAGCGGAGGTTCTTGGAAACAGAGCAGCCGTAAACTTTAGGGTGCCTGTGTCTTGTTGATTTTTAGTTTTCCCAATTTATACGCCCATGAGTGGAAGTGCCCTATGCTCTCTACGCTGTGTTTATTACTTGTTTCAGGACACACCGTACTCTTCTCCAGAGTGCCTGTTGGCAATTTACATCCCGCCCATCAGCGTAGCAAGGCTCCCATGTCTCCATGGCCTGTCCTGCTTTTCTGGTTTTTACACTTTGTTCAGCATGGCCCTTTTGACCGAGGGCAAGCGAGACGTCTTTGTAGCGCTGATTTGCCCTTCCGGCTTGCTTGGTTGGCCTAAAAGGGCATCATTGTCAACGTTTTGCCACTTTTTATGTGCTTTAAAGGCGAGTCGAATCTACCTCCTGAAATCTGTTTCCTGCAAATCTGCCTTGCTTTCAAATCCTCTTCGTTGCCTTCCCTCAATATATTTGTGGACGAGAGTTCTCATTTATAACTCTGCACGTTTGTGAATTGCAGTGCCCCTGAGCTCCATTTGTCTCCTCGCTTTTTTGGGAGCTGGCCGCAAAAGCGCAGGATTGCTTCAGGCCCTATTTTGGTTCTGGGGGGCAGGCTGAGCCTGTGGTTCATTCTTCTTCCTGATGGGAAAATGGAGTGACCTGTGCCTGTCCCAACACCTAGGGCTAGTCTTTCGTTGGTTCCCCGTCTTCCCGTTCATCCTCAGGACAAATTGCAACCTGGACGAAACAGTAGGTTAAAGGTGCTGATTCTCCAAGTAGGGAGATGGTTAGTCAAGCGGCTGGAATGGCGAACCCGAGCACAAGGAGAGGAGAAATGAGGTGCGTTTTAGAAACCTTTCCCGATCTCATGGCATACCATCTTCTGGGTTTCCCATGCATGTTTTGATGTAGGAAGATTCCCTTGTACCTGGAGATTTGAGACCCATGGGGTGGGTACCCCCCGGTATTATTTTAAAGTATCTGCATTTGCTCACCCAACCTCACCAATCCTCTCAGCCCCAAGAGTGTCCAGCCTTATGTCTCATCCAGCTGTGGGTCTAGATATGGGCAATCCAGGTTGCATCAGAGACCCTGAACGGATTTTGTAAGAATTTCTCTCTCTTTCACTGTCTTTGCTTTGTGGGTTTTTTAAAGTAATGTATGTTTAGAATGGGGTTTGGCTGCTTTTCCCTGCTGTGTTGATGCCGCTTTACACCCTCTTGATTCACTTGCAGAGAGATATCAATACATAGGTTTTCAGATTCATACTAGTCAGATATATTCTTGTGCGGTGACTAGGGGGTGTTGAGCCCAGTTCACTGAGCAGGGAGTAGCCCTTGTCTATTACATATTTGGCTTATGGAGCGGTCTCTGAGCTAATTTCAAACCCTTGTTTTATGCATCACCCCACCTCACCTTTCCCGTTAAGCAGCCATAGTGTGTCTTCTAAAGGTGTGACTCTGTTCTGTTTTGTAATTCAGTTCAAGTGTAGCGATTTTGACATTCCCTCTATAAGCGATATCTTAGGATAAGTGTCTTTTTCTGTGTGACTTATTTCACTTAGAATCATCGTACCTAAATCCACTCATCATGCTGCTAACTAGCCTTATGACATTGATTTCATGGCTGAGTGATATTCCATTGTGCCAAGTACCACCATTTCTTTATCCATTTTTCTCTTTCCTGGGATATTGAAGGTGTACCGAAGCGGAGGTTCTTGGCAACAGATCAGCCGTAAAGTTTGGGGTGCCTGTGTCGGGTTGATTTTTAGTTTTCCCAATTTATACGCCCATGAGTGGAAGTGCCCTATGCTCTCAACTCTTTGTTTATTACTTGTTTCAGGACACACCGTACTCTTCTCCAGAGTGCCTGTTGGCAATTTATATCCAGCCCATCAGTGTAGCAAGGCTCCCATGTCTCCATGGCCTGTCCTGCTTTTCTGGTTTTTACACTTTGTTCAGCATGGCCCTTTTGACCGAGGGCAAGCGATACTTCTTTGTAGCGCTGATTTGCCCTTCCGGCTTGCTTGGTTGGCCAAAAAGGGCGTATGCGTTTTTTCCTGAATATATTCAGGAAAAAACGCATACGCCCTTTTTGGCCAAGGGCATCATTGTCAACGTTTTGCCGCTTTTCATGTGCTTTAAAGGCGAGTCGAATCTACCTCCTGAAATCTGTTTCCTGCAAATCTGCCTTGCTTTCAAATCCTCTTCGTTGCCTTCCCTCAATATATTTGTGGACGAGAGTTCTCATTTATAACTCTGCACGTTTGTGAATTGAAGTGCCCCTGAGCTCCATTTGTCTCCTCGCTTTTTTGGGAGCTGGCCGCAAAAGCCCAGGATTGCTTCAGGCCCTATTTTGGTTCTGGGGGGTAGGCTGAGCCTGTGGTTCATTCTTCTTCCTGATGGGAAAATGGAGTGACCTATGCCTGTCCCAACACCTAGGGCTCGTCTCTCGTTGGTTCCGCGTCTTCCCGTTCATCCTCAGGACAAATTGCAACCTGTACAATCAGGAGGTTAAAGGTGCTGATTCTCCAAGTAGGGAGATGGTTAGTCAAGCAGCTGGAATGGTGAACCCGAGCACAAGGAGAGGAGAAATGAGGTGCATTTTAGAAACCTTTCCCGATCTCATGGCATACCATCTTCTGGGTTTCCCATGCATGTTTTGATGTAGGAAGATGCCCTTGTACCTGGAGATTTGAGACCCATGGGGTGTGTTCCCCGCAGTGTTACTTTAAAGTATCTGCGTTTGCTCACCCAAACTCACCAATCCTCTCAGCCCCAAGAGTGTCCAGCCTTATGTCTCATCCAGCGGTGGGTCTAGATATGGTCAATCCAGGTTGCATCAGAGACCCTGAACGGATTTTGTAAGAATTTCTCTCTCTTTCACTGTCTTTGCTTTGTGGGTTTTTTAAAGTAATGTATGTTTAGAATGGGGTTTGGCTGCTTTTCCCTGCTGTGTTGATGCCGCTTTACACCCTTTTGATTCACTTGCAGAGAGATATCGATACATAGGTTTTCAGATTCTTACTAGTCAGATATATTCTTGTGTGGTGACTAGGGTGTGTTGAGTCCAGTTCACTGAGCAGGGAGTAGGCCTTGTCTATTACATATTTGGCTTATGGAGTGGTCTCTGAGCTAATTTGAAACCCTTGTTTTATGCATCACCCCACCTCACCTTTCCCGTTAAGCAGCCATAGTGTGTCTTCTAAAGGTGTGACTCTGTTCTGTTTTGTAATTCAGTTCAAGTGTAGCGATTTTGACATTCCCTCTATAAGCGATATCTTAGGATAAGTGTCTTTTTCTGTGTGACTTATTTCACTTAGAATAATCGTACCTAAATCCACTCATCATGCTGCTAACTAGCCTTATGACATTGATTTCATGGCTGAGTGATATTCCATTGTGCCAAGTACCACCATTTCTTTATCCATTTTTCTCTTTCCTGGGATATTGAAGGTGTACCGAAGCGGAGGTTCTTGGAAACAGAGCAGCCGTAAACTTTAGGGTGCCTGTGTCTTGTTGATTTTTAGTTTTCCCAATTTATACGCCCATGAGTGGAAGTGCCCTATGCTCTCTACGCTGTGTTTATTACTTGTTTCAGGACACACCGTACTCTTCTCCAGAGTGCCTGTTTGCAATTTACATCCCGCCCATCAGCGTAGCAACGCTCCCATGTCTCTATGGCCTGTCCTGCTTTTCTGGTTTTTACAATTTGTTCAGCATGGCCCTTTTGACCGAGGGCAAGCGAGACTTCTTTGTAGTGCTGATTTGCCCTTCCGGCTTGCTTGGTTGGCCAAAAAGGGCGTATGCGTTTTTTCCTGAATATATTCAGGAAAAAACGCATACGCCCTTTTTGGCCAAGGGCATCATTGTCAACGTTTTGCCTCTTTTCATGTGCTTTAAAGGCGAGTCGAATCTACCTCCTGAAATCTGTTTACTGCAAATCTGCCTTGCTTTCAAATCCTCTTCGTTGCCTTCCCTCAATATATTTGTGGACGAGAGTTCTCATTTATAACTCTGCACGTTTGTGAATTGCAGTGCCCCTGAGCTCCATTTGTCTCCTCGCTTTTTTGGGAGCTGGCCGCAAAAGCGCAGGATTGCTTCAGGCCCTATTTTGGTTCTGGGGGGCAGGCTGAGCCTGTGGTTCATTCTTCTTCCTGATGGGAAAATGGAGTGACCTGTGCCTGTCCCAACACCTAGGGCTAATCTCTCGTTGGTTGCCCATCTTCCCGTTCATCCTCTGGACAAATTGCATCCTGGACGAAACAGTAGGTTAAAGGTGCTGATTCTCCAAGTAGGGAGATGGTTAGTCAAGCGGCTGGAATGGCGAACCCGAGCACAAGGAGAGGAGAAATGAGGTGCGTTTTAGAAACCTTTCCCGATCTCACGGCATACCATCTTCTGGGTTTCCCATGCATGTTTTGATGTAGGAAGATTCCCTTGTACCTGGAGATTTGAGACCCATGGGGTGGATACCCCGTGGTATTACTTTAAAGTATCTGCATTTGCTCACCCAACCTCACCAATCCTCTCAGCCCCAAGAGTGTCCAGCCTTATGTCTTATCCAGCTGTGGGTCTAGATATGGTCAATCCAGGTTGCATCAGAGACCCTGAACGGATTTTGTAAGAATTTCTCTCTCTTTCACTGTCTTTGCTTTGTGGGTCTTTTAAAGTAATGTATGTTTAGAATGGGGTTTGGCTGCTTTTCCCTGCTGTGTTGATGCCGCTTTACACCCTCTTGATTCACTTGCAGAGAGATATCAATACATAGGTTTTCAGATTCATACTAGTCAGATATATTCTTCTGCGGTGACTAGGGGGTGTTGAGTCCAGTTCACTGAGCAGGGAGTAGGCCTTGTCTATTACATATTTGGCTTATGGAGCGGTGTCTGAGCTAATTTCAAACCCTTGTTTTATGCATCACCCCACCTCACCTTTCCGTTTAAGCAGCCATAGTGTGTCTTCTAAAGGTGTGACTCTGTTCTGTTTTGTAATTCAGTTCAAGTGTAGCGATTTTGACATTCCCTCTATAAGCTATATCTTAGGATAAGTGCCTTTTTCTGTGTGACTTATTTCACTTAGAATCATCGTACCTAAATCCACTCATCATGCTGCTAACTAGCCTTATGACATTGATTTCATGGCTGAGTGATATTCCATTGTGCCAAGTACCACCATTTCTTTATCCATTTTTCCATTTCCTGGTATATTGAAGGTGTACCGAAGCGTAGGTTCTTGGCAACAGAGCAGCCGTAAAGTTTGGGGTGCCTGTGTCGTGTTGATTTTTAGTTTTCCCAATTTATACGCCCATGAGTGGAAGTGCCCTATGCTCTCTACGCTGTGTTTATTACTTGTTTCAGGACACACCGTACTCTTCTCCAGAGTGCCTGTTGGCAATTTACATCCCGCCCATCAGCGTAGCAAGGCTCCCATGTCTCCATGGCCTGTCCTGCTTTTCTGGTTTTTACACTTTGTTCAGCATGGCCCTTTTGACCGAGGGCAAGCGAGACTTCTTTGTAGCGCTGATTTGCCCTTCCGGCTTGCTTGGTTGACCAAAAAGGGCGTATGCGTTTTTTCCTGAATATATTCAGGAAAAAACGCATACGCCCTTTTTGGCCAAGGGCATCATTGTCAACGTTTTGCCGCTTTTCATGTGCTTTAAAGGCGAGTCGAATCTACCTCCTGAAATCTGTTTCCTGCAAATCTGCCTTGCTTTCAAATCCTCTTCGTTGCTTTCCCTCAATATATTTGTGGACGAGAGTTCTCATTTATAACTCTGCACGTTTGTGAATTGCAGTGCCCCTGAGCTCCATTTGTCTCCTCGCTTTTTTGGGAGCTGGCCGCAAAAGCGCAGGATTGCTTCAGGCCCTATTTTGGTTCTGGTGGGCAGGCTGAGCCTGTGGTTCATTCTTCTTCCTGATGGGAAAATGGAGTGACCTATGCCTGTCCCAACACCTAGGGCTCGTCTCTCGTTGGTTCGGTGTCTTCCCGTTCATCCTCAGGACAAATTGCAACCTGTACAATCAGGAGGTTAAAGGTGCTGATTCTCCAAGTAGGGAGATGGTTAGTCAAGCGGCTGGAATGGCAAACCCGAGCACAAGGAGAGGAGAAATGAGGTGCGTTGTAGAAACATTTCCCGATCTCATGGCATACCATCTTCTGGGTTTCCCATGCATGTTTTGATGTAGGAAGATTCCCTTGTACCTGGAGATTTGAGACCCATGGGGTGTGTTCCCCGCAGTGTTACTTTAAAGTATCTGCGTTTACTCACCCAACCTCACCAATCCTCTCAGCCCCAAGAGTGTCCAGCCTTATGTCTCATCCAGCTGTGGGTCTAGATATGGTCAATCCAGGTTGCATCATAGACCCTGAACGGATTTTGTAAGAATTTCTCTCTCTTTCACTGTCTTTGTTTTGTGGGTTTTTTAAAGTAATTTATGTTTAGAATCGGGCTTGGCTGCTTTTCCCTGCTGTGTTGATGCCGCTTTACACCCTCTTGATTCACTTGCAGAGAGATATCGATACATAGGTTTTCAGATTCTTACTAGTCAGATATATTCTTGTGTGGTGACTAGGGTGTGTTGAGTCCAGTTCACTGAGCAGGGAGTAGGCCTTGTCTATTACATATTTGGCTTATGGAGCGGTCTCTGAGCTAATTTCAAACCCTTGTTTTATGCATCACCCCACCTCACCTTTCCCGTTAAGCAGCCATAGTGTGTCTTCTAAAGGTGTGACTCTGTTCTGTTTTGTAATTCAGTTCAAGTGTAGCAATTTTGACATTCCCTCTATAAGCGATATCTTAGGATAAGTGTCTTTTTCTGTGTGACTTATTTCACTTAGAATCATCGTATCTAAATCCACTCATCATGCTGCTAACTAGCCTTATGACATTGATTTCATGGCTGAGTGATATTGCATTGTGCCAAGTACCACCATTTCTTTATCCATTTTTCTCTTTCCTGGGACATTGAAGGTGTACCGTAGCGGAGGTTCTTGGAAACAGAGCAGCCGTAAACTTTAGGGTGCCTGTGTCTTGTTGATTTTTAGTTTTCCCAATTTATACGCCCATGAGTGGAAGTGCCCTATGCTCTCTACGCTGTGTTTATTACTTGTTTCAGGACACACCGTACTCTTCTCCAGAGTGCCTGTTGGCAATTTACATCCCGCCCATCAGCGTAGCAAGGCTCCCATGTCTCCATGGCCTGTCCTGCTTTTCTGGTTTTTACACTTTGTTCAGCATGGCCCTTTTGACCGAGGGCAAGCGAGACGTCTTTGTAGCGCTGATTTGCCCTTCCGGCTTGCTTGGTTGGCCTAAAAGGGCATCATTGTCAACGTTTTGCCACTTTTCATGTGCTTTAAAGGCGAGTCGAATCTACCTCCTGAAATCTGTTTCCTGCAAATCTGCCTTGCTTTCAAATCCTCTTCGTTGCCTTCCCTCAATATATTTGTGGACGAGAGTTCTCATTTATAACTCTGCACGTTTGTGAATTGCAGTGCCCCTGAGCTCCATTTGTCTCCTCGCTTTTTTGGGAGCTGCCCGGAAAAGCGCAGGATTGCTTCAGGCCCTATTTTGGTTCTGGGGGGCAGGCTGAGCCTGTGGTTCATTCTTCTTCCTGATGGGAAAATGGAGTGACCTGTGCCTGTCCCAACACCTAGGGCTAGTCTTTCGTTGGTTCCCCGTCTTCCCGTTCATCCTCAGGACAAATTGCAACCTGGACGAAACAGTAGGTTAAAGGTGCTGATTCTCCAAGTAGGGAGATGGTTAGTCAAGCGGCTGGAATGGCGAACCCGAGCACAAGGAGAGGAGAAATGAGGTGCGTTTTAGAAACCTTTCCCGATCTCATGGCATACCATCTTCTGGGTTTCCCATGCATGTTTTGATGTAGGAGGATTCCCTTGTACCTGGAGATTTGAGACCCATGGGGTGTGTTCTCCGCAGTGTTACTTTAAAGTATATGCGTTTGCTCACCCAACCTCACCAATCCTCTCAGCCCCAAGAGTGTCCAGCTTTATGGCTCATCCAACTATGGGTCTAGATATGGTCAATCCAGGTTGCATCAGAGACCCTGAACGGATTTTGTAAGAATTTCTCTCTCTTTCACTGTCTTTGTTTTGTGGGTTTTTTAAAGTAATTTATGTTTAGAATCGGGCTTGGCTGCTTTTCCCTGCTGTGTTGATGCCGCTTTACACCCTCTTGATTCACTTGCAGAGAGATATCGATACATAGGTTTTCAGATTCTTACTAGTCAGATATATTCTTGTGTGGTGACTAGGGTGTGTTGAGTCCAGTTCACTGAGCAGGGAGTAGGCCTTGTCTATTACATATTTGGCTTATGGAGCGGTCTCTGAGCTAATTTCAAACCCTTGTTTTATGCATCACCCCACCTCACCTTTCCCGTTAAGCAGCCATAGTGTGTCTTCTAAAGGTGTGACTCTGTTCTGTTTTGTAATTCAGTTCAAGTGTAGCGATTTTGACATTCCCTCTATAAGCGATATCTTAGGATAAGTGTCTTTTTCTGTGTGACTTATTTCACTTAGAATCATCGTACCTAAATCCACTCATCATGCTGCTAACTAGCCTTATGACATTGATTTCATGGCTGAGTGATATTCCATTGTGCCAAGTACCACCATTTCTTTATCCATTTTTCTCTTTCCTGGGATATTGAAGGTGTACCGAAGCGGAGGTTCTTGGAAACAGAGCAGCCGTAAACTTTAGGGTGCCTGTGTCTTGTTGATTTTTAGTTTTCCCAATTTATACGCCCTTGAGTGGAAGTGCCCTATGCTCTCTACGCTGTGTTTATTACTTGTTTCAGGACACACCGTACTCTTCTCCAGAGTGCCTGTTGGCAATTTACATCCCGCCCATCAGCGTAGCAAGGCTCCCATGTCTCCATGGCCTGTCCTGCTTTTCTGGTTTTTACTGTTTGTTCAGCATGGCCCTTTTGACCGAGGGCAAGCGAGACTTCTTTGTCGCGCTGATTTGCCCTTCCGGCTTGCTTGGTTGGCCAAAAAGGGCGTATGCGTTTTTTCCTGAATATATTCAGGAAAAAACGCATACGCCCTTTTTGGCCAAGGGCATCATTGTCAACGTTTTGCCGCTTTTCATGTGCTTTAAAGGCGAGTCGAATCTACCTCCTGAAATCTGTTTCCTGCAAATCTGCCTTGCTTTCAAATCCTCTTCGTTGCCTTCCCTCAATATATTTGTGGACGAGAGTTCTCATTTATAACTCTGCACGTTTGTGAATTGCAGTGCCCCTGAGCTCCATTTGTCTCCTCGCTTTTTTGGGAGCTGGCCGCAAAAGCGCAGGATTGCTTCAGGCCCTATTTTGGTTCTGGGGGGCAGGCTGAGCCTGTGGTTCATTCTTCTTCCTGATGGGAAAATGGAGTGACCTATGCCTGTCCCAACACCTAGGGCTCGTCCCTCGTTGGTTCCGCGTCTTCCTGTTCATCCTCAGGACAAATTGCAACCTGTACAATCAGGAGGTTAAAGGTGCTGATTCTCCAAGTAGGGAGATGGTTAGTCAAGCGGCTGGAATGGCGAACCCGAGCACAAGGAGAGGAGAAATGAGGTGCGTTTTAGAAACCTTTCCCGATCTCACGGCATACCATCTTCTGGGTTTCCCATGCATGTTTTGATGTAGGAAGATTCCCTTGTACCTGGAGATTTGAGACCCATGGGGTGGGTACCCCGCGGTATTACTTTAAAGTATCTGCATTTGCTCACCCAACCTCACCAATCCTCTCAGCCCCAAGAGTGTCCAGCCTTATGTCTCATCCAGCTGTGGGTCTAGATATGGTCAATCCAGGTTGCATCAGAGACCCTGAACGGATTTTGTAAGAATTTCTCTCTCTTTCACTGTCTTTGCTTTGTGGGTTTTTTAAAGTAATGTATGTTTAGAATGGGGTTTGGCTGCTTTTCCCTGCTGTGTTTATGCCGCTTTACACCCTCTTGATTCACTTGCAGAGAGATATCGATACATAGGTTTTCAGATTCATACTAGTCAGATATATTCTTGTGTGTTGACTAGGGTGTGTTGAGTCCAGTTCACTGAGCAGGGAGTAGGCCTTGTCTATTACATATTTGGCTTATGGAGCGGTCTCTGAGCTAATTTCAAACCCTTGTTTTATGCATCACCCCACCTCACCTTTCCCGTTAAGCAGCCATAGTGTGTCTTCTAAAGGTGTGACTCTGTTCTGTTTTGTAATTCAGTTCAAGTGTAGCGATTTTGACATTCCCTCTATAAGCGATATCTTAGGATAAGTGTCTTTTTCTGTGTGACTTATTTCACTTAGAATCATCGTATCTAAATCCACTCATCATGCTGCTAACTAGCCTTATGACATTGATTTCATGGCTGAGTGATATTCCATTGTGCCAAGTACCACCATTTCTTTATCCATTTTTCTCTTTCCTGGGATATTGAAGGTGTACCGAAGTGGAGGTTCTTGGAAACAGAGCAGCCGTAAACTTTAGGGTGCCTGTGTCTTGTTGATTTTTAGTTTTCCCAATTTATACGCCCATGAGTGGAAGTGCCCTATGCTCTCAACGCTGTGTTTATTACTTGTTTCAGGACACACCGTACTCTTCTCCAGAGTGCCTGTTGGCAATTTACATCCCGCCCATCAGCGTAGCAAGGCTTCCATGTCTCCATGGCCTGTCCTGCTTTTCTGGTTTTTACACTTTGTTCAGCATGGCCCTTTTGACCGAGGGCAAGCGAGACTTCTTTGTAGCGCTGATTTGCCCTTCCGGCTTGCTTGGTTGGCCAAAAAGGGCGTATGCGTTTTTTCCTGAATATATTCAGGAAAAAACGCATACGCCCTTTTTGGCCAAGGGCATCATTGTCAACGTTTTGCCGCTTTTCATGTGCTTTAAAGGCGAGTCGAATCTACCTCCTGAAATCTGTTTCCTGCAAATCTGCCTTGCTTTCAAATCCTCTTCGTTGCCTTCCCTCAATATATTTGTGGACGAGAGTTCTCATTTATAACTCTGCACGTTTGTGAATTGCAGTGCCCCTGAGCTCCATTTGTCTCCTCGCTTTTTTGGGAGCTGGCCGCAAAAGTGCAGGATTGCTTCAGGCCCTATTTTGGTTCTGGGGGGCAGGCTGAGCCTGTGGTACATTCTTCTTCCTGATGGGAAAATGGAGTGACCTGTGCCTGTCCCAACACCTAGGGCTCGTCTCTCGTTGGTTCCGCGTCTTCCCGTTCATCCTCAGGACAAATTGCAACCTGTACAATCAGGAGGTTAAAGGTGCTGATTCTCCAAGTAGGGAGATGGTTAGTCAAGCAGCTGGAATGGTGAACCCGAGCACAAGGAGAGGAGAAATGAGGTGCAGTTTATAAACCTTTCCCGATCTCATGGCATACCATCTTCTGGGTTTCCCATGCATGTTTTGATGTAGGAAGATTCCCTTGTACCTGGAGATTTGAGACCCATGGGGTGGGTACCCCGCGGTATTACTTTAAAGTATCTGCATTTGCTCACCCAACCTCACCAATCCTCTCAGCCCCAAGAGTGTCCAGCCTTATGTCTCATCCAGCTGTGGGTCTAGATATGGTCAATCCAGGTTGCATCAGAGACCCTGAACGGATTTTGTAAGAATTTCTCTCTCTTTCACTGTCTTTGTTTTGTGGGTTTTTTAAAGAAATTTATGTTTAGAATCGGGCTTGGCTGGTTTTCCCTGCTGTGTTGATAACGCTTTACACCCTCTTGATTCACTTGCAGAGAGATATCGTTATATAGGTTTTCAGATTCTTACTAGTCAGATATATTCTTGTGTGGTGACTAGGGTGTGTTGAGTCCAGTTCACTGAGCAGGGAGTAGGCCTTGTCTATTACATATTTGGCTTATGGAGCGGTCTCTGAGCTAATTTCAAACCCTTGTTTTATGCATCACCCCACCTCACCTTTCCCGTTAAGCAGCCATAGTGTGTCTTCTAAAGGTGTGACTCTGTTCTGTTTTGTAATTCAGTTCAAGTGTAGCGATTTTGACATTCCCTCTATAAGCGATATCTTAGGATAAGTGTCTTTTTCTGTGTGACTTATTTCACTTAGAATCATCGTACCTAAATCCACTCATCATGCTGCTAACTAGCCTTATGACATTGATTTCATGCCTGAGTGATATTCCATTGTGCCAAGTACCACCATTTCTTTATCCATTTTTCTCTTTCCTGGGATATTGAAGGTGTACCGAAGCGGAGGTTCTTGGCAACAGAGCAGCCGTAAAGTTTGGGGTGCCTGTGTCTTGTTGATTTTTAGTTTTCCCAATTTATACGCCCATGAGTGGAAGTGCCCTATGCTCTCAACGCTGTGTTTATTACTTGTTTCAGGACACACCGTACTCTTCTCCAGAGTGCCTGTTGGCAATTTACATCCCGCCCATCAGCGTAGCAAGGCTCCCATGTCTCCATGGCCTGTCCTGATTTTCTGGTTTTTACACTTTGTTCAGCATGGCCCTTTTGACCGAGGGCAAGCGAGACTTCTTTGTAGCGCTGATTTGCCCTTCCGGCTTGCTTGGTTGGCCAAAAAGGGCGTATGCGTTTTTTCCTGAATATATTCAGGAAACAACGCATACGCCCTTTTTGGCCAAGGGCATCATTGTCAACGTTTTGCCGCTTTTCATGTGCTTTAAAGGCGAGTCGAATCTACCTCCTGAAATCTGTTTCCTGCAAATCTGCCTTGTTTTCAAGTCCTCTTCGTTGCCTTCCCTCAATATATTTGTGGACGAGAGTTCTCATTTATAACTCTGCACGTTTGTGAATTGCAGTGTCCCTGAGCTCCATTTGTCTCCTCGCGTTTTTGGGAGCTGGCCGCAAAAGCGCAGGATTGCTTCAGGCCCTATTTTGGTTCTCGGGGGCAGGCTGAGCCTGTGGTTCATTCTTCTTCCTGAATGGGAAAATGGAGTGACCTGTGCCTGTCCCAACACCTAGGGCTAGTCTCTCGTTGGTTCCCCGTCTTCCCGTTCATCCTCAGGACAAATTGCAACCTGGACGAAACAGGAGGTTAAAGGTGCTGATTCTCCAAGTAGGGAGATGGTTAGTCAAGCGGCTGGAATGGCGAACCCGAGCACAAAGAGAGGAGAAATGAGGTGCGTTTTAGAAACCATTCCCGATATCATGGCATACCATCTTCTGGGTTTCCCATGCATGTTTTGATGTAGGAAGATTCCCTTGTACCTGGAGATTTGAGACCCATGGGGTGGGTACCCCGCGGTATTACTTTAAAGTATCTGCATTTGCTCACCCAACCTCACCAATCCTCTCAGCCCCAAGAGTGTCCAGCCTTATGTCTCATCCAGCTGTGGGTCTAGATATGGTCAATCCAGGTTGCATCAGAGACCCTGAACGGATTTTGTAAGAATTTCTCTCTCTTTCACTGTCTTTGCTTTGTGGGTTTTTTAAAGTAATGTATGTTTAGAATGGGGTTTGGCTGCTTTTCCCTGCTGTGTTTATGCCGCTTTACACCCTCTTGATTCACTTGCAGAGAGATATCGATACATAGGTTTTCAGATTCTTACTAGTCAGATATATTCTTGTGCGGTGACTAGGGGGTGTTGAGTCCAGTTCACTGAGCAGGGAGTAGGCCTTGTCTATTACATATTTGGCTTATGGAGCGGTGTCTGAGCTAATTTCAAACCCTTGTTTTATGCATCAACCCACCTCACCTTTCCGGTTAAGCAGCCATAGTGTGTCTTCTAAAGGTGTGCCTCTGTTCTGTTTTGTAATTCAGTTCAAGTGTAGCGATTTTGACATTCCCTCTGTAAGCGATATCTTAGGATAAGTGCCTTTTTCTGTGTGACTTATTTCACTTAGAATCATCGGACCTAAATCCACTCATCATGCTGCTAACTAGCCTTATGACATTGATTTCATGGCTGAGTGATATTCCATTGTGCCAAGTACCACCATTTCTTTATCCATTTTTCTCTTTCCTGGGATATTGAAGTTGTACCGAAGCGGAGGTTCTTGTAAACAGAGCAGCCATAAAGTTTGGGGTGCCTGTGTCTTGTTGATTTTTAATTTTCCCAATTTATACATGCATGAGTGGAAGTGCCCTATGCTCTCAACGCTGTGTTTATTACTTGTTTCAGGACACACCGTACTCATCTCCAGAGTGCCTGTTGGCAATTTATATCCCGCCCATCAGCGTAGCAAGGCTCCCATGTCTCCATGGCCTGTCCTGCTTTTCTGGTTTTTACACTTTGTTCAGCATGGCCCTTTTGACCGAGGGCAAGCGAGACTTCTTTGTAGCACTGATTTGCCCTTCCGGCTTGCTTGGTTGGCCAAAAAGGGCGTATGCGTTTTTTCCTGAATATATTCAGGAAAAAACGCATACGCCCTTTTTGGCCAAGGGCATCATTGTCAACGTTTTGCCGCTTTTCATGTGCTTTAAAGGCGAGTCGAATCTACCTCCTGAAATCTGTTTCCTGCAAATCTGCCTTGCTTTCAAATCCTCTTCGTTGCCTTCCTTCAATATATTTGTGGACGAGAGTTCTCATTTATAACTCTGCACGTTTGTGAATTGCAGTGCCCCTGAGCTCCATTTGTCTCCTCGCTTTTTTGGGAGCTGGCCGCAAAAGCGCAGGATTGCTTCAGGCCCTATTTTGGTTCTGGGGGGCAGGCTGAGCCTGTGGTTCATTCTTCTTCCTGATGGGAAAATGGAGTGACCTGTGCCTGTCCCAACACCTAGGGCTAGTCTCTCGTTGGTTCCCCGTCTTCACGTTCATCCTCAGGACAAATTGCAACCTGTACAATCAGGAGGTTAAAGGTGCTGATTCTCCAAGTAGGGAGATGGTTAGTCAAGCAGCTGGAATGGTGAACCCGAGCACAAGGAGAGGAGAAATGAGGTGCAGTTTATAAACCTTTCCCCAACTCATGGCATACCATCTTCTGGGTTTCCCATGCATGTTTTGATGTAGGAAGATGCCCTTGTACCTGGAGATTTGATACCCATGGGGTGTGTTCCCCGCAGTGTTACTTTAAAGTATATGCGTTTGCTCACCCAACCTCACCAATCCTCTCAGCCCCAAGAGTGTCCAGCCTTATGTCTCATCCAGCTGTGGGTCTAGATATGGTCAATCCAGGTTGCATCAGAGACCCTGAACGGATTTTGTAAGAATTTCTCTCTCTTTCACTGTCTTTGTTTTGTGGGTTTTTTAAAGAAATTTTTGTTTAGAATCGGGCTTGGCTGGTTTTCCCTGCTGTGTTGATAACGCTTTACACCCTCTTGATTCACTTGCAGAGAGATATCGATATATAGGTTTTCAGATTCTTACTAGTCAGATATATTCTTGTGTGGTGACTAGGGTGTGTTGAGTCCAGTTCACTGAGCAGGGAGTAGGCCTTGTCTATTACATATTTGGCTTATGGAGCGGTCTCTGAGCTAATTTCAAACCCTTGTTTTATGCATCACCCCACCTCACCTTTCCCGTTAAGCAGCCATAGTGTGTCTTCTAAAGGTGTGACTCTGTTCTGTTTTGTAATTCAGTTCAAGTGTAGCGATTTTGACATTCCCTCTATAAGCGATATCTTAGGATAAGTGTCTTTTTCTGTGTGACTTATTTCACTTAGAATCATCGTACCTAAATCCACTCATCATGCTGCTAACTAGCCTTATGACATTGATTTCATGGCTGAGTGATATTCCATTGTGCCAAGTACCACCATTTCTTTATCCATTTTTCTCTTTCCTGGGATATTGAAGGTGTACCGAAGCGGAGGTTCTTGGCAACAGAGCAGCCGTAAAGTTTGGGGTGCCTGTGTCTTGTTGATTTTTAGTTTTCCCAATTTATACGCCCATGAGTGGAAGTGCCCTATGCTCTCAACGCTGTGTTTATTACTTGTTTCAGGACACACCGTACTCTTCTCCAGAGTGCCTGTTGGCAATTTACATCCCGCCCATCAGCGTAGCAAGGCTCCCATGTCTCCATGGCCTGTCCTGATTTTCTGGTTTTTACACTTTGTTCAGCATGGCCCTTTTGACCGAGGGCAAGCGAGACTTCTTTGTAGCGCTGATTTGCCCTTCCGGCTTGCTTGGTTGGCCAAAAAGGGCGTATGCGTTTTTTCCTGAATATATTCAGGAAAAAACGCATACGCCCTTTTTGGCCAAGGGCATCATTGTCAACGTTTTGCCGCTTTTCATGTGCTTTAAAGGCGAGTCGAATCTACCTCCTGAAATCTGTTTCCTGCAAATCTGCCTTGCTTTCAAATCCTCTTCGTTGCCTTCCCTCAATATATTTGTGGACGAGAGTTCTCATTTATAACTCTGCACGTTTGTGAATTGCAGTGCCCCTGAGCTCCATTTGTCTCCTCGCTTTTTTGGGAGCTGGCCGCAAAAGCGCAGGATTGCTTCAGGCCCTATTTTGGTTCTCGGGGGCAGGCTGAGCCTGTGGTTCATTCTTCTTCCTGAATGGGAAAATGGAGTGACCTGTGCCTGTCCCAACACCTAGGGCTAGTCTCTCGTTGGTTCCCCGTCTTCCCGTTCATCCTCAGGACAAATTGCAACCTGGACGAAACAGGAGGTTAAAGGTGCTGATTCTCCAAGTAGGGAGATGGTTAGTCAAGCGGCTGGAATGACGAACCCGAGCACAAGGAGAGGAGAAATGAGGTGCGTTTTAGAAACCATTCCCGATATCATGGCATACCATCTTCTGGGTTTCCCATGCATGTTTTGATGTAGGAAGATTCCCTTGTACCTGGAGATTTGAGACCCATGGGGTGGGTACCCCGCTGTATTACTTTAAAGTATCTGCATTTGCTCACCCAACCTCACCAATCCTCTCAGCCCCAAGAGTGTCCAGCCTTATGTCTCATCCAGCTGTGGGTCTAGATATGGTCAATCCAGGTTGCATCAGAGACCCTGAACGGATTTTGTAAGAATTTCTCTCTCTTTCACTGTCTTTGCTTTGTGGGTTTTTTAAAGTAATGTATGTTTAGAATGGGGTTTGGCTGCTTTTCCCTGCTGTGTTTATGCCGCTTTACACCCTCTTGATTCACTTGCAGAGAGATATCGATACATAGGTTTTCAGATTCTTACTAGTCAGATATATTCTTGTGCGGTGACTAGGGGGTGTTGAGTCCAGTTCACTGAGCAGGGAGTAGGCCTTGTCTATTACATATTTGGCTTATGGAGCGGTGTCTGAGCTAATTTCAAACCCTTGTTTTATGCATCACCCCACCTCACCTTTCCGGTTAAGCAGCCATAGTGTGTCTTCTAAAGGTGTGCCTCTGTTCTGTTTTGTAATTCAGTTCAAGTGTAGCGATTTTGACATTCCCTCTGTAAGCGATATCTTAGGATAAGTGCCTTTTTCTGTGTTACTTATTTCACTTAGAATCATCGTACCTAAATCCACTCATCATGCTGCTAACTAGCCTTATGACATTGATTTCATGGCTGAGTGATATTCCATTGTGCCAAGTACCACCATTTCTGTATCCATTTTTCTCTTTCCTGGGATATTGAAGTTGTACCGAAGCGGAGGTTCTTGTAAACAGAGCAGCCATAAAGTTTGGGGTGCCTGTGTCTTGTTGATTTTTAATTTTCCCAATTTATACATCCATGAGTGGAAGTGCCCTATGCTCTCAACGCTGTGTTTATTACTTGTTTCAGGACACACCGTACTCATCTCCAGAGTGCCTGTTGGCAATTTATATCCCGCCCATCAGCGTAGCAAGGCTCCCATGTCTCCATGGCCTGTCCTGCTTTTCTGGTTTTTACACTTTGTTCAGCATGGCCCTTTTGACCGAGGGCAAGCGAGACTTCTTTGTAGCGCTGATTTGCCCTTCCGGCTTGCTTGGTTGGCCAAAAAGGGCGTATGCGTTTTTTCCTGAATATATTCAGGAAAAAACGCATACGCCCTTTTTGGCCAAGGGCATCATTGTCAACGTTTTGCCGCTTTTCATGTGCTTTAAAGGCGAGTCGAATCTACCTCCTGAAATCTGTTTCCTGCAAATCTGCCTTGCTTTCAAATCCTCTTCGTTGCCTTCCTTCAATATATTTGTGGACGAGAGTTCTCATTTATAACTCTGCACGTTTGTGAATTGCAGTGCCCCTGAGCTCCATTTGTCTCCTCGCTTTTTTGGGAGCTGGCCGCAAAAGCGCAGGATTGCTTCAGGCCCTATTTTGGTTCTGGGGGGCAGGCTGAGCCTGTGGTTCATTCTTCTTCCTGATGGGAAAATGGAGTGACCTGTGCCTGTCCCAACACCTAGGGCTAGTCTCTCGTTGGTTCCCCGTCTTCACGTTCATCCTCAGGACAAATTGCAACCTGTACAATCAGGAGGTTAAAGGTGCTGATTCTCCAAGTAGGGAGATGGTTAGTCAAGCAGCTGGAATGGTGAACCCGAGCACAAGGAGAGGAGAAATGAGGTGCAGTTTATAAACCTTTCCCCAACTCATGGCATACCATCTTCTGGGTTTCCCATGCATGTTTTGATGTAGGAAGATGCCCTTGTACCTGGAGATTTGATACCCATGGGGTGTGTTCCCCGCAGTGTTACTTTAAAGTATATGCGTTTGCTCACCCAACCTCACCAATCCTCTCAGCCCCAAGAGTGTCCAGCCTTATGTCTCATCCAGCTGTGGGTCTAGATATGGTCAATCCAGGTTGCATCAGAGACCCTGAACGGATTTTGTAAGAATTTCTCTCTCTTTCACTGTCTTTGTTTTGTGGGTTTTTTAAAGAAATTTATGTTTAGAATCGGGCTTGGCTGGTTTTCCCTGCTGTGTTGATAACGCTTTACACCCTCTTGATTCACTTGCAGAGAGATATCGATATATAGGTTTTCAGATTCTTACTAGTCAGATATATTCTTGTGTGGTGACTAGGGTGTGTTGAGTCCAGTTCACTGAGCAGGGAGTAGGCCTTGTCTATTACATATTTGGCTTATGGAGCGGTCTCTGAGCTAATTTCAAACCCTTGTTTTATGCATCACCCCACCTCACCTTTCCCGTTAAGCAGCCATAGTGTGTCTTCTAAAGGTGTGACTCTGTTCTGTTTTGTAATTCAGTTCAAGTGTAGCGATTTTGACATTCCCTCTATAAGCGATATCTTAGGATAAGTGTCTTTTTCTGTGTGACTTATTTCACTTAGAATCATCGTACCTAAATCCACTCATCATGCTGCTAACTAGCCTTATGACATTGATTTCATGGCTGAGTGATATTCCATTGTGCCAAGTACCACCATTTCTTTATCCATTTTTCTCTTTCCTGGGATATTGAAGGTGTACCGAAGCGGAGGTTCTTGGCAACAGAGCAGCCGTAAAGTTTGGGGTGCCTGTGTCTTGTTGATTTTTAGTTTTCCCAATTTATACGCCCATGAGTGGAAGTGCCCTATGCTCTCAACGCTGTGTTTATTACTTGTTTCAGGACACACCGTACTCTTCTCCAGAGTGCCTGTTGGCAATTTACATCCCGCCCATCAGCGTAGCAAGGCTCCCATGTCTCCATGGCCTGTCCTGATTTTCTGGTTTTTACACTTTGTTCAGCATGGCCCTTTTGACCGAGGGCAAGCGAGACTTCTTTGTAGCGCTGATTTGCCCTTCCGGCTTGCTTGGTTGGCCAAAAAGGGCGTATGCGTTTTTTCCTGAATATATTCAGGAAAAAACGCATACGCCCTTTTTGGCCAAGGGCATCATTGTCAACGTTTTGCCGCTTATCATGTGCTTTAAAGGCGAGTCGAATCTACCTCCTGAAATCTGTTTCCTGCAAATCTGCCTTGCTTTCAAATCCTCTTCGTTGCGTTCCCTCAATATATTTGTGGACGAGAGTTCTCATTTATAACTCTGCACGTTTGTGAATTGCAGTGCCCCTGAGCTCCATTTGTCTCCTCGCTTTTTTGGGAGCTGGCCGCAAAAGCGCAGGATTGCTTCAGGCCCTATTTTGGTTCTCGGGGGCAGGCTGAGCCTGTGGTTCATTCTTCTTCCTGAATGGGAAAATGGAGTGACCTGTGCCTGTCCCAACACCTAGGGCTAGTCTCTCGTTGGTTCCCCGTCTTCCCGTTCATCCTCAGGACAAATTGCAACCTGGACGAAACAGGAGGTTAAAGGTGCTGATTCTCCAAGTAGGGAGATGGTTAGTCAAGCGGCTGGAATGACGAACCCGAGCACAAGGAGAGGAGAAATGAGGTGCGTTTTAGAAACCATTCCCGATATCATGGCATACCATCTTCTGGGTTTCCCATGCATGTTTTGATGTAGGAAGATTCCCTTGTACCTGGAGATTTGAGACCCATGGGGTGGGTACCCCGCTGTATTACTTTAAAGTATCTGCATTTGCTCACCCAACCTCACCAATCCTCTCAGCCCCAAGAGTGTCCAGCCTTATGTCTCATCCAGCTGTGGGTCTAGATATGGTCAATCCAGGTTGCATCAGAGACCCTGAACGGATTTTGTAAGAATTTCTCTCTCTTTCACTGTCTTTGCTTTGTGGGTTTTTTAAAGTAATGTATGTTTAGAATGGGGTTTGGCTGCTTTTCCCTGCTGTGTTTATGCCGCTTTACACCCTCTTGATTCACTTGCAGAGAGATATCGATACATAGGTTTTCAGATTCTTACTAGTCAGATATATTCTTGTGCGGTGACTAGGGGGTGTTGAGTCCAGTTCACTGAGCAGGGAGTAGGCCTTGTCTATTACATATTTGGCTTATGGAGCGGTGTCTGAGCTAATTTCAAACCCTTGTTTTATGCATCACCCCACCTCACCTTTCCGGTTAAGCAGCCATAGTGTGTCTTCTAAAGGTGTGCCTCTGTTCTGTTTTGTAATTCAGTTCAAGTGTAGCGATTTTGACATTCCCTCTGTAAGCGATATCTTAGGATAAGTGCCTTTTTCTGTGTGACTTATTTCACTTAGAATCATCGTACCTAAATCCACTCATCATGCTGCTAACTAGCCTTATGACATTGATTTCATGGCTGAGTGATATTCCATTGTGCCAAGTACCACCATTTCTTTATCCATTTTTCTCTTTCCTGGGATATTGAAGTTGTACTGAAGCGGAGGTTCTTGTAAACAGAGCAGCCATAAAGTTTGGGGTGCCTGTGTCTTGTTGATTTTTAATTTTCCCAATTTATACATCCATGAGTGGAAGTGCCCTATGCTCTCAACGCTGTGTTTATTACTTGTTTCAGGACACACCGTACTCATCTCCAGAGTGCCTGTTGGCAATTTATATCCCGCCCATCAGCGTAGCAAGGCTCCCATGTCTCCATGGCCTGTCCTGCTTTTCTGGTTTTTACACTTTGTTCAGCATGGCCCTTTTGACCGAGGGCAAGCGAGACTTCTTTGTAGCGCTGATTTGCCCTTCCGGCTTGCTTGGTTGGCCAAAAAGGGCGTATGCGTTTTTTCCTGAATATATTCAGGAAAAAACGCATACGCCCTTTTTGGCCAAGGGCATCATTGTCAACGTTTTGCCGCTTTTCATGTGCTTTAAAGGCGAGTCGAATCTACCTCCTGAAATCTGTTTCCTGCAAATCTGCCTTGCTTTCAAATCCTCTTCGTTGCCTTCCTTCAATATATTTGTGGACGAGAGTTCTCATTTATAACTCTGCACGTTTGTGAATTGCAGTGCCCCTGAGCTCCATTTGTCTCCTCGCTTTTTTGGGAGCTGGCCGCAAAAGCGCAAGATTGCTTCAGGCCCTATTTTGGTTCTCGGGGGCAGGCTGAGCCTGTGGTTCATTCTTCTTCCTGAATGGGAAAATGGAGTGACCTGTGCCTGTCCCAACACCTAGGGCTAGTCTCTCGTTGGTTCCCCGTCTTCCCGTTCATCCTCAGGACAAATTGCAACCTGGACGAAACAGGAGGTTAAAGGTGCTGATTCTCCAAGTAGGGAGATGGTTAGTCAAGCGGCTGGAATGGCGAACCCGAGCACAAAGAGAGGAGAAATGAGGTGCGTTTTAGAAACCATTCCCGATATCATGGCATACCATCTTCTGGGTTTCCCATGCATGTTTTGATGTAGGAAGATTCCCTTGTACCTGGAGATTTGAGACCCATGGGGTGGGTACCCCGCGGTATTACTTTAAAATATCTGCATTTGCTCACCCAACCTCACCAATCCTCTCAGCCCCAAGAGTGTCCAGCCTTATGTCTCATCCAGCTGTGGGTCTAGATATGGTCAGTCCAGGTTGCATCAGAGACCCTGAACGGATTTTGTAAGAATTTCTCTCTCTTTCACTGTCTTTGCTTTGTGGGTTTTTTAAAGTAATGTATGTTTAGAATGGGGTTTGGCTGCTTTTCCCTGCTGTGTTTATGCCGCTTTACACCCTCTTGATTCACTTGCAGAGAGATATCGATACATAGGTTTTCAGATTCTTACTAGTCAGATATATTCTTGTGCGGTGACTAGGGGGTGTGGAGTCCAGTTCACTGAGCAGGGAGTAGGCCTTGTCTATTACATATTTGGCTTATGGAGCGGTGTCTGAGCTAATTTCAAACCCTTGTTTTATGCATCACCCCACCTCACCTTTCCGGTTAAGCAGCCATAGTGTGTCTTCTAAAGGTGTGCCTCTGTTCTGTTTTGTAATTCAGTTCAAGTGTAGCGATTTTGACATTCCCTCTATAAGCGATATCTTAGGATAAGTGCCTTTTTCTGTGTGACTTATTTCACTTAGAATCATCGTACCTAAATCCACTCATCATGCTGCTAACTAGCCTTATGACATTGATTTCATGGCTGAGTGATATTCCATTGTGCCAAGTACCACCATTTCTTTATCCATTTTTCTCTTTCCTGGGATATTGAAGTTGTACCGAAGCGGAGGTTCTTGTAAAAAGAGCAGCCATAAAGTTTGGGGTGCCTGTGTCTTGTTGATTTTTAATTTTCCCAATTTATACATCCATGAGTGGAAGTGCCCTATGCTCTCTACGCTGTGTTTATTACTTGTTTCAGGACACACCGTACTCATCTCCAGAGTGCCTGTTGGCAATTTATATCCCGCCCATCAGCGTAGCAAGGCTCCCATGTCTCCATGGCCTGTCCTGCTTTTCTGGTTTTTACACTTTGTTCAGAATGGCCCTTTTGACCGAGGGCAAGCGAGACTTCTTTGTAGCACTGATTTTCCCTTCCGGCTTGCTTGGTTGGCCAAAAAGGGCGTATGCGTTTTTTCCTGAATATATTCAGGAAAAAACGCATACGCCCTTTTTGGCCAAGGGCATCATTGTCAACGTTTTGCCGCTTTTCATGTGCTTTAAAGGCGAGTCGAATCTACCTCCTGAAATCTGTTTCCTGCAAATCTGCCTTGCTTTCAAATCCTCTTCGTTGCCTTCCTTCAATATATTTGTGGACGAGAGTTCTCATTTATAACTCTGCACGTTTGTGAATTGCAGTGCCCCTGAGCTCCATTTGTCTCCTCGCTTTTTTGGGAGCTGGCCGCAAAAGCGCAGGATTGCTTCAGGCCCTATTTTGGTTCTGGGGGGCAGGCTGAGCCTGTGGTTCATTCTTCTTCCTGATGGGAAAATGGAGGGACCTATGCCTGTCCCAACACCTAGGGCTCGTCTCTCGTTGGTTCCCCGTCTTCACGTTCATCCTCAGGACAAATTGCAACCTGTACAATCAGGAGGTTAAAGGTGCTGATTCTCCAAGTAGGGAGATGGTTAGTCAAGCAGCTGGAATGGTGAACCCGAGCACAAGGAGAGGAGAAATGAGGTGCATTTTAGAAACCTTTCCCGATCTCATGGCATACCATCTTCTGGGTTTCCCATGCATGTTTTGATGTAGGAAGATGCCCTTGTACCTGGAGATTTGATACCCATGGGGTGTGTTCCCCGCAGTGTTACTTTAAAGTATCTGCGTTTGCTCACCCAACCTCACCAATCCTCTCAGCCCCAAGAGTGTCCAGCCTTATGTCTCATCCAGCTGTGGGTCTAGATATGGTCAATCCAGGTTGCATCATAGACCCTGAACGGATTTTGTAAGAATTTCTCTCTCTTTCACTGTCTTTGTTTTGTGGGTTTTTTAAAGTAATGTATGTTTATAATGGGGTTTGGCTGCTTTTCCCTGCTGTGTTGATGCCGCTTTACACCCTGTTGATTCACTTGCAGAGAGATATCGATACATAGGTTTTCAGATTCTTACTAGTCAGATATATTCTTGTGTGGTGACTAGGGTGTGTTGAGTCCAGTTCACTGAGCAGGGAGTAGGCCTTGTCTATTACATATTTGGCTTATGGAGCGGTCTCTGAGCTAATTTGAAACCCTTGTTTTATGCATCACCCCACCTCACCTTTCCCGTTAAGCAGCCATAGTGTGTCTTCTAAAGGTGTGACTCTGTTCTGTTTTGTAATTCAGTTCAAGTGTAGCGATTTTGACATTCCCTCTATAAGCGATATCTTAGGATAAGTGTCTTTTTCTGTGTGACTTATTTCACTTAGAATCATCGTACCTAAATCCACTCATCATGCTGCTAACTAGCCTTATGACATTGATTTCATGGCTGAGTGATATTCCATTGTGCCAAGTACCACCATTTCTTTATCCATTTTTCTCTTTCCTGGGATATTGAAGGTGTACCGAAGCGGAGGTTCTTGGAAACAGAGCAGCCGTAAACTTTAGGGTGCCTGTGTCTTGTTGATTTTTAGTTTTCCCCATTTTTACACCCATGAGTGGAAGTGCCCTATGCTCTCTACGCTGTGTTTATTACTTGTTTCAGGACACACCGTACTCTTCTCCAGAGTGCCTGTTGGCAATTTACATCCCGCCCATAAGCGTAGCAAGGCTCCCATGTCTCCATGGCCTGTCCTGATTTTCTGGTTTTTACACTTTGTTCAGCATGGCCCTTTTGACCGAGGGCAAGCGAGACTTCTTTGTAGCGCTGATTTGCCCTTCCGGCTTGCTTGGTTGGCCAAAAAGGGCGTATGCGTTTTTTCCTGAATATATTCAGGAAAAAACGCATACGCCCTTTTTGGCCAAGGGCATCATTGTCAACGTTTTGCCGCTTTTCATGTGCTTTAAAGGCGAGTCGAATCTACCTCCTGAAATCTGTTTCCTGCAAATCTGCCTTGCTTTCAAATCCTCTTCGTTGCCTTCCCTCAATATATTTGTGGACGAGAGTTCTCATTTATAACTCTGCACGTTTGTGAATTGCAGTGCCCCTGAGCTCCATTTGTCTCCTCGCTTTTTTGGGAGCTGGCCGCAAAAGCGCAGGATTGCTTCAGGCCCTATTTTGGTTCTGGGGGGCAGGCTGAGCCTGTGGTTCATTCTTCTTCCTGATGGGAAAATGGAGTGACCTGTGCCTGTCCCAACACCTAGGGCTAGTCTCTCGTTGGTTCCCCGTCTTCCCGTTCATCCTCAGGACAAATTACAACCTGGAAGAAACAGGAGGTTAAAGGTGCTGATTCTCCAAGTAGGGAGATGGTTAGTCAAGCGGCTGGAATGGCGAACCCGAGCACAAGGAGAGGAGAAATGAGGTGCGTTTTAGAAACCATTCCCGATATCATGGCATACCATCTTCTGGGTTTCCCATGCATGTTTTGATGTAGGAAGATTCCCTTGTACCTGGAGATTTGAGACCCATGGGGTGGGTACCCCGCGGTATTACTTTAAAATATCTGCATTTGCTCACCCAACCTCACCAATCCTCTCAGCCCCAAGAGTGTCCAGCCTTATGTCTCATCCAGCTGTGGGTCTAGATATGGTCAGTCCAGGTTGCATCAGAGACCCTGAACGGATTTTGTAAGAATTTCTCTCTCTTTCACTGTCTTTGCTTTGTGGGTTTTTTAAAGTAATGTATGTTTAGAATGGGGTTTGGCTGCTTTTCCCTGCTGTGTTTATGCCGCTTTACACCCTCTTGATTCACTTGCAGAGAGATATCGATACATAGGTTTTCAGATTCTTACTAGTCAGATATATTCTTGTGCGGTGACTAGGGGGTGTGGAGTCCAGTTCACTGAGCAGGGAGTAGGCCTTGTCTATTACATATTTGGCTTATGGAGCGGTGTCTGAGCTAATTTCAAACCCTTGTTTTATGCATCACCCCACCTCACCTTTCCGGTTAAGCAGCCATAGTGTGTCTTCTAAAGGTGTGCCTCTGTTCTGTTTTGTAATTCAGTTCAAGTGTAGCGATTTTGACATTCCCTCTATAAGCGATATCTTAGGATAAGTGCCTTTTTCTGTGTGACTTATTTCACTTAGAATCATCGTACCTAAATCCACTCATCATGCTGCTAACTAGCCTTATGACATTGATTTCATGGCTGAGTGATATTCCATTGTGCCAAGTACCACCATTTCTTTATCCATTTTTCTCTTTCCTGGGATATTGAAGTTGTACCGAAGCGGAGGTTCTTGTAAAAAGAGCAGCCATAAAGTTTGGGGTGCCTGTGTCTTGTTGATTTTTAATTTTCCCAATTTATACATCCATGAGTGGAAGTGCCCTATGCTCTCTACGCTGTGTTTATTACTTGTTTCAGGACACACCGTACTCATCTCCAGAGTGCCTGTTGGCAATTTATATCCCGCCCATCAGCGTAGCAAGGCTCCCATGTCTCCATGGCCTGTCCTGCTTTTCTGGTTTTTACACTTTGTTCAGAATGGCCCTTTTGACCGAGGGCAAGCGAGACTTCTTTGTAGCACTGATTTTCCCTTCCGGCTTGCTTGGTTGGCCAAAAAGGGCGTATGCGTTTTTTCCTGAATATATTCAGGAAAAAACGCATACGCCCTTTTTGGCCAAGGGCATCATTGTCAACGTTTTGCCGCTTTTCATGTGCTTTAAAGGCGAGTCGAATCTACCTCCTGAAATCTGTTTCCTGCAAATCTGCCTTGCTTTCAAATCCTCTTCGTTGCCTTCCTTCAATATATTTGTGGACGAGAGTTCTCATTTATAACTCTGCACGTTTGTGAATTGCAGTGCCCCTGAGCTCCATTTGTCTCCTCGCTTTTTTGGGAGCTGGCCGCAAAAGCGCAGGATTGCTTCAGGCCCTATTTTGGTTCTGGGGGGCAGGCTGAGCCTGTGGTTCATTCTTCTTCCTGATGGGAAAATGGAGGGACCTATGCCTGTCCCAACACCTAGGGCTCGTCTCTCGTTGGTTCCCCGTCTTCACGTTCATCCTCAGGACAAATTGCAACCTGTACAATCAGGAGGTTAAAGGTGCTGATTCTCCAAGTAGGGAGATGGTTAGTCAAGCAGCTGGAATGGTGAACCCGAGCACAAGGAGAGGAGAAATGAGGTGCATTTTAGAAACTTTTCCCGATCTCATGGCATACCATCTTCTGGGTTTCCCATGCATGTTTTGATGTAGGAAGATGCCCTTGTACCTGGAGATTTGATACCCATGGGGTGTGTTCCCCGCAGTGTTACTTTAAAGTATCTGCGTTTGCTCACCCAACCTCACCAATCCTCTCAGCCCCAAGAGTGTCCAGCCTTATGTCTCATCCAGCTGTGGGTCTAGATATGGTCAATCCAGGTTGCATCATAGACCCTGAACGGATTTTGTAAGAATTTCTCTCTCTTTCACTGTCTTTGTTTTGTGGGTTTTTTAAAGTAATGTATGTTTATAATGGGGTTTGGCTGCTTTTCCCTGCTGTGTTGATGCCGCTTTACACCCTGTTGATTCACTTGCAGAGAGATATCGATACATAGGTTTTCAGATTCTTACTAGTCAGATATATTCTTGTGTGGTGACTAGGGTGTGTTGAGTCCAGTTCACTGAGCAGGGAGTAGGCCTTGTCTATTACATATTTGGCTTATGGAGCGGTCTCTGAGCTAATTTGAAACCCTTGTTTTATGCATCACCCCACCTCACCTTTCCCGTTAAGCAGCCATAGTGTGTCTTCTAAAGGTGTGACTCTGTTCTGTTTTGTAATTCAGTTCAAGTGTAGCGATTTTGACATTCCCTCTATAAGCGATATCTTAGGATAAGTGTCTTTTTCTGTGTGACTTATTTCACTTAGAATCATCGTACCTAAATCCACTCATCATGCTGCTAACTAGCCTTATGACATTGATTTCATGGCTGAGTGATATTCCATTGTGCCAAGTACCACCATTTCTTTATCCATTTTTCTCTTTCCTGGGATATTGAAGGTGTACCGAAGCGGAGGTTCTTGGAAACAGAGCAGCCGTAAACTTTAGGGTGCCTGTGTCTTGTTGATTTTTAGTTTTCCCCATTTTTACACCCATGAGTGGAAGTGCCCTATGCTCTCTACGCTGTGTTTATTACTTGTTTCAGGACACACCGTACTCTTCTCCAGAGTGCCTGTTGGCAATTTACATCCCGCCCATAAGCGTAGCAAGGCTCCCATGTCTCCATGGCCTGTCCTGATTTTCTGGTTTTTACACTTTGTTCAGCATGGCCCTTTTGACCGAGGGCAAGCGAGACTTCTTTGTAGCGCTGATTTGCCCTTCCGGCTTGCTTGGTTGGCCAAAAAGGGCGTATGCGTTTTTTCCTGAATATATTCAGGAAAAAACGCATACGCCCTTTTTGGCCAAGGGCATCATTGTCAACGTTTTGCCGCTTTTCATGTGCTTTAAAGGCGAGTCGAATCTACCTCCTGAAATCTGTTTCCTGCAAATCTGCCTTGCTTTCAAATCCTCTTCGTTGCCTTCCCTCAATATATTTGTGGACGAGAGTTCTCATTTATAACTCTGCACGTTTGTGAATTGCAGTGCCCCTGAGCTCCATTTGTCTCCTCGCTTTTTTGGGAGCTGGCCGCAAAAGCGCAGGATTGCTTCAGGCCCTATTTTGGTTCTGGGGGGCAGGCTGAGCCTGTGGTTCATTCTTCTTCCTGATGGGAAAATGGAGTGACCTGTGCCTGTCCCAACACCTAGGGCTAGTCTCTCGTTGGTTCCCCGTCTTCCCGTTCATCCTCAGGACAAATTACAACCTGGAAGAAACAGGAGGTTAAAGGTGCTGATTCTCCAAGTAGGGAGATGGTTAGTCAAGCGGCTGGAATGGCGAACCCGAGCACAAGGAGAGGAGAAATGAGGTGCGTTTTAGAAACCATTCCCGATATCATGGCATACCATCTTCTGGGTTTCCCATGCATGTTTTGATGTAGGAAGATTCCCTTGTACCTGGAGATTTGAGACCCATGGGGTGGGTACCTTGCGGTATTACTTTAAAGTATCTGCATTTGCTCACCCAACCTCACCAATCCTCTCAGCCCCAAGAGTGTCCAGCCTTATGTCTCATCCAGCTGTGGGTCTAGATATGGTCAATCCAGGTTGCATCAGAGACCCTGAACGGATTTTGTAAGAATTTCTCTCTCTTTCACTGTCTTTGCTTTGTGGGTTTTTTAAAGTAATGTATGTTTAGAATGGGGTTTGGCTGCTTTTCCCTGCTGTGTTTATGCCGCTTTACACCCTCTTGATTCACTTGCAGAGAGATATCAATACATAGGTTTTCAGATTCATACTAGTCAGATATATTCTTGTGCGGTGACTAGGGGGTGTTGAGTCCAGTTCACTGAGCAGGGAGTAGGCCTTGTCTATTACATATTTGGCTTATGGAGCAGTGTCTGAGCTAATTTCAAACCCTTGTTTTATGCATCACCCCACCTCACCTTTCCGGTTAAGCAGCCATAGTGTGTCTTCTAAAGGTGTGCCTCTGTTCTGTTTTGTAATTCAGTTCAAGTGTAGCGATTTTGACATTCCCTCTATAAGCGATATCTTAGGATAAGTGCCTTTTTCTGTGTGACTTATTTCACTTAGAATCATCGTACCTAAATCCACTCATCATGCTGCTAACTAGCCTTATGACATTGATTTCATGGCTGAGTGATATTGCATTGGGCCAAGTACCACCATTTCTTATCCATTTTTCTATTTCCTGGGATATTGAAGGTGTACCGAAGCGGAGGTTATTGTAAACAGAGCAGCCGTAAAGTTTGGGGTGCCTGTGTCTTGTTGATTTTTAGTTTTACCAATTTATAAGCCCATGAGTGGAAGTGCCCTATGCTCTCAACGCTGTGTTTATTACTTGTTTCAGGATACACCGTACTCATCTCCAGAGTGCCTGTTATCAATTTACATCCCGCCCATTAGCATAGCAAGGCTCCCATGTCTCCATGGCCTGTCCTGCTTTTCTGGTTTTTACAATTTGTTCAGCATGGCCCTTTTGACCGAGGGAAAGCGAGACTTCTTTGTAGTGCTGATTTGCCCTTCCGGCTTGCTTGGTTGGCCAAAAAGGGCGTATGCGTTTTTTCCTGAATATATTCAGGAAAAAACGCATACGCCCTTTTTGGCCAAGGGCATCATTGTCAACGTTTTGCCGCTTTTCATGTGCTTTAAAGGCGAGTCGAATCTACCTCCTGAAATCTGTTTCCTGCAAATCTGCCTTGCTTTCAAATCCTCTTCGTTGCCTTCCTTCAATATATTTGTGGACGAGAGTTCTCATTTATAACTCTGCACGTTTGTGAATTGCAGTGCCCCTGAGCTCCATTTGTCTCCTCGCTTTTTTGGGAGCTGGCCGCAAAAGCGCAGGATTGCTTCAGGCCCTATTTTGGTTCTGGGGGGCTGGCTGAGCCTGTGGTTCATTCTTCTTCCTGATGGGAAAATGGAGTGACCTATGCCTGTCCCAACACCTAGGGCTCGTCTCTCGTTGGTTCCCCGTCTTCACGTTCATCCTCAGGACAAATTGCAACCTGTACAATCAGGAGGTTAAAGGTGCTGATTCTCCAAGTAGGGAGATGGTTAGTCAAGCAGCTGGAATGGTGAACCCGAGCACAAGGAGAGGAGAAATGAGGTGCATTTTAGAAACCTTTCCCGATCTCATGGCATACCATCTTCTGGGTTTCCCATGCATGTTTTGATGTAGGAAATGCCCTTGTACCTGGAGATTTGATACCCATGGGGTGTGTTCCCCGCAGTGTTACTTTAAAGTATCTGCGTTTGCTCACCCAACCTCACCAATCCTCTCAGCCCCAAGAGTGTCCAGCCTTATGTCTCATCCAGCTGTGGGTCTAGATATGGTCAATCCAGGTTGCATCATAGACCCTGAACGGATTTTGTAAGAATTTCTCTCTCTTTCACTGTCTTTGTTTTGTGGGTTTTTTAAAGTAATTTATGTTTAGAATCGGGCTTGGCTGGTTTTCCCTGCTGTGTTGATGCCGCTTTACACCCTCTTGATTCACTTGCAGAGAGATATCGATACATAGGTTTTCAGATTCTTACTAGTCAGATATATTCTTGTGTGGTGACTAGGGTGTGTTGAGTCCAGTTCACTGAGCAGGGAGTAGGCCTTGTCTATTACATATTTGGCTTATGGAGCGGTGTCTGAGCTAATTTCAAACCCTTGTTTTATGCATCACCCCACCTCACCTTTCCGGTTAAGCAGCCATAGTGTGTCTTCTAAAGGTGTGCCTCTGTTCTGTTTTGTAATTCAGTTCAAGTGTAGCGATTTTGACATTCCCTCTATAAGCGATATCTTAGGATAAGTGCCTTTTTCTGTGTGACTTATTTCACTTAGAATCATCGTACCTAAATCCACTCATCATGCTGCTAACTAGCCTTATGACATTGATTTCATGGCTGAGTGATATTCCATTGTGCCAAGTACCACCATTTCTTTATCCATTTTTCTCTTTCCTGGGATATTGAAGTTGTACCGAAGCGGAGGTTCTTGTAAAAAGAGCAGCCATAAAGTTTGGGGTGCCTGTGTCTTGTTGATTTTTAATTTTCCCAATTTATACATCCATGAGTGGAAGTGCCCTATGCTCTCTACGCTGTGTTTATTACTTGTTTCAGGACACACCGTACTCATCTCCAGAGTGCCTGTTGGCAATTTATATCCCGCCCATCAGCGTAGCAAGGCTCCCATGTCTCCATGGCCTGTCCTGCTTTTCTGGTTTTTACACTTTGTTCAGAATGGCCCTTTTGACCGAGGGCAAGCGAGACTTCTTTGTAGCACTGATTTTCCCTTCCGGCTTGCTTGGTTGGCCAAAAAGGGCGTATGCGTTTTTTCCTGAATATATTCAGGAAAAAACGCATACGCCCTTTTTGGCCAAGGGCATCATTGTCAACGTTTTGCCGCTTTTCATGTGCTTTAAAGGCGAGTCGAATCTACCTCCTGAAATCTGTTTCCTGCAAATCTGCCTTGCTTTCAAATCCTCTTCGTTGCCTTCCTTCAATATATTTGTGGACGAGAGTTCTCATTTATAACTCTGCACGTTTGTGAATTGCAGTGCCCCTGAGCTCCATTTGTCTCCTCGCTTTTTTGGGAGCTGGCCGCAAAAGCGCAGGATTGCTTCAGGCCCTATTTTGGTTCTGGGGGGCAGGCTGAGCCTGTGGTTCATTCTTCTTCCTGATGGGAAAATGGAGTGACCTATGCCTGTCCCAACACCTAGGGCTCGTCTCTCGTTGGTTCCCCGTCTTCACGTTCATCCTCAGGACAAATTGCAACCTGTACAATCAGGAGGTTAAAGGTGCTGATTCTCCAAGTAGGGAGATGGTTAGTCAAGCAGCTGGAATGGTGAACCCGAGCACAAGGAGAGGAGAAATGAGGTGCATTTTAGAAACCTTTCCCGATCTCATGGCATACCATCTTCTGGGTTTCCCATGCATGTTTTGATGTAGGAAGATGCCCTTGTACCTGGAGATTTGATACCCATGGGGTGTGTTCCCCGCAGTGTTACTTTAAAGTATCTGCGTTTGCTCACCCAACCTCACCAATCCTCTCAGCCCCAAGAGTGTCCAGCCTTATGTCTCATCCAGCTGTGGGTCTAGATATGGTCAATCCAGGTTGCATCATAGACCCTGAACGGATTTTGTAAGAATTTCTCTCTCTTTCACTGTCTTTGTTTTGTGGGTTTTTTAAAGTAATGTATGTTTATAATGGGGTTTGGCTGCTTTTCCCTGCTGTGTTGATGCCGCTTTACACCCTGTTGATTCACTTGCAGAGAGATATCGATACATAGGTTTTCAGATTCTTACTAGTCAGATATATTCTTGTGTGGTGACTAGGGTGTGTTGAGTCCAGTTCACTGAGCAGGGAGTAGGCCTTGTCTATTACATATTTGGCTTATGGAGCGGTCTCTGAGCTAATTTGAAACCCTTGTTTTATGCATCACCCCACCTCACCTTTCCCGTTAAGCAGCCATAGTGTGTCTTCTAAAGGTGTGACTCTGTTCTGTTTTGTAATTCAGTTCAAGTGTAGCGATTTTGACATTCCCTCTATAAGCGATATCTTAGGATAAGTGTCTTTTTCTGTGTGACTTATTTCACTTAGAATCATCGTACCTAAATCCACTCATCATGCTGCTAACTAGCCTTATGACATTGATTTCATGGCTGAGTGATATTCCATTGTGCCAAGTACCACCATTTCTTTATCCATTTTTCTCTTTCCTGGGATATTGAAGGTGTACCGAAGCGGAGGTTCTTGGAAACAGAGCAGCCGTAAACTTTAGGGTGCCTGTGTCTTGTTGATTTTTAGTTTTCCCCATTTTTACACCCATGAGTGGAAGTGCCCTATGCTCTCTACGCTGTGTTTATTACTTGTTTCAGGACACACCGTACTCTTCTCCAGAGTGCCTGTTGGCAATTTACATCCCGCCCATAAGCGTAGCAAGGCTCCCATGTCTCCATGGCCTGTCCTGATTTTCTGGTTTTTACACTTTGTTCAGCATGGCCCTTTTGACCGAGGGCAAGCGAGACTTCTTTGTAGCGCTGATTTGCCCTTCCGGCTTGCTTGGTTGGCCAAAAAGGGCGTATGCGTTTTTTCCTGAATATATTCAGGAAAAAACGCATACGCCCTTTTTGGCCAAGGGCATCATTGTCAACGTTTTGCCGCTTTTCATGTGCTTTAAAGGCGAGTCGAATCTACCTCCTGAAATCTGTTTCCTGCAAATCTGCCTTGCTTTCAAATCCTCTTCGTTGCCTTCCCTCAATATATTTGTGGACGAGAGTTCTCATTTATAACTCTGCACGTTTGTGAATTGCAGTGCCCCTGAGCTCCATTTGTCTCCTCGCTTTTTTGGGAGCTGGCCGCAAAAGCGCAGGATTGCTTCAGGCCCTATTTTGGTTCTGGGGGGCAGGCTGAGCCTGTGGTTCATTCTTCTTCCTGATGGGAAAATGGAGTGACCTGTGCCTGTCCCAACACCTAGGGCTAGTCTCTCGTTGTTTCCCCGTCTTCCCGTTCATCCTCAGGACAAATTACAACCTGGACGAAACAGGAGGTTAAAGGTGCTGATTCTCCAAGTAGGGAGATGGTTAGTCAAGCGGCTGGAATGGCGAACCCGAGCACAAGGAGAGGAGAAATGAGGTGCGTTTTAGAAACCATTCCCGATATCATGGCATACCATCTTCTGGGTTTCCCATGCATGTTTTGATGTAGGAAGATTCCCTTGTACCTGGAGATTTGAGACCCATGGGGTGGGTACCTTGCGGTATTACTTTAAAGTATCTGCATTTGCTCACCCAACCTCACCAATCCTCTCAGCCCCAAGAGTGTCCAGCCTTATGTCTCATCCAGCTGTGGGTCTAGATATGGTCAATCCAGGTTGCATCAGAGACCCTGAACGGATTTTGTAAGAATTTCTCTCTCTTTCACTGTCTTTGCTTTGTGGGTTTTTTAAAGTAATGTATGTTTAGAATGGGGTTTGGCTGCTTTTCCCTGCTGTGTTTATGCCGCTTTACACCCTCTTGATTCACTTGCAGAGAGATATCAATACATAGGTTTTCAGATTCATACTAGTCAGATATATTCTTGTGCGGTGACTAGGGGGTGTTGAGTCCAGTTCACTGAGCAGGGAGTAGGCCTTGTCTATTACATATTTGGCTTATGGAGCAGTGTCTGAGCTAATTTCAAACCCTTGTTTTATGCATCACCCCACCTCACCTTTCCGGTTAAGCAGCCATAGTGTGTCTTCTAAAGGTGTGCCTCTGTTCTGTTTTGTAATTCAGTTCAAGTGTAGCGATTTTGACATTCCCTCTATAAGCGATATCTTAGGATAAGTGCCTTTTTCTGTGTGACTTATTTCACTTAGAATCATCGTACCTAAATCCACTCATCATGCTGCTAACTAGCCTTATGACATTGATTTCATGGCTGAGTGATATTGCATTGGGCCAAGTACCACCATTTCTTATCCATTTTTCTATTTCCTGGGATATTGAAGGTGTACCGAAGCGGAGGTTATTGTAAACAGAGCAGCCGTAAAGTTTGGGGTGCCTGTGTCTTGTTGATTTTTAGTTTTACCAATTTATAAGCCCATGAGTGGAAGTGCCCTATGCTCTCAACGCTGTGTTTATTACTTGTTTCAGGACACACCGTACTCATCTCCAGAGTGCCTGTTATCAATTTACATCCCGCCCATTAGCATAGCAAGGCTCCCATGTCTCCATGGCCTGTCCTGCTTTTCTGGTTTTTACAATTTGTTCAGCATGGCCCTTTTGACCGAGGGAAAGCGAGACTTCTTTGTAGTGCTGATTTGCCCTTCCGGCTTGCTTGGTTGGCCAAAAAGGGCGTATGCGTTTTTTCCTGAATATATTCAGGAAAAAACGCATACGCCCTTTTTGGCCAAGGGCATCATTGTCAACGTTTTGCCGCTTTTCATGTGCTTTAAAGGCGAGTCGAATCTACCTCCTGAAATCTGTTTCCTGCAAATCTGCCTTGCTTTCAAATCCTCTTCGTTGCCTTCCCTCAATATATTTGTGGACGAGAGTTCTTATTTATAACTCTGCACGTTTGTGAATTGCAGTGCCCCTGAGCTCCATTTGTCTCCTCGCTTTTTTGGGAGCTGGCCGCAAAAGCGCAGGATTGCTTCAGGCCCTATTTTGGATCTCGGGGGCAGGCTGAGCCTGTGGTTCATTCTTCTTCCTGATGGGAAAATGGAGTGACCTGTGCCTGTCTCAACACCTACGGCTAGTCTCTCGTTGGTTCCCCGTCTTCCCGTTCATCCTCAGGACAAATTGCAACCTGGACGAAACAGGAGGTTAAAGGTGCTGATTCTCCAAGTAGGGAGATGGTTAGTCAAGCGGCTGGAATGGCGAACCCGAGCACAAAGAGAGGAGAAATGAGGTGCGTTTTAGAAACCATTCCCGATATCATGGCATACCATCTTCTGGGTTTCCCATGCATGTTTGATGTAGGAAGATTCCCTTGTACCTGGAGATTTGAGACCCATGGGGTGGGTACCCCGCGGTATTACTTTAAAGTATCTGCATTTGCTCACCCAACCTCACCAATCCTCTCAGCCCCAAGAGTGTCCAGCCTTATGTCTCATCCAGCTGTGGGTCTAGATATGGTCAATCAAGGTTGCATCAGAGACCCTGAACGGATTTTGTAAGAATTTCTCTCTCTTTCACTGTCTTTGCTTTGTGGGTTTTTTAAAGTAATGTATGTTTAGAATGGGGTTTGGCTGCTTTTCCCTGCTGTGTTTATGCCGCTTTACACCCTCTTGATTCACTTGCAGAGAGATATCGATACATAGGTTTTCAGATTCTTACTAGTCAGATATATTCTTGTGCGGTGACTAGGGTTGTTGAGTCCAGTTCACTGAGCAGGGAGTAGGCCTTGTCTATTACATATTTGGCTTATGGAGCGGTGTCTGAGCTAATTTCTAACCCTTGTTTTATGCATCACCCCACCTCACCTTTCCGGTTAAGCAGCCATAGTGTGTCTTCTAATGGTGTGCCTCTGTTCTGTTTTGTAATTCAGTTCAAGTGTAGCGATTTTGACATTCCCTCTATAAGCGATATCTTAGGATAAGTGCCTTTTTCTTTGTGACTTATTTCACTTAGAATCATCGTACCTAAATCCACTCATCATGCTGCTAACTAGCCTTATGACATTGATTTCATGGCTGAGTGATATTGCATTGTGCCAAGTACCACCATTTCTTTATCCATTTTTCTCTTTCCTGGGATATTGAAGGTGTACCGAAGCGGAGGTTCTTGTAAACAGAGCAGCCGTAAAGTTTGGGGTGCCTGTGTCTTGTTGATTTTTAATTTTCCCAATTTATACGCCCATGAGTGGAAGTGCCCTATGCTCTCAACGCTGTGTTTATTACTTGTTTCAGGACACACCGTACTCATCTCCAGAGTGCCTGTTGGCAATTTACATCCCGCCCATCAGCGTAGCAAGGCTCCCATGTCTCCATGGCCTGTCCTGCTTTTCTGGTTTTTACACTTTGTTCAGCATGGCCCTTTTGACCGAGGGCAAGCGAGACTTCTTTGTAGCGCTGATTTGCCCTTCCGGCTTGCTTGGTTGGCCAAAAAGGGCGTATGCGTTTTTTCCTGAATATATTCAGGAAAAAACGCATACGCCGTTTTTGGCCAAGGGCATCATTGTCAACGTTTTGCCGCTTTTCATGTGCTTTAAAGGCGAGTCGAATCTACCTCCTGAAATCTGTTTCCTGCAAATCTGCCTTGCTTTCAAATCCTCTTCGTTGCCTTCCTTCAATATATTTGTGGACGAGAGTTCTCATTTATAACTCTGCACGTTTGTGAATTGCAGTGCCCCTGAGCTCCATTTGTCTCCTCGCTTTTTTGGGAGCTGGCCGCAAAAGCGCAGGATTGCTTCAGGCCCTATTTTGGTTCTGGGGGGCTGGCTGAGCCTGTGGTTCATTCTTCTTCCTGATGGGAAAATGGAGTGACCTATGCCTGTCCCAACACCTAGGGCTCGTCTCTCGTTGGTTCCCCGTCTTCACGTTCATCCTCAGGACAAATTGCAACCTGTACAATCAGGAGGTTAAAGGTGCTGATTCTCCAAGTAGGGAGATGGTTAGTCAAGCAGCTGGAATGGTGAACCCGAGCACAAGGAGAGGAGAAATGAGGTGCATTTTAGAAACCTTTCCCGATCTCATGGCATACCATCTTCTGGGTTTCCCATGCATGTTTTGATGTAGGAAATGCCCTTGTACCTGGAGATTTGATACCCATGGGGTGTGTTCCCCGCAGTGTTACTTTAAAGTATCTGCGTTTGCTCACCCAACCTCACCAATCCTCTCAGCCCCAAGAGTGTCCAGCCTTATGTCTCATCCAGCTGTGGGTCTAGATATGGTCAATCCAGGTTGCATCATAGACCCTGAACGGATTTTGTAAGAATTTCTCTCTCTTTCACTGTCTTTGTTTTGTGGGTTTTTTAAAGTAATTTATGTTTAGAATCGGGCTTGGCTGCTTTTCCCTGCTGTGTTGATGCCGCTTTACACCCTCTTGATTCACTTGCAGAGAGATATCGATACATAGGTTTTCAGATTCTTACTAGTCAGATATATTCTTGTGTGGTGACTAGGGTGTGTTGAGTCCAGTTCACTGAGCAGGGAGTAGGCCTTGTCTATTACATATTTGGCTTATGGAGCGGTCTCTGAGCTAATTTGAAACCCTTGTTTTATGCATCACCCCACCTCACTTTCCCGTTAAGCAGCCATAGTGTGTCTTCTAAAGGTGTGACTCTGTTCTGTTTTGTAATTCAGTTCAAGTGTAGCGATTTTGACATTCCCTCTATAAGCGATATCTTAGGATAAGTGTCTTTTTCTGTGTGACTTATTTCACTTAGAATCATCGTACCTAAATCCACTCATCATGCTGCTAACTAGCCTTATGACATTGATTTCATGGCTGAGTGATATTCCATTGTGCCAAGTACCACCATTTCTTTATCCATTTTTCTCTTTCCTGGGATATTGAAGGTGTACCGAAGCGGAGGTTCTTGGAAACAGAGCAGCCGTAAACTTTAGGGTGCCTGTGTCTTGTTGATTTTTAGTTTTCCCCATTTATACACCCATGAGTGGAAGTGCCCTATGCTCTCTACGCTGTGTTTATTACTTGTTTCAGGACACACCGTACTCTTCTCCAGAGTGCCTGTTGGCAATTTACATCCCGCCCATCAGCGTAGTAAGGCTGCCATGTCTCCATGGCCTGTCCTGCTTTTCTGGTTTTTACACTTTGTTCAGCATGGCCCTTTTGACCGAGGGCAAGCGAGACTTCTTTGTAGCGTTGATTTGCACTTCCGGCTTGCTTGGTTGGCCAAAAAGGGCGTATGCGTTTTTTCCTGAATATATTCAGGAAAAAACGCATACGCCCTTTTTGGCCAAGGGCATCATTGTCAACATTTTGCCGCTTTTCATGTGCTTTAAAGGCGAGTCGAATCTACCTCCTGAAATCTGTTTCCTGCAAATCTGCCTTGCTTTCAAATCCTCTTCGTTGCCTTCCCTCAATATATTTGTGGACGAGAGTTCTCATTTATAACTCTGCACGTTTGTGAATTGCAGTGCCCCTGAGCTCCATTTGTCTCCTCGCTTTTTTGGGAGCTGGCCGCAAAAGCGCAGGATTGCTTCAGGCCCTATTTTGGTTCTGGGGGGCAGGCTGAGCCTGTGGTTCATTCTTCTTCCTGATGGGAAAATGGAGTGACCTGTGCCTGTCCCAACACCTAGGGCTAGTCTCTCTTTGGTTCCCCGTCTTCCCGTTCATCCTCAGGACACATTGCAACCTGGACAACACAGGAGGTTAAAGGTGCTGATTCTCCAAGTAGGGAGATGGTTAGTCAAGCGGCTGGAATGGCGAACCCGAGCACAAGGAGAGGAGAAATGAGGTGCGTTTTAGAAACCTTTCCCGATCTCATGGCATACCATCTTCTGGCTTTCCCATGCATGTTTTGATGTAGGAAGATTCCCTTGTACCTGGAGATTTGAGACCCATGGGGTGGGTACCCCGCGGTATTACTTTAAAGTATCTGCATTTGCTCACCCAACCTCACCAATCCTCTCAGCCCCAAGAGTGTCCAGCCTTATGTCTCATCCAGCTGTGGGTCTAGATATGGTCAATCCAGGTTGCATCAGAGACCCTGAACGGATTTTGTAAGAATTTCTCTCTCTTTCACTGTCTTTGCTTTGTGGGTTTTTTAAAGTAATGTATGTTTAGAATGGGGTTTGGCTGCTTTTCCCTGCTGTGTTTATGCCGCTTTACACCCTCTTGATTCACTTGCAGAGAGATATCAATACATAGGTTTTCAGATTCATACTAGTCAGATATATTCTTGTGCGGTGACTAGGGGGTGTTGAGTCCAGTTCACTGAGCAGGGAGTAGGCCTTGTCTATTACATATTTGGCTTATGGAGCGGTGTCTGAGCTAATTTCAAACCCTTGTTTTATGTATCACCCCACCTCACCTTTCCGCTTAAGCAGCCATAGTGTGTCTTCTAAAGGTGTGCCTCCGTTCTGTTTTGTAATTCAGTTCAAGTGTAGCGATTTTGACATTCCCTCTATAAGCGATATCTTAGGATAAGTGTCTTTTTCTGTGTGACTTATTTCACTTAGAATCATCGGACCTAAATCCACTCATCATGCTGCTAACTAGCCTTATGACATTGATTTCATGGCTGAGTGATATTCCACTGTGCCAAGTACCACCATTTCTTTATCCATTTTTCTCTTTCCTGGGATATTTAAGGTGTACCGAAGTGGAGGTTCTTGTAAACAGAGCAGCCGTAAAGTTTGGGGTGCCTGTGTCTTGTTGATTTTTAGTTTTCCCGATTTATACGCCCATGAGTGGAAGTGCCCTATGCTCTCAACGCTGTGTTTATTACTTGTTTCAGGACACACCGTACACTTCTCCAGAGTGCCTGTTGGCAATTTATATCCCGCCCATCAGCGTAGCAAGGCTCCCATGTCTCCATGGCCTGTCCTGCTTTTCTGGTTTTTACACTTTGTTCAGCATGGCCCTTTTGACCGAGGGCAAGCGAGACTTCTTTGTAGCGCTGATTTGCCCTTCCGGCTTGCTTGGTTGGCCAAAAAGGGCGTATGCGTTTTTTCCTGAATATATTCAGGAAAAAACGCATACGCCCTTTTTGGCCAAGGGCATCATTGTCAACGTTTTGCCGCTTTTCATGTGCTTTAAAGGCGAGTCGAATCTACCTCCTGAAATCTGTTTCCTGCAAATCTGCCTTGCTTTCAAATCCTCTTCGTTGCCTTCCTTCAATATATTTGTGGACGAGAGTTCTCATTTATAACTCTGCACGTTTGTGAATTGCAGTGCCCCTGAGCTCCATTTGTCTCCTCGCTTTTTTGGGAGCTGGCCGCAAAAGGGCAGGATTGCTTCAGGCCCTATTTTGGTTCTGGGGGGCAGGCTGAGCCTGTGGTTCATTCTTCTTCCTGATGGGAAAATGGAGTGACCTATGCCTGTCCCAACACCTAGGGCTCGTCTCTCGTTGGTTCCCCGTCTTCACGTTCATCCTCAGGACAAATTGCAACCTGTACAATCAGGAGGTTAAAGGTGCTGATTCTCCAAGTAGGGAGATGGTTAGTCAAGCAGCTGGAATGGTGAACCCGAGCACAAGGAGAGGAGAAATGAGGTGCATTTTAGAAACCTTTCCCCATCTCATGGCATACCATCTTCTGGGTTTCCCATGCATGTTTTGATGTAGGAAGATGCCCTTGTACCTGGAGATTTGATACCCATGGGGTGTGTTCCCCGCAGTGTTATTTAAAGTATCTGCGTTTGCTCACCCAACCTCACCAATCCTCTCAGCCCCAAGAGTGTCCAGCCTTATGTCTCATCCAGCTGTGGGTCTAGATATGGTCAATCCAGGTTGCATCATAGACCCTGAACGGATTTTGTAAGAATTTCTCTCTCTTTCACTGTCTTTGTTTTGTGGGTTTTTTAACGTAATTTATGTTTAGAATCGGGCTTGGCTGCTTTTCCCTGCTGTGTTGATGCCGCTTTACACCCTCTTGATTCACTTGCAGAGAGATATCGATACATAGGTTTTCAGATTCTTACTAGTCAGATATATTCTTGTGTGGTGACTAGGGTGTGTTGAGTCCAGTTCACTGAGCAGGGAGTAGGCCTTGTCTATTACATATTTGGCTTATGGAGCGGTGTCTGAGCTAATTTCAAACCCTTGTTTTATGCATCACCCCACCTCACCTTACCCGTCAAGCAGCCATAGTGTGTCTTCTAAAGGTGTGACTCTGTTTTGTTTTGTAATTCAGCTCAAGTGTAGCGATTTTGACATTCCCTCTATAAGCGATATCTTAGGATAAGTGTCTTTTTCTGTGTGACTTATTTCACTTAGAATCATCGTACCTAAATCCACTCATCATGCTGCTAACTAGCCTTATGACATTGATTTCATGGCTGAGTGATATTCCATTGTGCCAAGTACCACCATTTCTTTAACCATTTTTCTCTTTCCTGGGATTTTGAAGGTGTACCGAAGTGGAGGTTCTTGTAAACCGAGCAGCCGTAAACTTTAGGGTGCCTGTGTCTTGTTGATTTTTAGTTTTCCCAATTTATACGCCCATGAGTGGAAGTGCCCTATGCTCCCTACGCTGTGTTTATTACTTGTTTCAGGACACACCGTACTCTTCTCCAGAGTGCCTGTTGGCAATTTACATCCCGCCCATCAGCGTAGCAAGGCTCACATGTCTCCATGGCCTGTCCTGCTTTTCTGGTTTTTACACTTTGTTCAGCATGGCCCTTTTAACCGAGGGCAAGCGAGACTTCTTTTTAGCGTTGATTTGCACTTCCGGCTTGCTTGGTTGGCCAAAAAGGGCGTATGCGTTTTTTCCTGAATATATTCAGGAAAAAACGCATACGCCCTTTTTGGCCAAGGGCATCATTGTCAACGTTTTGCCGCTTTTCATGTGCTTTAAAGGCGAGTCGAATCTACCTCCTGAAATCTGTTTCCTGCAAATCTGTCTTGCTTTCAAATCCTCTTCATTGCCTTCCCTCAATATATTTGTGGACGAGTGTTCTCATTTATAACTCTGCACGTTTGTGAATTGCAGTGCCCCTGAGCTCCATTTGTCTCCTCGCTTTTTTGGGAGCTGGCCGCAAAAGCGCAGGATTGCTTCAGGCCCTATTTTGGTTCTGGGGGGCAGGCTGAGCCTGTGGTTCATTCTTCTTCCTGATGGGAAAATGGAGTGACCTCTGCCTGTCCCAACACCTACGGCTAGTCTCTCGTTGGTTCCCCATCTTCCCGTTCATCCTCAGGACAAATTGCAACCTGTACGAAACAGGAGGTTAAAGGTGCTGATTCTCCAAGTAGGGAGATGGTTAGTCAAGCAGCTGGAATGGCGAACCCGAGCACAAGGAGAGGAGAAATGAGGTGCGTTTTAGAAACCTTTCCCGATCTAACGGCATACCATATTCTGGGTTTTCCATGCATGTTTTGATGTAGGAAGATTCCCTTGTACCTGGAGATTTGAGACCCATGGGGTGGGTACCCCGCGGTATTACTTTAAAGTATCTGCATTTGCTCACCCAACCTCACCAATCCTCTCAGCCCCAAGAGTGTCCAGCCTTATGTCTCATCCAGCTGTGGGTCTAGATATGGTCAATCCAGGTTGCATCAGAAACCCTGAACGGATTTTGTAAGAATTTCTCTCTCTTTCACTGTCTTTGCTTTGTGGGTTTTTTAAAGTAATGTATGTTTAGCATGGGGTTTGGCTGCTTTTCCCTGCTGTGTTTATGCCGCTTTACACCCTCTTGATTCACTTGCAGAGAGATATCAATACATAGGTTTTCAGATTCATACTAGTCAGATATATTCTTGTGCGGTGACCAGGGGGTGTTGAGTCCAGTTCACTGAGCAGGGAGTAGGCCTTGTCTATTACATATTTGGCTTATGGAGCGGTGTCTCAGATAATTTCAAACCCTTGTTTTATGCATCACCCCACCTCACCTTTACGGTTAAGCAGCCATAGTGTGTCTTCTAAAGGTGTGCCTCTGTTCTGTTTTGTAATTCAGTTCAAGTGTAGCGATTTTGACATTCCCTCTATAAGCAATATCTTAGGATAAGTGCCTTTTTCTGTGTGACTTATTTCACTTAGAATCATCGTACCTAAATCCACTCAACATGCTGCTAACTAGCCTTATGACATTGATTTCATGGCTGAGTGATATTGCATTGTGCCAAGTACCACCAGTTCTTTATCCATTTTTCTCTTTCCTGGGATATTGAAGGTGTACCGAAGCGGAGGTTCTTGTAAACAGAGCAGCCGTAAAGTTTGGGGTGCCTGTGTCTTGTTGATTTTTAGTTTTCCCAATTTATACGCCCATGAGTGGAAGTGCCCTATGCTCTCAACGCTGTGTTTATTACTTGTTTCAGGACACACCGTACTCTTCTCCAGAGTGCCTGTTGGCAATTTACATCCCGCCCATCAGCGTAGTAAGGCTGCCATGTCTCCATGGCCTGTCCTGCTTTTCTGGTTTTTACACTTTGTTCAGCATGGCCCTTTTGACCGAGGGCAAGCGAGACTTCTTTGTAGCGTTGATTTGCACTTCCGGCTTGCTTGGTTGGCCAAAAAGGGCGTATGCGTTTTTTCCTGAATATATTCAGGAAAAAACGCATACGCCCTTTTTGGCCAAGGGCATCATTGTCAACATTTTGCCGCTTTTCATGTGCTTTAAAGGCGAGTCGAATCTACCTCCTGAAATCTGTTTCCTGCAAATCTGCCTTGCTTTCAAATCCTCTTCGTTGCCTTCCCTCAATATATTTGTGGACGAGAGTTCTCATTTATAACTCTGCACGTTTGTGAATTGCAGTGCCCCTGAGCTCCATTTGTCTCCTCGCTTTTTTGGGAGCTGGCCGCAAAAGCGCAGGATTGCTTCAGGCCCTATTTTGGTTCTGGGGGGCAGGCTGAGCCTGTGGTTCATTCTTCTTCCTGATGGGAAAATGGAGTGACCTGTGCCTGTCCCAACACCTAGGGCTAGTCTCTCTTTGGTTCCCCGTCTTCCCGTTCATCCTCAGGACACATTGCAACTTGGACAACACAGGAGGTTAAAGGTGCTGATTCTCCAAGTAGGGAGATGGTTAGTCAAGCGGCTGGAATGGCGAACCCGAGCACAAGGAGAGGAGAAATGAGGTGCGTTTTAGAAACCTTTCCCGATCTCATGGCATACCATCTTCTGGGTTTCCCATGCATGTTTTGATGTAGGAAGATTCCCTTGTACCTGGAGATTTGAGACCCATGGGGTGGGTACCCCGCGGTATTACTTTAAAGTATCTGCATTTGCTCACCCAACCTCACCAATCCTCTCAGCCCCAAGAGTGTCCAGCCTTATGTCTCATCCAGCTGTGGGTCTAGATATGGTCAATCCAGGTTGCATCAGAGACCCTGAATGGATTTTGTAAGAATTTCTCTCTCTTTCACTGTCTTTGCTTTGTGGGTTTTTTAAAGTAATGTATGTTTAGAATGGGGTTTGGCTGCTTTTCCCTGCTGTGTTTATGCCGCTTTACACCCTCTTGATTCACTTGCAGAGAGATATCAATACATAGGTTTTCAGATTCATACTAGTCAGATATATTCTTGTGCGGTGACTAGGGGGTGTTGAGTCCAGTTCACTGAGCAGGGAGTAGGCCTTGTCTATTACATATTTGGCTTATGGAGCGGTGTCTGAGCTAATTTCAAACCCTTGTTTTATGCATCACCCCACCTCACCTTTCCGGTTAAGCAGCCATAGTGTGTCTTCTAAAGGTGTGCCTCCGTTCTGTTTTGTAATTCAGTTCAAGTGTAGCGATTTTGACATTCCCTCTATAAGCGATATCTTAGGATAAGTGTCTTTTTCTGTGTGACTTATTTCACTTAGAATCATCGGACCTAAATCCACTCATCATGCTGCTAACTAGCCTTATGACATTGATTTCATGGCTGAGAGATATTCCATTGTGCCAAGTACCACCATTTCTTTATCCATTTTTCTCTTTCCTGGGATTTTGAAGGTGTACCGAAGTGGAGGTTCTTGTAAACCGAGCAGCCGTAAAATTTAGGGTGCCTGTGGCTTGTTGATTTTTAGTTTTCCCAATTTATACGCCCATGAGTGGAAGTGCCCTATGCTCCCTACGCTGTGTTTATTACTTGTTTCAGGACACACCGTACTCTTCTCCAGAGTGCCTGTTGGCAATTTACATCCCGCCCATTAGCGTAGCAAGGCTCACATGTCTCCATGGCCTGTCCTGCTTTTCTGGTTTTTACACTTTGTTCAGCATGGCCCTTTTAACCGAGGGCAAGCGAGACTTCTTTTTAGCGTTGATTTGCACTTCCGGCTTGCTTGGTTGGCCAAAAAGGGCGTATGCGTTTTTTCCTGAATATATTCAGGAAAAAACGCATACGCCCTTTTTGGCCAAGGGCATCATTGTCAACGTTTTGCCGCTTTTCATGTGCTTTAAAGGCGAGTCGAATCTACCTCCTGAAATCTGTTTCCTGCAAATCTGCCTTGCTTTCAAATCCTCTTCATTGCCTTCCCTCAATATATTTGTGGACGAGTGTTCTCATTTATAACTCTGCACGTTTGTGAATTGCAGTGCCCCTGAGCTCCATTTGTCTCCTCGCTTTTTTGGGAGCTGGCCGCAAAAGCGCAGGATTGCTTCAGGCCCTATTTTGGTTCTGGGGGGCAGGCTGAGCCTGTGGTTCATTCTTCTTCCTGATGGGAAAATGGAGTGACCTCTGCCTGTCCCAACACCTACGGCTAGTCTCTCGTTGGTTCCCCATCTTCCCGTTCATCCTCAGGACAAATTGCAACCTGGACGAAACAGGAGGTTAAAGGTGCTGATTCTCCAAGTAGGGAGATGGTTAGTCAAGCAGCTGGAATGGCGAACCCGAGCACAAGGAGAGGAGAAATGAGGTGCGTTTTAGAAACCTTTCCCGATCTAACGGCATACCATATTCTGGGTTTCCCATGCATGTTTTGATGTAGGAAGATTCCCTTGTACCTGGAGATTTGAGACCCATGGGGTGGGTACCCCGCGGTATTACTTTAAAGTATCTGCATTTGCTCACCCAACCTCACCAATCCTCTCAGCCCCAAGAGTGTCCAGCCTTATGTCTCATCCAGCTGTGGGTCTAGATATGGTCAATCCAGGTTGCATCAGAAACCCTGAACGGATTTTGTAAGAATTTCTCTCTCTTTCACTGTCTTTGCTTTGTGGGTTTTTTAAAGTAATGTATGTTTAGCATGGGGTTTGGCTGCTTTTCCCTGCTGTGTTTATGCCGCTTTACACCCTCTTGATTCACTTGCAGAGAGATATCAATACATAGGTTTTCAGATTCATACTAGTCAGATATATTCTTGGGCGGTGACCAGGGGGTGTTGAGTCCAGTTCACTGAGCAGGGAGTAGGCCTTGTCTATTACATATTTGGCTTATGGAGCGGTGTCTCAGATAATTTCAAACCCTTGTTTTATGCATCACCCCACCTCACCTTTCCGGTTAAGCAGCCATAGTGTGTCTTCTAAAGGTGTGCCTCTGTTCTGTTTTGTAATTCAGTTCAAGTGTAGCGATTTTGACATTCCCTCTATAAGCAATATCTTAGGATAAGTGCCTTTTTCTGTGTGACTTATTTCACTTAGAATCATCGTACCTAAATCCACTCAACATGCTGCTAACTAGCCTTATGACATTGATTTCATGGCTGAGTGATATTGCATTGTGCCAAGTACCACCAGTTCTTTATCCATTTTTCTCTTTCCTGGGATATTGAAGGTGTACCGAAGCGGAGGTTCTTGTAAACAGAGCAGCCGTAAAGTTTGGGGTGCCTGTGTCTTGTTGATTTTTAGTTTTCCCAATTTATACGCCCATGAGTGGAAGTGCCCTATGCTCTCAACGCTGTGTTTATTACTTGTTTCAGGACACACCGTACTCATCTCCAGAGTGCCTGTTGGCAAATTACATCCCGCCCATCAGCGTAGCAAGGCTCCCATGTCTCCATGGCCTGTCCTGATTTTCTGGGTTTTACACTTTGTTCAGTATGGCTCTTTTGACCGAGGGCAAGCGAGACTTCTTTGTAGCGCTGATTTGCCCTTCCGGCTTGCTTGGTTGGCCAAAAAGGGCGTATGCGTTTTTTCCTGAATATATTCAGGAAAAAACGCATACGCCCTTTTTGGCCAAGGGCATCATTGTCAACGTTTTGCCGCTTTTCATGTGCTTTAAAGGCGAGTCGAATCTACCTCCTGAAATCTGTTTCCTGCAAATCTGCCTTGCTTTCAAATCCTCTTCATTGCCTTCCCTCAATATATTTGTGGACGAGTGTTCTCATTTATAACTCTGCACGTTTGTGAATTGCAGTGCCCCTGAGCTCCATTTGTCTCCTCGCTTTTTTGGGAGCTGGCCGCAAAAGCGCAGGATTGCTTCAGGCCCTATTTTGGTTCTGGGGGGCAGGCTGAGCCTGTGGTTCATTCTTCTTCCTGATGGGAAAATGGAGTGACCTCTGCCTGTCCCAACACCTACGGCTAGTCTCTCGTTGGTTCCCCATCTTCCCGTTCATCCTCAGGATAAATTGCAACCTGGACGAAACAGGAGGTTAAAGGTGCTGATTCTCCAAGTAGGGAGATGGTTAGTCAAGCAGCTGGAATGGCGAACCCGAGCACAAGGAGAGGAGAAATGAGGTGCGTTTTAGAAACCTTTCCCGATCTAACGGCATACCATATTCTGGGTTTCCCATGCATGTTTTGATGTAGGAAGATTCCCTTGTACCTGGAGATTTGAGACCCATGGGGTGGGTACCCCGCGGTATTACTTTAAAGTATCTGCATTTGCTCACCCAACCTCACCAATCCTCTCAGCCCCAAGAGTGTCCAGCCTTATGTCTCATCCAGCTGTGGGTCTAGATATGGTCAATCCAGGTTGCATCAGAAACCCTGAACGGATTTTGTAAGAATTTCTCTCTCTTTCACTGTCTTTGCTTTGTGGGTTTTTTAAAGTAATGTATGTTTAGCATGGGGTTTGGCTGCTTTTCCCTGCTGTGTTTATGCCGCTTTACACCCTCTTGATTCACTTGCAGAGAGATATCAATACATAGGTTTTCAGATTCATACTAGTCAGATATATTCTTGGGCGGTGACCAGGGGGTGTTGAATCCAGTTCACTGAGCAGGGAGTAGGCCTTGTCTATTACATATTTGGCTTATGGAGCGGTGTCTCAGATAATTTCAAACCCTTGTTTTATGCATCACCCCACCTCACCTTTCCGGTTAAGCAGCCATAGTGTGTCTTCTAAAGGTGTGCCTCTGTTCTGTTTTGTAATTCAGTTCAAGTGTAGCGATTTTGACATTCCCTCTATAAGCAATATCTTAGGATAAGTGCCTTTTTCTGTGTGACTTATTTCACTTAGAATCATCGTACCTAAATCCACTCAACATGCTGCTAACTAGCCTTATGACATTGATTTCATGGCTGAGTGATATTGCATTGTGCCAAGTACCACCAGTTCTTTATCCATTTTTCTCTTTCCTGGGATATTGAAGGTGTACCGAAGCGGAGGTTCTTGTAAACAGAGCAGCCGTAAAGTTTGGGGTGCCTGTGTCTTGTTGATTTTTAGTTTTCCCAATTTATACGCCCATGAGTGGAAGTGCCCTATGCTCTCAACGCTGTGTTTATTACTTGTTTCAGGACACACCGTACTCATCTCCAGAGTGCCTGTTGGCAAATTACATCCCGCCCATCAGCGTAGCAAGGCTCCCATGTCTCCATGGCCTGTCCTGATTTTCTGGGTTTTACACTTTGTTCAGTATGGCTCTTTTGACCGAGGGCAAGCGAGACTTCTTTGTAGCGCTGATTTGCCCTTCCGGCTTGCTTGGTTGGCCAAAAAGGGCGTATGCGTTTTTTCCTGAATATATTCAGGAAAAAACGCATACGCCCTTTTTGGCCAAGGGCATCATTGTCAACGTTTTGCCGCTTTTCATGTGCTTTAAAGGCGAGTCGAATCTACCTCCTGAAATCTGTTTCCTGCAAATCTGCCTTGCTTTCTAATCCTCTTCGTTGCCTTCCTTCAATATATTTGTGGACGAGAGTTCTCATTTATAACTCTGCACGTTTGTGAATTGCAGTGCCCCTGAGCTCCATTTGTCTCCTCGCTTTTTTGGGAGCTGGCCGCAAAAGCGCAGGATTGCTTCAGGCCCTATTTTGGTTCTGGGGGGCAGGCTGAGCCTGTGGTTCATTCTTCTTCCTGATGGGAAAATGGAGTGACCTATGCCTGTCCCAACACCTAGGGCTCGTCTCTCGTTGGTTCCCCGTCTTCACGTTCATCCTCAGGACAAATTGCAACCTGTACAATCAGGAGGTTAAAGGTGCTGATTCTCCAAGTAGGGAGATGGTTAGTCAAGCAGCTGGAATGGTGAACCCGTGCACAAGGAGAGGAGAAATGAGGTGCATTTTAGAAACCTTTCCCGATCTCATGGCATACCATCTTCTGGGTTTCCCATGCATGTTTTGATGTAGGAAGATGCCCTTGTACCTGGAGATTTGATACCCATGGGGTGTGTTCCCCGCAGTGTTACTTTAAAGTATCTGCGTTTGCTCACCCAACCTCACCAATCCTCTCAGCCCCAAGAGTGTCCAGCCTTATGTCTCATCCAGCTGTGGGTCTAGATATGGTCAATCCAGGTTGCATCATAGACCCTGAACGGATTTTGTAAGAATTTCTCTCTCTTTCACTGTCTTTGTTTTGTGGGTTTTTTAACGTAATTTATGTTTAGAATCGGGCTTGGCTGCTTTTCCCTGCTGTGTTGATGCCGCTTTACACCCTCTTGATTCACTTGCAGAGAGATATCGATACATAGGTTTTCAGATTCTTACTAGTCAGATATATTCTTGTGTGGTGACTAGGGTGTGTTGAGTCCAGTTCACTGAGCAGGGAGTAGGCCTTGTCTATTACATATTTGGCTTATGGAGCTGTCTCTGAGCTAATTTGAAACCCTTGTTTTATGCATCACCCCACCTCACCTTTCCCGTTAAGCAGCCATAGTGTGTCTTCTAAAGGTGTGACTCTGTTCTGTTTTGTAATTCAGTTCAAGTGTAGCGATTTTGACATTCCCTCTATAAGCGATATCTTAGGATAAGTGTCTTTTTCTGTGTGACTTATTTCACTTAGAATCATCGTACCTAAATCCACTCATCATGCTGCTAACTAGCCTTATGACATTGATTTCATGGCTGAGTGATATTCCCTTGTGCCAAGTACCACCATTTCTTTATCCATTTTTCTCTTTCCTGGGATATTGAAGGTGTACCGAAGCGGAGGTTCTTGGAAACAGAGCAGCCGTAAACTTTAGGGTGCCTGTGTCTTGTTGATTTTTAGTTTTCCCAATTTATACAACCATGAGTGGAAGTGCCCTATGCTCTCTACGCTGTGTTTATTACTTGTTTCAGGACACACCGTACTCTTCTCCAGAGTGCCTGTTGGCAATTTACATCCCGCCCATCAGCGTAGTAAGGCTGCCATGTCTCCATGGCCTGTCCTGCTTTTCTGGTTTTTACACTTTGTTCAGCATGGCCCTTTTGACCGAGGGCAAGCGAGACTTCTTTGTAGCGTTGATTTGCACTTCCGGCTTGCTTGGTTGGCCAAAAAGGGCGTATGCGTTTTTTCCTGAATATATTCAGGGAAAAACGCATACGCCCTTTTTGGCCAAGGGCATCATTGTCAACGTTTTGCCTCTTTTCATGTGCTTTAAAGGCGAGTCGAATCTACCTCCTGAAATCTGTTTCCTGCAAATCTGCCTTGCTTTCAAATCCTCTTCGTTGCCTTCCCTCAATATATTTGTGGACGAGAGTTCTCATTTATAACTCTGCACGTTTGTGAATTGGAGTGCCCCTGAGCTCCATTTGTCTCCTCGCTTTTTTGGGAGCTGGCCGCAAAAGCGCAGGATTGCTTCAGGCCCTATTTTGGTTCTGGGGGGCAGGCTGAGCCTGTGGTTCATTCTTCTTCCTGATGGGAAAATGGAGTGACCTGTGCCTGTCCCAACACCTAGGGCTAGTCTCTCTTTGGTTCCCCGTCTTCCCGTTCATCCTCAGGACACATTGCAACCTGGATGAAACAGGAGGTTAAAGGTGCTGATTCTCCAAGTAGGGAGATGGTTAGTCAAGCGGCTGGAATGGCGAACCCGAGCACAAGGAGAGGAGAAATGAGGTGCGTTTTAGAAACCTTTCCCGATATCATGGCATACCATCTTCTGGGTTTCCCATGCATGTTTTGATGTAGGAAGATTCCCTTGTACCTGGAGATTTGAGACCCATGGGGTGGGTACCCCGCGGTATTACTTTAAAGTATCTGCATTTGCTCACCCAACCTCACCAATCCTCTCAGCCCCAAGAGTGTCCAGCCTTATGTCTCATCCAGCTGTGGGTCTAGATATGGTCAATCCAGGTTGCATCAGAGACCCTGAACGGATTTTGTAAGAATTTCTCTCTCTTTCACAGTCTTTGCTTTGTGGGTTTTTTAAAGTAATGTATGTTTAGAATGGGGTTTGGCTGCTTTTCCCTGCTGTGTTTATGCCGCTTTACACCCTCTTGATTCACTTGCAGAGAGATATCAATACATAGGTTTTCAGATTCATACTACTCAGATATATTCTTGTGCGGTGACTAGGGGGTGTTGAGTCCAGTTCACTGAGCAGGGAGTAGGCCTTGTCTATTACATATTTGGCTTATGGAGCGGTGTCTGAGCTAATTTCAAACCCTTGTTTTATGCATCACCCCACCTCACCTTTCCGGTTAAGCAGCCATAGTGTGTCTTCTAAAGGTGTGCCTCCGTTCTGTTTTGTAATTAAGTTCAAGTGTAGCGATTTTGACATTCCCTCTATAAGCGATATCTTAGGATAAGTGTCTTTTTCTGTGTGACTTATTTCACTTAGAATCATCGTACCTAAATCCACTCATCATGCTGCTAACTAGCCTTATGACATTGATTTCATGGCTGAGTGATATTGCATTGTGCCAAGTACCACCATTTCTTTATCCATTTTTCTATTTCCTGAGATATTGAAGGTGTACCGAAGCGGAGGTTCTTGTAAACAGAGCAGCCGTAAAGTTTGGGGTGCCTGTGTCTTGTTGATTTTTAGTTTTCCCGATTTATACGCCCATGAGTGGAAGTGCCCTATGCTCTCAACGCTGTGTTTATTACTTGTTTCAGGACACACCGTACTCATCTCCAGAGTGCCTGTTGGCAATTTACATCCCGCCCATCAGCGTAGCAAGGCTCCCATGTCTCCATGGCCTGTCCTGCTTTTCTGGTTTTTACACTTTGTTCAGCATGGCCCTTTTGACCGAGGGCAAGCGAGACTTCTTTGTAGCGCTGATTTGCCCTTCCGGCTTGCTTGGTTGACCAAAAAGGGCGTATGCGTTTTTTCCTGAATATATTCAGGAAAAAACGCATACGCCCTTTTTGGCCAAGGGCATCATTGTCAACGTTTTGCCGCTTTTCATGTGCTTTAAAGGCGAGTCGAATCTACCTCCTGAAATCTGTTTCCTGCAAATCTGCCTTGCTTTCAAATCCTCTTCGTTGCCTTCCTTCAATATATTTGTGGACGAGAGTTCTCATTCATAACTCTGCACGTTTGTGAATTGCAGTGCCCCTGAGCTCCATTTGTCTCCTCGCTTTTTTGGGAGCTGGCCGCAAAAGCGCAGGATTGCTTCAGGCCCTATTTTGGTTCTGGGGGGCAGGCTGAGCCTGTGGTTCATTCTTCTTCCTGATGGGAAAATGGAGTGACCTATGCCTGTCCCAACACCTAGGGCTCGTCTCTCGTTGGTTCCCCGTCTTCCCGTTCATCCTCAGGACAAATTGCAACCTGGACGAAACAGGAGGTTAAAGGTGCTGATTCTCCAAGTAGGGAGATGGTTAGTCAAGCGGCTGGAATGGCGAAACCGAGCACAAGGAGAGGAGAAATGAGGTGCGTTTTAGAAACCTTTCCCGATCTCATGGCATACCATCTTCTGGGTTTCCCATGCATGTTTTGATGTAGGAAGATTCCCTTGTACCTGGAGATTTGAGACCCATGGGGTGGGTACCGCGCGGTATTACTTTAAATTATATGCATTTGCTCACACAACCTCACCAATCCTCTCAGCCCCAAGAGTGTCCAGCCTTATGTCTCATCCAGCTGTGGGTCTAGATATGGTCAATCCAGGTTGCATCAGAGACCCTGAACGGATTTTGTAAGAATTTCTCTCTCTTTCACTGTCTTTGCTTTGTGGCTTTTTTAAAGTAATGTATGTTTAGAATGGGGTTTGGCTGCTATTCCCTGCTGTGTTTATGCCGCTTTACACCCTCTTGATTCACTTGCAGAGAGATATCGATACATAGGTTTTCAGATTCTTACTAGTCAGATATATTCTTGTGCGGTGACTAGGGTTGTTGAGTCCAGTTCACTGAGCAGGGAGTAGGCCTTGTCTATTACATATTTGGCTTATGGAGTGGTGTCTGAGCTAATTTCTAACCCTTGTTTTATGCATCACCCCACCTCACCTTTCCGGTTAAGCAGCCATAGTGTGTCTTCTAATGGTGTGCCTCTGTTCTGTTTTGTAATTCAGTTCAAGTGTAGCGATTTTGACATTCCCTCTATAAGCGATATCTTAGGATAAGTGCCTTTTTCTTTGTGACTTATTTCACTTAGAATCATCGTACCTAAATCCACTCATCATGCTGCTAACTAGCCTTATGACATTGATTTCATGGCTGAGTGATATTGCATTGTGCCAAGTACCACCATTTCTTTATCCATTTTTCTCTTTCCTGGGATATTGAAGGTGTACCGAAGCGGAGGTTCTTGTAAACAGAGCAGCCGTAAAGTTTGGGGTGCCTGTGTCTTGTTGATTTTTAATTTTCCCAATTTATACGCCCATGAGTGGAAGTGCCCTATGCTCTCAACGCTGTGTTTATTACTTGTTTCAGGACACACCGTACTCATCTCCAGAGTGCCTGTTGGCAATTTACATCCCGCCCATCAGCGTAGCAAGGCTCCCATGTCTCCATGGCCTGTCCTGCTTTTCTGGTTTTTACACTTTGTTCAGCATGGCCCTTTTGACCGAGGGCAAGCGAGACTTCTTTGTAGCGCTGATTTGCCCTTCCGGCTTGCTTGGTTGGCCAAAAAGGGCGTATGCGTTTTTTCCTGAATATATTCAGGAAAAAACGCATACGCCGTTTTTGGCCAAGGGCATCATTGTCAACGTTTTGCCGCTTTTCATGTGCTTTAAAGGCGAGTCGAATCTACCTCCTGAAATCTGTTTCCTGCAAATCTGCCTTGCTTTCAAATCCTCTTCGTTGCCTTCCTTCAATATATTTGTGGACGAGAGTTCTCATTTATAACTCTGCACGTTTGTGAATTGCAGTGCCCCTGAGCTCCATTTGTCTCCTCGCTTTTTTGGGAGCTGGCCGCAAAAGCGCAGGATTGCTTCAGGCCCTATTTTGGTTCTGGGGGGCTGGCTGAGCCTGTGGTTCATTCTTCTTCCTGATGGGAAAATGGAGTGACCTATGCCTGTCCCAACACCTAGGGCTCGTCTCTCGTTGGTTCCCCGTCTTCACGTTCATCCTCAGGACAAATTGCAACCTGTACAATCAGGAGGTTAAAGGTGCTGATTCTCCAAGTAGGGAGATGGTTAGTCAAGCAGCTGGAATGGTGAACCCGAGCACAAGGAGAGGAGAAATGAGGTGCATTTTAGAAACCTTTCCCGATCTCATGGCATACCATCTTCTGGGTTTCCCATGCATGTTTTGATGTAGAAAATGCCCTTGTACCTGGAGATTTGATACCCATGGGGTGTGTTCCCCGCAGTGTTACTTTAAAGTATCTGCGTTTGCTCACCCAACCTCACCAATCCTCTCAGCCCCAAGAGTGTCCAGCCTTATGTCTCATCCAGCTGTGGGTCTAGATATGGTCAATCCAGGTTGCATCATAGACCCTGAACGGATTTTGTAAGAATTTCTCTCTCTTTCACTGTCTTTGTTTTGTGGGTTTTTTAAAGTAATTTATGTTTAGAATCGGGCTTGGCTGCTTTTCCCTGCTGTGTTGATGCCGCTTTACACCCTCTTGATTCACTTGCAGAGAGATATCGATACATAGGTTTTCAGATTCTTACTAGTCAGATATATTCTTGTGTGGTGACTAGGGTGTGTTGAGTCCAGTTCACTGAGCAGGGAGTAGGACTTGTCTATTACATATTTGGCTTATGGAGCGGTCTCTGAGCTAATTTGAAACCCTTGTTTTATGCATCACCCCACCTCACTTTCCCGTTAAGCAGCCATAGTGTGTCTTCTAAAGGTGTGACTCTGTTCTGTTTTGTAATTCAGTTCAAGTGTAGCGATTTTGACATTCCCTCTATAAGCGATATCTTAGGATAAGTGTCTTTTTCTGTGTGACTTATTTCACTTAGAATCATCGTACCTAAATCCACTCATCATGCTGCTAACTAGCCTTATGACATTGATTTCATGGCTGAGTGATATTCCATTGTGCCAAGTACCACCATTTCTTTATCCATTTTTCTCTTTCCTGGGATATTGAAGGTGTACCGAAGCGGAGGTTCTTCGAAACAGAGCAGCCGTAAACTTTAGGGTGCCTGTGTCTTGTTGATTTTTAGTTTTCCCCATTTATACACCCATGAGTGGAAGTGCCCTATGCTCTCTACGCTGTGTTTATTACTTGTTTCAGGACACACCGTACTCTTCTCCAGAGTGCCTGTTGGCAATTTACATCCCGCCCATCAGCGTAGTAAGGCTGCCATGTCTCCATGGCCTGTCCTGCTTTTCTGGTTTTTACACTTTGTTCAGCATGGCCCTTTTGACCGAGGGCAAGCGAGACTTCTTTGTAGCGTTGATTTGCACTTCCGGCTTGCTTGGTTGGCCAAAAAGGGCGTATGCGTTTTTTCCTGAATATATTCAGGAAAAAACGCATACGCCCTTTTTGGCCAAGGGCATCATTGTCAACATTTTGCCGCTTTTCATGTGCTTTAAAGGCGAGTCGAATCTACCTCCTGAAATCTGTTTCCTGCAAATCTGCCTTGCTTTCAAATCCTCTTCGTTGCCTTCCCTCAATATATTTGTGGACGAGAGTTGTCATTTATAACTCTGCACGTTTGTGAATTGCAGTGCCCCTGAGCTCCATTTGTCTCCTCGCTTTTTTGGGAGCTGGCCGCAAAAGCGCAGGATTGCTTCAGGCCCTATTTTGGTTCTGGGGGGCAGGCTGAGCCTGTGGTTCATTCTTCTTCCTGATGGGAAAATGGAGTGACCTGTGCCTGTCCCAACACCTAGGGCTAGTCTCTCTTTGGTTCCCCGTCTTCCCGTTCATCCTCAGGACACATTGCAACCTGGACAACACAGGAGGTTAAAGGTGCTGATTCTCCAAGTAGGGAGATGGTTAGTCAAGCGGCTGGAATGGCGAACCCGAGCACAAGGAGAGGAGAAATGAGGTGCGTTTTAGAAACCTTTCCCGATCTCATGGCATACCATCTTCTGGGTTTCCCATGCATGTTTTGATGTAGGAAGATTCCCTTGTACCTGGAGATTTGAGACCCATGGGGTGGGTACCAAGCGGTATTACTTTAAAGTATCTGCATTTGCTCACCCAACCTCACCAATCCTCTCAGCCCCAAGAGTGTCCAGCCTTATGTCTCATCCAGCTGTGGGTCTAGATATGGTCAATCCAGGTTGCATCAGAGACCCTGAACGGATTTTGTAAGAATTTCTCTCTCTTTCACTGTCTTTGCTTTGTGGGTTTTTTAAAGTAATGTATGTTTAGAATGGGGTTTGGCTGCTTTTCCCTGCTGTGTTTATGCCGCTTTACACCCTCTTGATTCACTTGCAGAGAGATATCAATACATAGGTTTTCAGATTCATACTAGTCAGATATATTCTTGTGCGGTGACTAGGGGGTGTTGAGTCCAGTTCACTGAGCAGGGAGTAGGCCTTGTCTATTACATATTTGGCTTATGGAGCGGTGTCTGAGCTAATTTCAAACCCTTGTTTTATGCATCACCCCACCTCACCTTTCCGGTTAAGCAGCCATAGTGTGTCTTCTAAAGGTGTGCCTCCGTTCTGTTTTGTAATTCAGTTCAAGTGTAGCGATTTTGACATTCCCTCTATAAGCGATATCTTAGGATAAGTGTCTTTTTCTGTGTGACTTATTTCACTTAGAATCATCGGACCTAAATCCACTCATCATGCTGCTAACTAGCCTTATGACATTGATTTCATGGCTGAGTGATATTCCACTGTGCCAAGTACCACCATTTCTTTATCCATTTTTCTCTTTCCTGGGATATTTAAGGTGTACCGAAGTGGAGGTTCTTGTAAACAGAGCAGCCGTAAAGTTTGGGGTGCCTGTGTCTTGTTGATTTTTAGTTTTCCCGATTTATACGCCCATGAGTGGAAGTGCCCTATGCTCTCAACGCTGTGTTTATTACTTGTTTCAGGACACACCGTACACTTCTCCAGAGTGCCTGTTGGCAATTTATATCCCGCCCATCAGCGTAGCAAGGCTCCCATGTCTCCATGGCCTGTCCTGCTTTTCTGGTTTTTACACTTTGTTCAGCATGGCCCTTTTGACCGAGGGCAAGCGAGACTTCTTTGTAGCGCTGATTTGCCCTTCCGGCTTGCTTGGTTGGCCAAAAAGGGCGTATGCGTTTTTTCCTGAATATATTCAGGAAAAAACGCATACGCCCTTTTTGGCCAAGGGCATCATTGTCAACGTTTTGCCGCTTTTCATGTGCTTTAAAGGCGAGTCGAATCTACCTCCTGAAATCTGTTTCCTGTAAATCTGCCTTGCTTTCAAATCCTCTTCGTTGCCTTCCTTCAATATATTTGTGGACGAGAGTTCTCATTTATAACTCTGCACGTTTGTGAATTGCAGTGCCCCTGAGCTCCATTTGTCTCCTCGCTTTTTTGGGAGCTGGCCGCAAAAGCGCAGGATTGCTTCAGGCCCTATTTTGGTTCTGGGGGGCAGGCTGAGCCTGTGGTTCATTCTTCTTCCTGATGGGAAAATGGAGTGACCTATGCCTGTCCCAACACCTAGGGCTCGTCTCTCGTTGGTTCCCCGTCTTCACGTTCATCCTCAGGACAAATTGCAACCTGTACAATCAGGAGGTTAAAGGTGCTGATTCTACAAGTAGGGAGATGGTTAGTCAAGCAGCTGGAATGGTGAACCCGAGCACAAGGAGAGGAGAAATGAGGTGCATTTTAGAAACCTTTCCCCATCTCATGGCATACCATCTTCTGGGTTTCCCATGCATGTTTTGATGTAGGAAGATGCCCTTGTACCTGGAGATTTGATACCCATGGGGTGTGTTCCCCGCAGTGTTACTTTAAAGTATCTGCGTTTGCTCACCCAACCTCACCAATCCTCTCAGCCCCAAGAGTGTCCAGCCTTATGTCTCATCCAGCTGTGGGTCTAGATATGGTCAATCCAGGTTGCATCATAGACCCTGAACGGATTTTGTAAGAATTTCTCTCTCTTTCACTGTCTTTGTTTTGTGGGTTTTTTAAAGTAATTTATGTTTAGAATCGGGCTTGGCTGCTTTTCCCTGCTGTGTTGATGCCGCTTTACACCCTCTTGATTCACTTGCAGAGAGATATCGATACATAGGTTTTCAGATTCTTACTAGTCAGATATATTCTTGTGTGGTGACTAGGGTGTGTTGAGTCCAGTTCACTGAGCAGGGAGTAGGCATTGTCTATTACATATTTGGCTTATGGAGCGGTGTCTGAGCTAATTTCAAACCCTTGTTTTATGCATCACCCCACCTCACCTTACCCGTCAAGCAGCCATAGTGTGTCTTCTAAAGGTGTGACTCTGTTTTGTTTTGTAATTCAGCTCAAGTGTAGCGATTTTGACATTCCCTCTATAAGCGATATCTTAGGATAAGTGTCTTTTTCTGTGTGACTTATTTCACTTAGAATCATCGTACCTAAATCCACTCATCATGCTGCTAACTAGCCTTATGACATTGATTTCATGGCTGAGTGATATTCCATTGTGCCAAGTACCACCATTTCTTTATCCATTTTTCTCTTTCCTGGGATTTTGAAGGTGTACCGAAGTGGAGGTTCTTGTAAACCGAGCAGCCGTAAACTTTAGGGTGCCTGTGTCTTGTTGATTTTTAGTTTTCCCAATTTATACGCCCATGAGTGGAAGTGCCCTATGCTCCCTACGCTGTGTTTATTACTTGTTTCAGGACACACCGTACTCTTCTCCAGAGTGCCTGTTGGCAATTTACATCCCGCCCATCAGCGTAGCAAGGCTCACATGTCTCCATGGCCTGTCCTGCTTTTCTGGTTTTTACACTTTGTTCAGCATGGCCCTTTTAACCGAGGGCAAGCGAGACTTCTTTTTAGCGTTGATTTGCACTTCCGGCTTGCTTGGTTGGCCAAAAAGGGCGTATGCGTTTTTTCCTGAATATATTCAGGAAAAAACGCATACGCCCTTTTTGGCCAAGGGCATCATTGTCAACGTTTTGCCGCTTTTCATGTGCTTTAAAGGCGAGTCGAATCTACCTCCTGAAATCTGTTTCCTGCAAATCTGCCTTGCTTTCAAATCCTCTTCATTGCCTTCCCTCAATATATTTGTGGACGAGTGTTCTCATTTATAACTCTGCACGTTTGTGAATTGCAGTGCCCCTGAGCTCCATTTGTCTCCTCGCTTTTTTGGGAGCTGGCCGCAAAAGCGCAGGATTGCTTCAGGCCCTATTTTGGTTCTGGGGGGCAGGCTGAGCCTGTGGTTCATTCTTCTTCCTGATGGGAAAATGAAGTGACCTCTGCCTGTCCCAACACCTACGGCTAGTCTCTCGTTGGTTCCCCATCTTCCCGTTCATCCTCAGGACAAATTGCAACCTGGACGAAACAGGAGGTTAAAGGTGCTGATTCTCCAAGTAGGGAGATGGTTAGTCAAGCAGCTGGAATGGCGAACCCGAGCACAAGGAGAGGAGAAATGAGGTGCGTTTTAGAAACCTTTCCCGATCTAACGGCATACCATATTCTGGGTTTTCCATGCATGTTTTGATGTAGGAAGATTCCCTTGTACCTGGAGATTTGAGACCCATGGGGTGGGTACCCCGCGGTATTACTTTAAAGTATCTGCATTTGCTCACCCAACCTCACCAATCCTCTCAGCCCCAAGAGTGTCCAGCCTTATGTCTCATCCAGCTGTGGGTCTAGATATGGTCAATCCAGGTTGCATCAGAAACCCTGAACGGATTTTGTAAGAATTTCTCTCTCTTTCACTGTCTTTGCTTTGTGGGTTTTTTAAAGTAATGTATGTTTAGCATGGGGTTTGGCTGCTTTTCCCTGCTGTATTTATGCCGCTTTACACCCTCTTGATTCACTTGCAGAGAGATATCAATACATAGGTTTTCAGATTCATACTAGTCAGATATATTCTTGTGCGGTGACCAGGGGGTGTTGAGTCCAGTTCACTGAGCAGGGAGTAGGCCTTGTCTATTACATATTTGGCTTATGGAGCGGTGTCTCAGATAATTTCAAACCCTTGTTTTATGCATCACCCCACCTCACCTTTACGGTTAAGCAGCCATAGTGTGTCTTCTAAAGGTGTGCCTCTGTTCTGTTTTGTAATTCAGTTCAAGTGTAGCGATTTTGACATTCCCTCTATAAGCAATATCTTAGGATAAGTGCCTTTTTCTGTGTGACTTATTTCACTTAGAATCATCGTACCTAAATCCACTCAACATGCTGCTAACTAGCCTTATGACATTGATTTCATGGCTGAGTGATATTGCATTGTGCCAAGTACCACCAGTTCTTTATCCATTTTTCTCTTTCCTGGGATATTGAAGGTGTACCGAAGCGGAGGTTCTTGTAAACAGAGCAGCCGTAAAGTTTGGGGTGCCTGTGTCTTGTTGATTTTTAGTTTTCCCGATTTATACGCCCATGAGTGGAAGTGGCCTATGCTCTCAACGCTGTGTTTATTACTTGTTTCAGGACACACCGTACTCTTCTCCAGAGTGCCTGTTGGCAATTTACATCCCGCCCATCAGCGTAGCAAGGCTCCCATGTCTCCATGGCCTGTCCTGCTTTTCTGGTTTTTACACTTTGTTCAGCATGGCCCTTTTGACCGAGGGCAAGCGAGACTTCTTTGTAGCGCTGATTTGCCCTTCCGGCTTGCTTGGTTGGCCAAAAAGGGCGTATGCGTTTTTTCCTGAATATATTCAGGAAAAAACGCATACGCCCTTTTTGGCCAAGGGCATCATTGTCAACGTTTTGCCGCTTTTCATGTGCTTTAAAGGCGAGTCGAATCTACCTCCTGAAATCTGTTTCCTGCAAATCTGCCTTGCTTTCAAATCCTCTTCGTTGCCTTCCCTCAATATATTTGTGGACGAGAGTTCTCATTTATAACTCTGCACGTTTGTGAATTGCAGTGCCCCTGAGCTCCATTTGTCTCCTCGCTTTTTTGGGAGCTGGCCGTAAAAGCGCAGGATTGCTTCAGGCCCTATTTTGGTTCTGGGGGGCAGGCTGAGCCTGTGGTTCATTCTTCTTCCTGATGGGAAAATGGAGTGACCTGTGCCTGTCCCAACACCTAGGGCTAGTCTCTCTTTGGTTCCCCGTCTTCCCGTTCATCCTCAGGACACATTGCAACCTGGACAACACAGGAGGTTAAAGGTGCTGATTCTCCAAGTAGGGAGATGGTTAGTCAAGCGGCTGGAATGGCGAACCCGAGCACAAGGAGAGGAGAAATGAGGTGCGTTTTAGAAACCTTTCCCGATCTCATGGCATACCATCTTCTGGGTTTCCCATGCATGTTTTGATGTAGGAAGATTCCCTTGTACCTGGAGATTTGAGACCCATGGGGTGGGTACCCCGCGGTATTACTTTAAAGTATCTGCATTTGCTCACCCAACCTCACCAATCCTCTCAGCCCCAAGAGTGTCCAGCCTTATGTCTCATCCAGCTGTGGGTCTAGATATGGTCAATCCAGGTTGCATCAGAGACCCTGAATGGATTTTGTAAGAATTTCTCTCTCTTTCACTGTCTTTGCTTTGTGGGTTTTTTAAAGTAATGTATGTTTAGAATGGGGTTTGGCTGCTTTTCCCTGCTGTGTTTATGCCGCTTTACACCCTCTTGATTCACTTGCAGAGAGATATCAATACATAGGTTTTCAGATTCATACTAGTCAGATATATTCTTGTGCGGTGACTAGGGGGTGTTGAGTCCAGTTCACTGAGCAGGGAGTAGGCCTTGTCTATTACATATTTGGCTTATGGAGCGGTGTCTGAGCTAATTTCAAACCCTTGTTTTATGCATCACCCCACCTCACCTTTCCGGTTAAGCAGCCATAGTGTGTCTTCTAAAGGTGTGCCTCCGTTCTGTTTTGTAATTCAGTTCAAGTGTAGCGATTTTGACATTCCCTCTATAAGCGATATCTTAGGATAATTGTCTTTTTCTGTGTGACTTATTTCACTTAGAATCATCGGACCTAAATCCACTCATCATGCTGCTAACTAGCCTTATGACATTGATTTCATGGCTGAGAGATATTCCATTGTGCCAAGTACCACCATTTCTTTATCCATTTTTCTCTTTCCTGGGATTTTGAAGGTGTACCGAAGTGGAGGTTCTTGTAAACCGAGCAGCCGTAAAATTTAGGGTGCCTGTGGCTTGTTGATTTTTAGTTTTCCCAATTTATACGCCCATGAGTGGAAGTGCCCTATGCTCCCTACGCTGTGTTTATTACTTGTTTCAGGACACACCGTACTCTTCTCCAGAGTGCCTGTTGGCAATTTACATCCCGCCCATCAGCGTAGCAAGGCTCACATGTCTCCATGGCCTGTCCTGCTTTTCTGGTTTTTACACTTTGTTCAGCATGGCCCTTTTAACCGAGGGCAAGCGAGACTTCTTTTTAGCGTTGATTTGCACTTCCGGCTTGCTTGGTTGGCCAAAAAGGGCGTATGCGTTTTTTCCTGAATATATTCAGGAAAAAACGCATACGCCCTTTTTGGCCAAGGGCATCATTGTCAACGTTTTGCCGCTTTTCATGTGCTTTAAAGGCGAGTCGAATCTACCTCCTGAAATCTGTTTCCTGCAAATCTGCCTTGCTTTCAAATCCTCTTCATTGCCTTCCCTCAATATATTTGTGGACGAGTGTTCTCATTTATAACTCTGCACGTTTGTGAATTGCAGTGCCCCTGAGCTCCATTTGTCTCCTCGCTTTTTTGGGAGCTGGCCGCAAAAGCGCAGGATTGCTTCAGGCCCTATTTTGGTTCTGGGGGGCAGGCTGAGCCTGTGGTTCATTCTTCTTCCTGATGGGAAAATGGAGTGACCTCTGCCTGTCCCAACACCTACGGCTAGTCTCTCGTTGGTTCCCCATCTTCCCGTTCATCCTCAGGACAAATTGCAACCTGGACGAAACAGGAGGTTAAAGGTGCTGATTCTCCAAGTAGGGAGATGGTTAGTCAAGCAGCTGGAATGGCGAACCCGAGCACAAGGAGAGGAGAAATGAGGTGCGTTTTAGAAACCTTTCCCGATCTAACGGCATACCATATTCTGGGTTTCCCATGCATGTTTTGATGTAGGAAGATTCCCTTGTACCTGGAGATTTGAGACCCATGGGGTGGGTACCCCGCGGTATTACTTTAAAGTATCTGCATTTGCTCACCCAACCTCACCAATCCTCTCAGCCCCAAGAGTGTCCAGCCTTATGTCTCATCCAGCTGTGGGTCTAGATATGGTCAATCCAGGTTGCATCAGAAACCCTGAACGGATTTTGTAAGAATTTCTCTCTCTTTCACTGTCTTTGCTTTGTGGGTTTTTTAAAGTAATGTATGTTTAGCATGGGGTTTGGCTGCTTTTCCCTGCTGTGTTTATGCCGCTTTACACCCTCTTGATTCACTTGCAGAGAGATATCAATACATAGGTTTTCAGATTCATACTAGTCAGATATATTCTTGGGCGGTGACCAGGGGGTGTTGAGTCCAGTTCACTGAGCAGGGAGTAGGCCTTGTCTATTACATATTTGGCTTATGGAGCGGTGTCTCAGATAATTTCAAACCCTTGTTTTATGCATCACCGCACCTCACCTTTCCGGTTAAGCAGCCATAGTGTGTCTTCTAAAGGTGTGCCTCTGTTCTGTTTTGTAATTCAGTTCAAGTGTAGCGATTTTGACATTCCCTCTATAAGCAATATCTTAGGATAAGTGCCTTTTTCTGTGTGACTTATTTCACTTAGAATCATCGTACCTAAATCCACACAACATGCTGCTAACTAGCCTTATGACATTGATTTCATGGCTGAGTGATATTGCATTGTGCCAAGTACCACCAGTTCTTTATCCATTTTTCTCTTTCCTGGGATATTGAAGGTGTACCGAAGCGGAGGTTCTTGTAAACAGAGCAGCCGTAAAGTTTGGGGTGCCTGTGTCTTGTTGATTTTTAGTTTTCCCAATTTATACGCCCATGAGTGGAAGTGCCCTATGCTCTCAACGCTGTGTTTATTACTTGTTTCAGGACACACCGTACTCATCTCCAGAGTGCCTGTTGGCAATTTACATCCCGCCCATCAGCGTAGCAAGGCTCCCATGTCTCCATGGCCTGTCCTGATTTTCTGGGTTTTACACTTTGTTCAGTATGGCCCTTTTGACCGAGGGCAAGCGAGACTTCTTTGTAGCGCTGATTTGCCCTTCCGGCTTGCTTGGTTGGCCAAAAAGGGCGTATGCGTTTTTTCCTGAATATATTCAGGAAAAAACGCATACGCCCTTTTTGGCCAAGGGCATCATTGTCAACGTTTTGCCGCTTTTCATGTGCTTTAAAGGCGAGTCGAATCTACCTCCTGAAATCTGTTTCCTGCAAATCTGCCTTGCTTTCTAATCCTCTTCGTTGCCTTCCTTCAATATATTTGTGGACGAGAGTTCTCATTTATAACTCTGCACGTTTGTGAATTGCAGTGCCCCTGAGCTCCATTTGTCTCCTCGCTTTTTTGGGAGCTGGCCGCAAAAGTGCAGGATTGCTTCAGGCCCTATTTTGGTTCTGGGGGGCAGGCTGAGCCTGTGGTTCATTCTTCTTCCTGATGGGAAAATGGAGTGACCTATGCCTGTCCCAACACCTAGGGCTCGTCTCTCGTTGGTTCCCCGTCTTCACGTTCATCCTCAGGACAAATTGCAACCTGTACAATCAGGAGGTTAAAGGTGCTGATTCTCCAAGTAGGGAGATGGTTAGTCAAGCAGCTGGAATGGTGAACCCGTGCACAAGGAGAGGAGAAATGAGGTGCATTTTAGAAACCTTTCCCGATCTCATGGCATACCATCTTCTGGGTTTCCCATGCATGTTTTGATGTAGGAAGATGCCCTTGTACCTGGAGATTTGATACCCATGGGGTGTGTTCCCCGCAGTGTTACTTTAAAGTATCTGCGTTTGCTCACCCAACCTCACCAATCCTCTCAGCCCCAAGAGTGTCCAGCCTTATGTCTCATCCAGCTGTGGGTCTAGATATGGTCAGTCCAGGTTGCATCATAGACCCTGAACGGATTTTGTAAGAATTTCTCTCTCTTTCACTGTCTTTGTTTTGTGGGTTTTTTAACGTAATTTATGTTTAGAATCGGGCTTGGCTGCTTTTCCCTGCTGTGTTGATGCCGCTTTACACCCTCTTGATTCACTTGCAGAGAGATATCGATACATAGGTTTTCAGATTCTTACTAGTCAGATATATTCTTGTGTGGTGACTAGGGTCTGTTGAGTCCAGTTCACTGAGCAGGGAGTAGGCCTTGTCTATTACATATTTGGCTTATGGAGCAGTCTCTGAGCTAATTTGAAACCCTTGTTTTATGCATCACCCCACCTCACCTTTCCCGTTAAGCAGCCATAGTGTGTCTTCTAAAGGTGTGACTCTGTTCTGTTTTGTAATTCAGTTCAAGTGTAGCGATTTTGACATTCCCTCTATAAGCGATATCTTAGGATAAGTGTCTTTTTCTGTGTGACTTATTTCACTTAGAATCATCGTACCTTAATCCACTCATCATGCTGCTAACTAGCCTTATGACATTGATTTCATGGCTGAGTGATATTCCCTTGTGCCAAGTACCACCATTTCTTTATCCATTTTTCTCTTTCCTGGGATATTGAAGGTGTACCGAAGCGGAGGTTCTTGGAAACAGAGCAGCCGTAAACTTTAGGGTGCCTGTGTCTTGTTGATTTTTAGTTTTCCCAATTTATACAACCATGAGTGGAAGTGCCCTATGCTCTCTACGCTGTGTTTATTACTTGTTTCAGGACACACCGTACTCTTCTCCAGAGTGCCTGTTGGCAATTTACATCCCGCCCATCAGCGTAGTAAGGCTGCCATGTCTCCATGGCCTGTCCTGCTTTTCTGGTTTTTACACTTTGTTCAGCATGGCCCTTTTGACCGAGGGCAAGCGAGACTTCTTTGTAGCGTTGATTTGCACTTCCGGCTTGCTTGGTTGGCCAAAAAGGGCGTATGCGTTTTTTCCTGAATATATTCAGGGAAAAACGCATACGCCCTTTTTGGCCAAGGGCATCATTGTCAACGTTTTGCCTCTTTTCATGTGCTTTAAAGGCGAGTCGAATCTACCTCCTGAAATCTGTTTCCTGCAAATCTGCCTTGCTTTCAAATCCTCTTCGTTGCCTTCCCTCAATATATTTGTGGACGAGCGTTCTCATTTATAACTCTGCACGTTTGTGAATTGCAGTGCCCCTGAGCTCCATTTGTCTCCTCGCTTTTTTGGGAGCTGGCCGCAAAAGCGCAGGATTGCTTCAGGCCCTATTTTGGTTCTGGGGGGCAGGCTGAGCCTGTGGTTCATTCTTCTTCCTGATGGGAAAATGGAGTGACCTGTGCCTGTCCCAACACCTAGGGCTAGTCTCTCTTTGGTTCCCCGTCTTCCCGTTCATCCTCAGGACACATTGCAACCTGGATGAAACAGGAGGTTAAAGGTGCTGATTCTCCAAGTAGGGAGATGGTTAGTCAAGCGGCTGGAATGGCGAACCCGAGCACAAGGAGAGGAGAAATGAGGTGCGTTTTAGAAACCTTTCCCGATATCATGGCATACCATCTTCTGGGTTTCCCATGCATGTTTTGATGTAGGAAGATTCCCTTGTACCTGGAGATTTGAGACCCATGGGGTGGGTACCCCGCGGTATTACTTTAAAGTATCTGCATTTGCTCACCCAACCTCACCAATCCTCTCAGCCCCAAGAGTGTCCAGCCTTATGTCTCATCCAGCTGTGGGTCTAGATATGGTCAATCCAGGTTGCATCAGAGACCCTGAACGGATTTTGTAAGAATTTCTCTCTCTTTCACTGTCTTTGCTTTGTGGGTTTTTTAAAGTAATGTATGTTTAGAATGGGGTTTGGCTGCTTTTCCCTGCTGTGTTTATGCCGCTTTACACCCTCTTGATTCACTTGCAGAGAGATATCAATACATAGGTTTTCAGATTCATACTAGTCAGATATATTCTTGTGCGGTGACTAGGGGGTGTTGAGTCCAGTTCACTGAGCAGGGAGTAGGCCTTGTCTATTACATATTTGGCTTATGGAGCGGTGTCTGAGCTAATTTCAAACCCTTGTTTTATGCATCACCCCACCTCACCTTTCCGGTTAAGCAGCCATAGTGTGTCTTCTAAAGGTGTGCCTCCGTTCTGTTTTGTAATTCAGTTCAAGTGTAGCGATTTTGACATTCCCTCTATAAGCGATATCTTAGGATAAGTGTCTTTTTCTGTGTGACTTATTTCACTTAGAATCATCGTACCTAAATCCACTCATCATGCTGCTAACTAGCCTTATGACATTGATTTCATGGCTGAGTGATATTGCATTGTGCCAAGTACCACCATTTCTTTATCCATTTTTCTATTTCCTGGGATATTGAAGGTGTACCGAAGCGGAGGTTCTTGGCAACAGAGCAGCCGTAAAGTTTGGGGTGCCTGTGTCTTGTTGATTTTTAGTTTTCCCAATTTATACGCCCATGAGTGGAAGTGGCCTATGCTCTCAACGCTGTGTTTATTACTTGTTTCAGGACACACCGTACTCATCTCCAGAGTGCCTGTTGGCAATTTACATCCCGCCCATTAGTGTAGCAAGGCTCCCATGTCTCCATTTCCTGTCCTGCTTTTCTGGTTTTTACACTTTGTTCAGCATGGCCCTTTTGACCGAGGGCAAGCGAGACTTCTTTGTAGCGCTGATTTGCCCTTCCGGCTTGCTTGGTTGGCCAAAAAGGGCGTATGCGTTTTTTCCTGAATATATTCAGGAAAAAACGCATACGCCCTTTTTGGCCAAGGGCATCATTGTCAACCTTTTGCCGCTTTTCATGTGCTTTAAAGGCGAGTCGAATCTACCTCCTGAAATCTGTTTCCTGCAAATCCGCCTTGCTTTCAAATCCTCTTCGTTGCCTTCCCTCAATATATTTGTGGACGAGAGTTCTCATTTATAACTCTGCACGTTTGTGAATTGCAGTGCCCCTGAGCTCCATTTGTCTCCTCGCTTTTTTGGGAGCTGGCCGCAAAAGCGCAGGATTGCTTCAGGCCCTATTTTGGTTCTGGGGGGCAGGCTGAGCCTGTGGTTCATTCTTCTTCCTGATGGGAAAATGGAGTGACCTGTGCCTGTCCCAACACCTAGGGCTAGTCTCTCGTTGGTTCCCCGTCTTCCCGTTCATCCTCAGGACAAATTGCAACCTGGACGAAACAGGAGGTTAAAGGTGCTGATTCTCCAAGTAGGGAGATGGTTAGTCAAGCAGCTGGAATGGCGAACCCGAGCACAAGGAGAGGAGAAATGAGGTGCGTTTTAGAAACCTTTCCCGATCTCATGGCATACCATCTTCTGGGTTTCCCATGCATGTTTTGATGTAGGAAGATTCCCTTGTACCTGGAGATTTGAGACCCATGGGGTGGGTACCCCGCGGTATTACTTTAAAGTATCTGCATTTGCTCACCCAACCTCACCAATCCTCTCAGCCCCAAGAGTATCCAGCCTTATGTCTCATCCAGCTGTGGGTCTAGATATGGTCAATCCAGGTTGCATCAGAGACCCTGAACGGATTTTGTAAGAATTTCTCTCTCTTTCACTGTCTTTCTTTTGTGGGTTTTTTAAAGTAATGTATGTTTAGAATGGGGTTTGGATGCTTTTCCCTGCTGTGTTTATACCGCTTTACACCCTCTTGATTCACTTGCAGAGAGATATCGATACATAGGTTTTCAGATTCATACTAGACAGATATATTCCTGTGCGGTGACTAGGGGGTGTTGAGTCCAGTTCACTGAGCAGGGAGTAGGCCTTGTCTATTACATATTTGGCTTATGGAGCGGTGTCTGAGCTAATTTCAAACCCTTGTTTTATGCATCACCCCACCTCACCTTTCCCGTTAAGCAGCCCTAGTGTGTCTTCTAAAGGTGTGCCTCTGTTCTGTTTTGTAATTCAGTTCAAGTGTAGCGATTTTGACATTCCCTCTATAAGCGATATCTTAGGATAAGTGTCTTTTTCTGTGTGACTTATTTCACTTAGAATCATCGGACCTAAATCCACTCATCATGCTGCTAACTAGCCTTATGACATTGATTTCATGGCTGAGTGATATTCCATTGTGCCAAGTACCACCATTTCTTTATCCATTTTTCTCTTTCCTGGGATTTTGAAGGTGTACCGAAGCGGAGGTTCTTGGAAACAGAGCAGCCGTAAAGTTTGGGGTGCCTGTGTCTTGTTGATTTTTACTTTTCCCAATTTATACGCCCATGAGTGGAAGTGCCCTATGCTCTCAACGCTGTGTTTATTACTTGTTTCAGGACACACCGTACTCTTCTCCAGAGTGCCTGTTGGCAATTTACATCCCGCCCATCAGCGTAGCAAGGCTCCCATGTCTCCATGGCCTGTCCTGCTTTTCTGGTTTTTACACTTTGTTCAGCATGGCCCTTTTGACCGAGGGCAAGCGAGACTTCTTTGTAGCGCTGATTTGCCCTTCCGGCTTGCTTGGTTGGCCAAAAAGGGCGTATGCGTTTTTTCCTGAATATATTCAGGAAAAAACGCATACGCCCTTTTTGGCCAAGGGCATCATTGTCAACGTTTTGCCGCTTTTCATGTGCTTTAAAGGCGAGTCGAATCTACCTCCTGAAATCTGTTTCCTGCAAATCTGCCTTGCTTTCAAATCCTCTTCGTTGCCTTCCCTCAATATATTTGTGGACGAGAGTTCTCATTTATAACTCTGCACGTTTGTGAATTGCAGTGCCCCTGAGCTCCATTTGTCTCCTCGCTTTTTTGGGAGCTGGCCGCAAAAGCGCAGGATTGCTTCAGGCCCTATTTTGGTTCTGGGGGGCAGGCTGAGCCTGTGGTTCATTCTTCTTCCTGATGGGAAAATGGAGTGACCTATGCCTGTCCCAACACCTAGGGCTCGTCTCTCGTTGGTTCCCCGTCTTCACTTTCATGCTCAGGACAAATTGCAACCTGTACAATCAGGAGGTTAAAGGTGCTGATTCTCCAAGTAGGGAGATGGTTAGTCAAGCAGCTGGAATTGTGAACCCGAGCACAAGGAGAGGAGAAATGAGGTGCATTTTAGAAACCTTTCCCGATCTCATGGCATACCATCTTCTGGGTTTCCCATGCATGTTTTGATGTAGGAAGATGCCCTTGTACCTGGAGATTTGAGACCCATGGGGTGTGTTCCCCGCAGTGTTACTTTAAAGTATCTGCGTTTGCTCACCCAACCTCACCAATCCTCTCAGCCCCAAGAGTGTCCAGCCTTATGTCTCATCCAGCTGTGGGTCTAGATATGGTCAATCCAGGTTGCATCATAGACCCTGAACGGATTTTGTAAGAATTTCTCTCTCTTTCACTGTCTTTGTTTTGTGGGTTTTTTAAAGTAATTTATGTTTAGAATCGGGCTTGGCTGCTTTTCCCTGCTGTGTTGATGCCGCTTTACACCCTCTTGATTAACATGCAGAGAGATATCGATACATAGGTTTTCAGATTCTTACTAGTCAGATATATTCTTCTGTGGTGACTAGGGTGTGTTGAGTCCAGTTCACTGAGCAGGGAGTAGGCCTTGTCTATTACATATTTGGCTTATGGAGCGGTCTCTGAGCTAATTTCAAACCCTTGTTTTATGCATCACCCCACCTCACCTTTCCGGTTAAGCAGCCATAGTGTGTCTTCTAAAGGTGTGCCTCTGTTGTTTTGTAATTCAGTTCATGTGTAGCGATTTTGACATTCCCTCTATAAGCGATATCTTAGGATAAGTGCCTTTTTCTGTGTGACTTATTTCACTTAGAATCATCGTACCTAAATCCACTCATCATGCTGCTAACTAGCCTTATGACATTGATTTCATGGCTGAGTGATATTGCATTGTGCCAAGTACCACAATTTCTTTATCCATTTTTCTCTTTCCTGGGATATTGAAGATGTACCGAAGCGGAGGTTCTTGGCAACAGAGCAGCCGTAAAGTTTGGGGTGCCTGTGTCTTGTTGATTTTTAGTTTTCCCAATTTATACGCCCATGAGTGGAAGTGCCATATGCTCTCAACGCTGTGTTTATTACTTGTTTCAGGACACACCGTACTCATCTCCAGAGTGCCTGTTGGCAATTTACATCCCGCCCATTAGCGTAGCAAGGCTCCCATGTCTCCATTTCCTGTCCTGCTTTTCTGGTTTTTACACTTTGTTCAGCATGGCCCTTTTGACCGAGGGCAAGCGAGACTTCTTTGTAGCGCTGATTTGCCCTTCCGGCTTGCTTGGTTGGCCAAAAAGGGCGTATGCGTTTTTTCCTGAATATATTCAGGAAAAAACGCATACGCCCTTTTTGGCCAAGGGCATCATTGTCAACCTTTTGCCGCTTTTCATGTGCTTTAAAGGCGAGTCGAATCTACCTCCTGAAATCTGTTTCCTGCAAATCCGCCTTACTTTCAAATCCTCTTCGTTGCCTTCCCTCAATATATTTGTGGACGAGAGTTCTCATTTATAACTCTGCACGTTTGTGAATTGCAGTGCCCCTGAGCTCCATTTGTCTCCTCGCTTTTTTGGGAGCTGGCCGCAAAAGCGCAGGATTGCTTCAGGCCCTATTTTGGTTCTGGGGTGCAGGCTGAGCCTGTGGTTCATTCTTCTTCCTGATGGGAAAATGGAGTGACCTATGCCTGTCCCAACACCTAGGGCTAGTCTCTCGTTGGTTCCCCGTCTTCCCGTTCATCCTCAGGACAAATTGCAACCTGGACGAAACAGGAGGTTAAAGGTGCTGATTCTCCAAGTAGGGAGATGGTTAGTCAAGCGGCTGGAATGGCGAACCCGAGCACAAGGAGAGGAGAAATGAGGTGCGTTTTAGAAACCTTTCCCGATCTCATGGCATACCATCTTCTGGGTTTCCCATGCATGTTTTGATGTAGGAAGATTCCCTTGTACCTGGAGATTTGAGACCCATGGGGTGGGTACCCCGCGGTATTACTTTAAAGTATCTGCATTTGCTCACCCAACCTCACCAATCCTCTCAGCCCCAAGAGTATCCAGCCTTATGTCTCATCCAGCTGTGGGTCTAGATATGGTCAATCCAGGTTGCATCAGAGACCCTGAACGGATTTTGTAAGAATTTCTCTCTCTTTCACTGTCTTTCTTTTGTGGGTTTTTTAAAGTAATGTATGTTTAGAATGGGGTTTGGATGCTTTTCCCTGCTGTGTTTATGCCGCTTTACACCCTCTTGATTCACTTGCAGAGAGATATCGATACATAGGTTTTCAGATTCATACTAGACAGATATATTCCTGTGCGGTGACTAGGGGGTGTTGAGTCCAGTTCACTGAGCAGGGAGTAGGCCTTGTCTATTACATATTTGGCTTATGGAGCGGTGTCTGAGCTAATTTCAAACCCTTGTTTTATGCATCACCCCACCTCACCTTTCCCGTTAAGCAGCCCTAGTGTGTCTTCTAAAGGTGTGCCTCTGTTCTGTTTTGTAATTCAGTTCAAGTGTAGCGATTTTGACATTCCCTCTATAAGCGATATCTTAGGATAAGTGTCTTTTTCTGTGTGACTTATTTCACTTAGAATCATCGGACCTAAATCCACTCATCATGCTGCTAACTAGCCTTATGACATTGATTTCATGGCTGAGTGATATTCCATTGTGCCAAGTACCACCATTTCTTTATCCATTTTTCTCTTTCCTGGGATTTTGAAGGTGTACCGAAGTGGAGGTTCTTGGAAACAGAGCAGCCGTAAATTTTAGGGTGCCTGTGTCTTGTTGATTTTTATTTTTCCCAATTTATATGCCCTTGAGTGGAAGTGCCCTATGCTCTCTACGCTGTGTTTATTACTTGTTTCAGGACACACCGTACTCTTCTCCAGAGTGCCTGTTGGCAATTTACATCCCGCCCATCAGCGTAGCAAAGCTCCCATGTCTCCATAGCCTGTCCTGCTTTTCTGGTTTTTACACTTTGTTCAGCATGGCCCTTTTGACCGAGGGCAAGCGAGACTTCTTTGTAGCGCTGATTTGCCCTTCCGGCTTGCTTGGTTGGCCAAAAATGGCGTATGAGTTTTTTCCTGAATATATACAGGAAAAAACGCATACGCCCTTTTTGGCCAAGGGCATCATTGTCAACGTTTTGCCGCTTTTCATGTGCTTTAAAGGCGAGTCGAATCTACCTCCTGAAATCTGTTTCCTGCAAATCTGCCTTGCTTTCAAATCCTCTTCGTTGCCTTCCCTCAATATATTTGTGGATGAGAGTTCTCATTTATAACTCTGCACGTTTGTGAATTGCAGTGCCCCTGAGCTCCATTTGTCTCCTCGCTTTTTTGGGAGCTGGCCGCAAAAGCGTAGGATTGCTTCAGGCCCTATTTTGGTTCTGGGGGGCAGGCTGAGCCTGTGGTTCATTCTTCTTCCTGATGGGAAAATGGAGTGACCTGTGCCCGTCCCAACACCTAGGGCTAGTCTTTCGTTGGTTCCCCATCTTCCCGTTCATCCTCAGGACAAAATGCAACCTGGACGAAACAGTAGGTTAAAGGTGCTGATTCTCCAAGTAGGGAGATGGTTAGTCAATCGGCTGGAAAGGCGAACCCGAGCACAAGGAGAGGAGAAATGAGGTGCGTTTTAGAAACCTTTCCCGATCTCACGGCATACCATCTTCTGGGTTTCCCATGCATGTTTTGATGTAGGAAGATTCCCTTGTACCTGGAGATTTGAGACCCATGGGGTGGGTACCCCACGGTATTACTTTAAAGTATCTGAATTTGCTCACCCAACCTCACCAATCCTCTCAGCCCCAAGAGTGTCCAGCCTTATGTCTCATCCAGCTGTGGGTCTAGATATGGTCAATCCAGGTTGCATCAGAGACCCTGAACGGATTTTGTAAGAATTTCTCTCTCTTTCACTGTCTTTGCTTTGTGGGTTTTTTAAAGTAATGTATGTTTAGAATGGGGTTTGGCTGCTTTTCCCTGCTGTGTTTATGCCGCTTTACACCCTCTTGATTCACTTGCAGAGAGATATCGATACATAGGTTTTCAGATTCATACTAGTCAGATATATTCTTGTGCGGTGACTAGGGGGTGTTGAGTCCAGTTCACTGAGAAGGGAGTAGGCATTGTCTATTACATATTTGGCTTATGGAGCGGTGTCTGAGCTAATTTCAACCCCTTGTTTTATGCATCACCCCACCTCACCTTTCCGGTTAAGCAGCCATAGTGTGTCTTCTAAAGGTGTGCCTCTGTTCTGTTTTGTAATTCAGTTCAAGTGTAGCGATTTTGACCTTCCCTCTATAAGCGATATCTTAGGATAAGTGCCTTTTTCTGTGTGACTTATTTCACTTAGAATCATCGTACCTAAATCCACTCATCATGCTGCTAACTAGCCTTATGACATTGATTTCATGGCTGAGTGATATTCCATTGTGCCAAGTACCACCATTTCTTTATCCATTTTTCTCTTTCCTGGGATATTGAAGGTGTACCGAAGCGGAGGTTCTTGGAAACAGAGCAGCCATAAAGTTTGGGGTGCCTGTGTCTTGTTGATTTTTAGTTTTGCCAATTTATATGCCCATGAGTGGAAGTGCCCTATGCTCTCAACGCTGTGTTTATTACTTGTTTCAGGACACACCGTACTCATCTCCAGAGTGCCTGTTGGCAATTTACATCCCGCCCATCAGCGTAGCAAGGCTCCCATGTCTCCATGGCCTGTCCTGCTTTTCTGGTTTTTACACTTTGTTCAGCATGGCCCTTTTGACTGAGGGCAAGCGAGACTTCTTTGTAGCGCTGATTTGCCCTTCCGGCTTGCTTGGTTGGCCAAAAAGGGCGTATGCTTTTATTCCTGAATATATTCAAGGAAAAACGCATACGCCCTTTTTGGCCAAGGGCATCATTGTCAACGTTTTGCCGCTTTTCATGTGCTTTATAGGCGAGTCGAATCTACCCCCTGAAATCTGTTTCCTGCAAATCTGCCTTGCTTTCAAATCCTCTTTGTTGCCTTCCCTCAATATATTTGTGGACGAGAGTTCTCATTTATAACTCTGCACGTTTGTGAATTGCAGTGCCCCTGAGCTCCATTTATCTCCTCGCTTTTTTGGGAGCTGGCCGCAAAAGCGCAGGATTGCTTCAGGCCCTATTTTGGTTCTGGGGGGCAGGCTGAGCCTGTGGTTCATTCTTCTTCCTGATGTGAAAATGGAGTGACCTATGCCTGTCCCAACACCTAGGGCTCGTCTCTCCTTGGTTCCGCGTCTTCCCGTTCATCCTCAGGACAAATTGCAACCTGTACAATCAGGAGGTTAAAGGTGCTGATTCTCCAAGTAGGGAGATGGTTAGTCAAGCAGCTGGAATGGTGAACCCGAGCACAAGGAGAGGAGAAATGAGGTGCATTTTAGAAACCTTTCCCGATCTCATGGCATACCATCTTCTGGGTTTCCCAGGCATGTTTTGATGTAGGAAGATGCCCTTGTACCTGGAGATTTGAGACCCATGGGGTGTATTCCCCGCAGTGTTACTTTAAAGTATCTGCGTTTGCTCACCCAACCTCACCAATCCTCTCAGCCCCAAGAGTGTCCAGCCTTATGTCTCATCCAGCTGTGGGTCTAGATATGGTCAATCCAGGTTGCATCATAGACCCTGAACGGATTTTGTAAGAATTTCTCTCTCTTTCACTGTCTTTGTTTTGTGGGTTTTTTAAAGTAATTTATGTTTAGAATCGGGCTTGGCTGCTTTTCCTTGCTGTGTTGATGCCGCTTTACACCCTCTTGATTCACTTGCAGAGAGATATCGATACATAGGATTTCAGATTCTTACTAGTCAGATATATTCTTGTGTGGTGACTAGGGTGTGTTGAGTCCAGTTCACTGAGCAGGGAGTAGGCCTTGTCTATTACATATTTGGCTTATGGAGCGGTCTCTGAGCTAATTTCAAACCCTTGTTTTATGCATCACCCCACCTCACCTTTCCCGTTAAGCAGCCATAGTGTGTCTTCTAAAGGTGTGACTCTGTTTTGTTTTGTAATTCAGCTCAAGTGTAGCGATTTTGACATTCCCTCTATAAGCGATATCTTAGGATAAGGGCCTTTTTCTGTGTGACTTATTTCACTTAGAATCATCGTACCTAAATCCACTCATCATGCTGCTAACTAGCCTTATGACATTGATTTCATGGCTGAGTGATATTCCATTGTGCCAAGTACCACCATTTCTTTATCCATTTTTCTCTTTCCTGGGATATTGAAGGTGTACCGAAGCGGAGGTTCTTGGAAACAGAGCAGCCATAAAGTTTGGGGTGCCTGTGTCTTGTTGATTTTTAGTTTTGCCAATTTATATGCCCATGAGTGGAAGTGCCCTATGCTCTCAACGCTGTGTTTATTACTTGTTTCAGGACACACCGTACTCATCTCCAGAGTGCCTGTTGGCAATTTACATCCCGCCCATCAGCGTAGCAAGGCTCCCATGTCTCCATGGCCTGTCCTGCTTTTCTGGTTTTTACACTTTGTTCAGCATGGCCCTTTTGACTGAGGGCAAGCGAGACTTCTTTGTAGCGCTGATTTGCCCTTCCGGCTTGCTTGGTTGGCCAAAAAGGGCGTATGCTTTTATTCCTGAATATATTCAAGGAAAAACGCATACGCCCTTTTTGGCCAAGGGCATCATTGTCAACGTTTTGCCGCTTTTCATGTGCTTTATAGGCGAGTCGAATCTACCCCCTGAAATCTGTTTCCTGCAAATCTGCCTTGCTTTCAAATCCTCTTTGTTGCCTTCCCTCAATATATTTGTGGACGAGAGTTCTCATTTATAACTCTGCACGTTTGTGAATTGCAGTGCCCCTGAGCTCCATTTGTCTCCTCGCTTTTTTGGGAGCTGGCCGCAAAAGCGCAGGATTGCTTCAGGCCCTATTTTGGTTCTGGGGGGCAGGCTGAGCCTGTGGTTCATTCTTCTTCCTGATGTGAAAATGGAGTGACCTATGCCTGTCCCAACACCTAGGGCTCGTCTCTCCTTGGTTCCGCGTCTTCCCGTTCATCCTCAGGACAAATTGCAACCTGTACAATCAGGAGGTTAAAGGTGCTGATTCTCCAAGTAGGGAGATGGTTAGTCAAGCAGCTGGAATGGTGAACCCGAGCACAAGGAGAGGAGAAATGAGGTGCATTTTAGAAACCTTTCCCGATCTCATGGCATACCATCTTCTGGGTTTCCCAGGCATGTTTTGATGTAGGAAGATGCCCTTGTACCTGGAGATTTGAGACCCATGGGGTGTATTCCCCGCAGTGTTACTTTAAAGTATCTGCGTTTGCTCACCCAACCTCACCAATCCTCTCAGCCCCAAGAGTGTCCAGCCTTATGTCTCATCCAGCTGTGGGTCTAGATATGGTCAATCCAGGTTGCATCAGAGACCCTGAACGGATTTTGTAAGAATTTCTCTCTCTTTCACTGTCTTTGCTTTGTGGGTTTTTTAAAGTAATGTATGTTTAGAATGGGGTTTGGATGCTTTTCCCTGCTGTGTTTATGCGGCTTTACACCCTCTTGATTCACTTGCAGAGAGATATCGATACATAGGTTTTCAGATTCTTACTAGTCAGATATATTCTTGTGCGGTGACTAGGGGGTGTTGAGTCCAGTTCACTGAGTAGGGAGTAGGCCTTGTCTATTACATATTTGGCTTATGGAGCGGTGTCTGAGCTAATTTCAAACCCTTGTTTTATGCATCACCCCACCTCACCTTTCCGGTTAAGCAGCCATAGTGTGTCTTCTAAAGGTGTGACTCTGTTCTGTTTTGTAATTCAGTTCAAGTGTAGCGATTTTGACATTCCCTCTATAAGCGATATCTTAGGATAAGTGTCTTTTTCTGTGTGACTTATTTCACTTAGAATCATCGTACCTAAATCCACTCATCATGCTGCTAACTAGCCTTATGACATTGATTTCATGGCTGAGTGATATTCCATTGTACCATGTACCACCATTTCTTTATCCATTTTTCTCTTTCCTGGGGTATTGAAGGTGTACCGAAGCGGAGGTTCTTGGCAACAGAGCAGCCGTAAACTTTAGGGTGCCTGTGTCTTGTTGATTTTTAGTTTTCCCAATTTATACGCCCATGAGTGGAAGTGCCCTATGCTCTCTACGCTGTGTTTATTACTTGTTTCAGGACACACCGTACTCTTCTCCAGAGTGCCTGTTGGCAATTTACATCCCGCCCATCAGCGTAGCAAGCCTCCCATGTCTCCATGGCCTGTCCTGCTTTTCTGGTTTTTACAATTTGTTCAGCATGGCCCTTTTGACCGAGGGCAAGCGAGACTTCTTCGTAGTGCTGATTTGCCCTTCCGGCTTGCTTGGTTGGCCAAAAAGGGCGTATGCGTTTTTTCCTGAATATATTCAGGAAAAAACGCATAAGCCCTTTTTGCCCAAGGGCATCATTGTCAACGTTTTGCCGCTTTTCATGTGCTTTAAAGGCGAGTCGAATCTACCTCCTGAAATCTGTTTCCTGCAAATCTGCCTTGCTTTCAAATCCTCTTCGTTGCCTTCCCTCAATATATTTGTGGACGAGAGATATCATTTATAACTCTGCACGTTTGTGAATTGCAGTGCCCCTGAGCTCCATTTGTCTCCTCGCTTTTTTGGGAGCTGGCCGCAAAAGCGCAGGATTGCTTCAGGCCCTATTTTGGTTCTGGGGGGCAGGCTGAGCCTGTGGTTCATTCTTCTTCCTGATGGGAAAATGGAGTGACCTGTGCCTGTCCCAACACCTAGGGCTAGTCTCTCCTTGGTTGCCCATCTTCCCGTTCATCCTCTGGACAAATTGCAACCTGGACGAAACAGTAGTTTAAAGGTGCTGATTCTCCAAGTAGGGAGATGGTTAGTCAAGCGGCTGGAATGGCGAACCCGAGCACAAGGAGAGGAGAAATGAGGTGCGTTTTAGAAACCTTTCCCGATCTCACGGCATACCATCTTCTGGGTTTCCCATGCATGTTTTGATGTAGGAAGATTCCCTTGTACCTGGAGATTTGAGACCCATGGGGTGGGTACCCCGCGGTATTACTTTAAAGTATCTGCATTTGCTCACCCAACCTCACCAATCCTCTCAGCCCCAAGAGTGTCCAGCCTTATGTCTCATCCAGCTGTGGGTCTAGATATGGTCAATCCAGGTTGCATCAGAGACCCTGAACGGATTTTGTAAGAATTTCTCTCTCTTTCACTGTCTTTGCTTTGTGGGTTTTTTAAAGTAATGTATGTTTAGAATGGGGTTTGGCTGCTTTTCCCTGCTGTGTTTATGCCGCTTTACACCCTCTTGATTCACTTGCAGAGAGATATCGATACATTGGTTTTCAGATTCATACTACTCAGATATATTCCTGTGCGGTGACTAGGGGGTGTTGAGTCCAGTTCACTGAGCAGGGAGTATGCCTTGTCTATTACATATTTGGCTTATGCAGCGGTGTCTGAGCTAATTTCAAACCCTTGTTTTATGCATCACCCCACCTCACCTTTCCCGTTAAGCAGCCCTAGTGTGTCTTCTAAAGGTGTGACTCTGTTCTGTTTTGTAATTCAGTTCAAGTGTAGCGATTTTGACATTCCCTCTATAAGCGATATCTTAGGATAAGTGTCTTTTTCTGTGTGACATATTTCACTTAGAATCATCGTACCTAAATCCACTCATCATGCTGCTAACTAGCCTTATGACATTGATTTCATGGCTGAGTGATATTCCATTGTGCCAAGTACCACCATTTCTTTATCCATTTTTCTCTTTCCTGGGATATTGAAGGTGTACCGAAGCAGAGGTTCTTGGCAACAGAGCAGCCGTAAAGTTTTGGGTGCCTGTGTCGTGTTGATTTTTAGTTTTCCCAATTTGTACGCCCATGAGTGGAAGTGCCCTATGCTCTCAACGCTGTGTTTATTACTTGTTTCAGGACACACCGTACTCTTCTCCAGAGTGCCTGTTGGCAATTTATATCCCGCCCATCAGCGTAGCAAGGCTCCCATGTCTCCATGGCCTGTCCTGCTTTTCTGGTTTTTACAGTTTGTTCAGCATGGCCCTTTTGACCGAGGGCAAGCGAGACTTCTTTGTAGCGCTGATTTGCCCTTCCGGCTTGCTTGGTTGGCCAAAAAGGGCGTATGCGTTTTTTCCTGAATATATTCAGGAAAAAACGCATACGCCCTTTTTGGCCAAGGGCATCATTGTCAACGTTTTGCCGCTTTTCATGTGCTTTAAAGGCGAGTCGAATCTACCTCCTGAAATCTGTTTCCTGCAAATCTGCCTTGCTTTCAAATCCTCTTCGTTGCCTTCCCTCAATATATTTGTGGACGAGAGTTCTCATTTATAACTCTGCACGTTTGTGAATTGCAGTGCCCCTGAGCTCCATTTGTCTCCTCGCTTTTTTGGGAGCTGGCCGCAAAAGCGCAGGATTGCTTCAGGCCCTATTTTGGTTCTGGGGGGCAGGCTGAGCCTGTGGTTCATTCTTCTTCCTGATGGGAAAATGGAGTGACCTGTGCCTGTCCCAACACCTAGGGCTAGTCTCTCGTTGGTTCCCCGTCTTCCCGTTCATCCTCAGGACAAATTGCAACCTGGACGAAACAGGAGGTTAAAGGTGCTGATTCTCCAAGTAGGGAGATGGTTAGTCAAGCGGCTGGAATGGCGAACCCGAGCACAAGGAGAGGAGAAATGAGGTGCGTTTTAGAAACCTTTCCCGATCTCACGGCATACCATCTTCTGGGTTTCCCATGCCTGTTTTGATGTAGGAAGATTCCCTTGTACCTGGAGATTTGAGACCCATGGGGTGGGTACCCCGCGGTATTACTTTAAAGTATCTGCATTTGCTCACCCAACCTCACCAATCCTCTCAGCCCCAAGAGTGTCCAGCCTTATGTCTCATCCAGCTGTGGGTCTAGATATGGTCAATCCAGGTTGCATCAGAGACCCTGAACGGATTTTGTAAGAATTTCTCTCTCTTTCACTGTCTTTGCTTTGTGGGTTTTTTAAAGTAATGTATGTTTAGAATGGGGTTTGGCTGCTTTTCCCTGCTGTGTTTATGCCGCTTTACACCCTCTTGATTCACTTGCAGAGAGATATCAATACATAGGTTTTCAGATTCATACTAGTCAGATATATTCTTGTGCGGTGACTAGGGGGTGTTGAGTCCAGTTCACTGAGCAGGGAGTAGGCATTGTCTATTACATATTTGGCTTATGGAGCGGTGTCTGAGCTAATTTCAAACCCTTGTTTTATGCATCACCCCACCTCACCTTTCCGGTTAAGCAGCCATAGTGTGTCTTCTAAAGGTGTGCCTCTGTTCTGTTTTGTAATTCAGTTCAAGTGTAGCGATTTTGATATTCCCTCTATAAGCGATATCTTAGGATAAGTGTCTTTTTCTGTGTGACTTATTTCACTTAGAATCATCGTACCTAAATCTACTCATCATGCTGCTAACTAGCCTTATGACATTGATTTCATGGCTGAGTGATATTCCATTGTGCCAAGTACCACCATTTCTTTATCCATTTTTCTCTTTCCTGGGATATTGAAGGTGTACCGAAGCGGAGGTTCTTGGCAACAGAGCAGCCGTAAACTTTAGGGTGCCTGTGTCTTGTTGATTTTTAGTTTTCCCAATTTATACGCCCATGAGTGGAAGTGCCCTATGCTCTCTACGCTGTGTTTATTACTTGTTTCAGGACACACCGTACTCTTCTCCAGAGTGCCTGTTGGCAATTTACATCCCGCCCATCAGCGTAGCAACGCTCCCATGTCTCCATGGCCTGTCCTGCTCTTCTGGTTTTTACACTTTGTTCAGCATGGCCCTTTTGACCGAGGGCAAGCGAGACTTCTTTGTAGTGCTGATTTGCCCTTCCGGCTTGCTTGGTTGGCCAAAAAGGGCGTATGCGTTTTTTCCTGAATATATTCAGGAAAAAACGCATACGCCCTTTTTGGCCAAGGGCATCATTGTCAACGTTTTGCCGCTTTTCATGTGCTTTAAAGGCGAGTCGAATCTACCTCCTGAAATCTGTTTCCTGCAAATCTGCCTTGCTTTCAAATCCTCTTCGTTGCCTTCCCTCAATATATTTGTGGACGAGAGATATCATTTATAACTCTGCACGTTTGTGAATTGCAGTGCCCCTGAGCTCCATTTGTCTCCTCGCTTTTTTGGGAGCTGGCCGCAAAAGCGCAGGATTGCTTCAGGCCCTATTTTGGTTCTGGGGGGCAGGCTGAGCCTGTGGTTCATTCTTCTTCCTGATGGGAAAATGGAGTGACCTGTGCCTGTCCCAACACCTAGGGCTAGTCTCTCCTTGGTTGCCCATCTTCCCGTTCATCCTCTGGACAAATTGCAACCTAGACGAAACAGTAGTTTAAAGGTGCTGATTCTCCAAGTAGGGAGATGGTTAGTCAAGCGGCTGGAATGGCGAACCCGAGCACAAGGAGAGGAGAAATGAGGTGCGTTTTAGAAACCTTTCCCGATCTCACGGCATACCATCTTCTGGGTTTCCCATGCATGTTTTGATGTAGGAAGATTCCCTTGTACCTGGAGATTTGAGACCCAAGGGGTGGGTACCCCGCGGTATTACTTTAAAGTATCTGCATTTGCTCACCCAACCTCACCAATCCTCTCAGCCCCAAGAGTGTCCAGCCTTATGTCTCATCCAGCTGTGGGTCTAGATATGGTCAATCCAGGTTGCATCAGAGACCCTGAACGGATTTTGTAAGAATTTCTCTCTCTTTCACTGTCTTTGCTTTGTGGGTTTTTTAAAGTAATGTATGTTTAGAATGGGGTTTGGCTGCTTTTCCCTGCTGTGTTTATGCCGCTTTACACCCTCTTGATTCACTTGCAGAGAGATATCGATACATTGGTTTTCAGATTCATACTACTCAGATATATTCCTGTGCGGTGACTAGGGGGTGTTGAGTCCAGTTCACTGAGCAGGGAGTAGGCCTTGTCTATTACATATTTGGCTTATGGAGTGGCCTCTGAGCTAATTTCAAACCCTTGTTTTATGCATCACCCCACCTCACCTTTCCCGTTAAGCAGCCCTAGTGTGTCTTCTAAAGGTGTGACTCTGTTCTGTTTTGTAATTCAGTTCAAGTGTAGCGATTTTGACATTCCCTCTATAAGCGATATCTTAGGATAAGTGTCTTTTTCTGTGTGACTTATTTCACTTAGAATCATCGTACCTAAATCCACTCATCATGCTGCTAACTAGCCTTATGACATTGATTTCATGGCTGAGTGATATTCCATTGTGCCAAGTACCACCATTTCTTTATCCATTTTTCTCTTTCCTGGGATATTGAAGGTGTACCAAAGCGGAGGTTCTTGGAAACAGAGCAGCCGTAAACTTTAGGGTGCCTGTGTCTTGTTGATTTTTAGTTTTCCCAATTTATACGCCCATGAGTGGAAGTGCCCTATGCTCTCTACGCTGTGTTTATTACTTGTTTCAGGACACACCGTACTCTTCTCCAGAGTGCCTGTTGGCAATTTACATCCCGCCCATCATTGTAGCAACGCTCCCATGTCTCCATGGCCTGTCCTGCTCTTCTGGTTTTTACAATTTGTTCAGCATGGCCCTTTTGACCGAGGGCAAGCGAGACTTCTTTGTAGTGCTGATTTGCCCTTCCGGCTTGCTTGGTTGGCCAAAAAGGGCGTATGCGTTTTTTCCTGAATATATTCAGGAAAAAACGCATACGCCCTTTTTGGCCAAGGGCATCATTGTCAACGTTTTGCCGCTTTTCATGTGCTTTAAAGGCGAGTCGAATCTACCTCCTGAAATCTGTTTCCTGCAAATCTGCCTTGCTTTCAAATCCTCTTCGTTGCCTTCCCTCAATATATTTGTGGACGAGAGATATCATTTATAACTCTGCACGTTTGTGAATTGCAGTGCCCCTGAGCTCCATTTGTCTCCTCGCTTTTTTGGGAGCTGGCCGCAAAAGCGCAGGATTGCTTCAGGCCCTATTTTGGTTCTGGGGGGCAGGCTGAGCCTGTGGTTCATTCTTCTTCCTGATGGGAAAATGGAGTGACCTGTGCCTGTCCCAACACCTAGGGCTAGTCTCTCCTTGGTTGCCCATCTTCCCGTTCATCCTCTGGACAAATTGCAACCTGGACGAAACAGTAGTTTAAAGGTGCTGATTCTCCAAGTAGGGAGATGGTAAGTCAAGCGGCTGGAATGGCGAACCCGAGCACAAGGAGAGGAGAAATGAGGTGCGTTTTAGAAACCTTTCCCGATCTCATGGCATACCATCTTCTGGGTTTCCCATGCATGTTTTGATGTAGGAAGATTCCCTTGTACCTGGAGATTTGAGACCCATGGGGTGGGTACCCCGCGGTATTACTTTAAAGTATCTGCATTTGCTCACCCAACCTCACCAATCCTCTCAGCCCCAAGAGTGTCCAGCCTTATGTCTCATCCAGCTGTGGGTCTAGATATGGTCAATCCAGGTTGCATCAGAGACCCTGAACGGATTTTGTAAGAATTTCTCTCTCTTTCACTGTCTTTGCTTTGTGGGTTTTTTAAAGTAATGTATGTTTAGAATGGGGTTTGGCTGCTTTTCCCTGCTGTGTTTATGCCGCTTTACACCCTCTTGATTCACTTGCAGAGAGATATCGATACATTGGTTTTCAGATTCATACTACTCATATATATTCCTGTGCGGTGACTAGGGGGTGTTGAGTCCAGTTCACTGAGCAGGGAGTATGCCTTGTCTATTACATATTTGGCTTATGCAGCGGTGTCTGAGCTAATTTCAAACCCTTGTTTTATGCATCACCCCACCTCACCTTTCCCGTTAAGCAGCCCTAGTGTGTCTTCTAAAGGTGTGACTCTGTTCTGTTTTGTAATTCAGTTCAAGTGTAGCGATTTTGATATTCCCTCTATAAGCGATATCTTAGGATAAGTGTCTTTTTCTGTGTGACATATTTCACTTAGAATCATCGTACCTAAATCCACTCATCATGCTGCTAACTAGCCTTATGACATTGATTTCATGGCTGAGTGATATTCCATTGTGCCAAGTACCACCATTTCTTTATCCATTTTTCTCTTTCCTGGGATAGTGAAGGTGTACCGAAGCGGAGGTTCTTGGCAACAGAGCAGCCGTAAAGTTTTGGGTGCCTGTGTCGTGTTGATTTTTAGTTTTCCCAATTTATACGCCCATGAGTGGAAGTGCCCTATGCTCTCAACGCTGTGTTTATTACTTGTTTCAGGACACACCGTACTCTTCTCCAGAGTGCCTGTTGGCAATTTATATCCCGCCCATCAGCGTAGCAAGGCTCCCATGTCTCCATGGCCTGTCCTGCTTTTCTGGTTTTTACAGTTTGTTCAGCATGGCCCTTTTGACCGAGGGCAAGCGAGACTTCTTTGTAGCGCTGATTTGCCCTTCCGGCTTGCTTGGTTGGCCAAAAAGGGCGTATGCGTTTTTTCCTGAATATATTCAGGAAAAAACGCATACGCCCTTTTTGGCCAAGGGCATCATTGTCAACGTTTTGCCGCTTTTCATGTGCTTTAAAGGCGAGTCGAATCTACCTCCTGAAATCTGTTTCCTGCAAATCTGTCTTGCTTTCAAATCCTCTTCGTTGCCTTCCCTCAATATATTTGTGGACGAGAGATATCATTTATAACTCTGCACGTTTGTGAATTGCAGTGCCCCTGAGCTCCATTTGTCTCCTCGCTTTTTTGGGAGCTGGCCGCAAAAGCGCAGGATTGCTTCAGGCCCTATTTTGGTTCTGGGGGGCAGGCTGAGCCTGTGGTTCATTCTTCTTCCTGATGGGAAAATGGAGTGACCTGTGCCTGTCCCAACACCTAGGGCTAGTCTCTCCTTGGTTGCCCATCTTCCCGTTCATCCTCTGGACAAATTGCAACCTAGACGAAACAGTAGTTTAAAGGTGCTGATTCTCCAAGTAGGGAGATGGTTAGTCAAGCGGCTGGAATGGCGAACCCGAGCACAAGGAGAGGAGACATGAGGTGCGTTTTAGAAACCTTTCCCGATCTCACGGCATACCATCTTCTGGGTTTCCCATGCATGTTTTGATGTCGGAAGATTCCCTTGTACCTGGAGATTTGAGACCCATGGGGTGGGTACCCCGCGGTATTACTTTAAAGTATCTGCATTTGCTCACCCAACCTCACCAATCCTCTCAGCCCCAAGAGTGTCCAGCCTTATGTCTCATCCAGCTGTGGGTCTAGATATGGTCAATCCAGGTTGCATCAGAGACCCTGAACGGATTTTGTAAGAATTTCTCTCTCTTTCACTGTCTTTGCTTTGTGGGTTTTTTAAAGTAATGTATGTTTAGAATGGGGTTTGGCTGCTTTTCCCTGCTGTGTTTATGCCGCTTTACACCCTCTTGATTCACTTGCAGAGAGATATCGATACATTGGTTTTCAGATTCATACTACTCAGATATATTCCTGTGCGGTGACTAGGGGGTGTTGAGTCCAGTTCACTGAGCAGGGAGTAGGCCTTGTCTATTACATATTTGGCTTATGGAGTGGTCTCTGAGCTAATTTCAAACCCTTGTTTTATGCATCACCCCACCTCACCTTTCCCGTTAATCAGCCCTAGTGTGTCTTCTAAAGGTGTGACTCTGTTCTGTTTTGTAATTCAGTTCAAGTGTAGCGATTTTGACATTCCCTCTATAAGCGATATCTTAGGATAAGTGTCTTTTTCTGTGTGACATATTTCACTTAGAATCATCGTACCTAAATCCACTCATCATGCTGCTAACTAGCCTTATGACATTGATTTCATGGCTGAGTGATATTCCATTGTGCCAAGTACCACCATTTCTTTATCCATTTTTCTCTTTCCTGGGATATTGAAGGTGTACCGAAGCGGAGGTTCTTGGCAACAGAGCAGCCGTAAAGTTTTGGGTGCCTGTGTCGTGTTGATTTTTAGTTTTCCCAATTTATACGCCCATGAGTGGAAGTGCCCTATGCTCTCAACGCTGTGTTTATTACTTGTTTCAGGACACACCGTACTCTTCTCCAGAGTGCCTGTTGGCAATTTATATCCCGCCCATCAGCGTAGCAAGGCTCCCATGTCTCCATGGCCTGTCCTGCTTTTCTGGTTTTTACAGTTTGTTCAGCATGGCCCTTTTGACCGAGGGCAAGCGAGACTTCTTTGTAGCGCTGATTTGCCCTTCCGGCTTGCTTGGTTGGCCAAAAAGGGCGTATGCGTTTTTTCCTGAATATATTCAGGAAAAAACGCATACGCCCTTTTTGGCCAAGGGCATCATTGTCAACGTTTTGCCGCTTTTCATGTGCTTTAAAGGCGAGTCGAATCTACCTCCTGAAATCTGTTTCCTGCAAATCTGCCTTGCTTTCAAATCCTCTTCGTTGCCTTCCCTCAATATATTTGTGGACGAGAGTTCTCATTTATAACTCTGCACGTTTGTGAATTGCAGTGCCCCTGAGCTCCATTTGTCTCCTCGCTTTTTTGGGAGCTGGCCACAAAAGCGCAGGATTGCTTCAGGCCCTATTTTGGTTCTGGGGGGCAGGCTGAGCCTGTGGTTCATTCTTCTTCCTGATGGGAAAATGGAGTGACCTGTGCCTGTCCCAACACCTAGGGCTAGTCTCTCGTTGGTTCCCCGTCTTCCCGTTCATCCTCAGGAAAAATTGCAACCTGGACGAAACAGGAGGTTAAAGGTGCTGATTCTCCAAGTAGGGAGATGGTTAGTCAAGCGGCTGGAATGGCGAACCCGAGCACAAGGAGAGGAGAAATGAGGTGCGTTTTAGAAACCTTTCCCGATCTCACGGCATACCATCTTCTGGGTTTCCCATGCCTGTTTTGATGTAGGAAGATTCCCTTGTACCTGGAGATTTGAGACCCATGAGGTGGGTACCCCGCGGTATTACTTTAAATTATCTGCATTTGCTCACCCAACCTCACCAATCCTCTCAGCCCCAAGAGTGTCCAGCCTTATGTCTCATCCAGCTGTGGGTCTAGATATGGTCAATCCAGGTTGCATCAGAGACCCTGAACGGATTTTGTAAGAATTTCTCTCTCTTTCACTGTCTTTGCTTTGTGGGTTTTTTAAAGTAATGTATGTTTAGAATGGGGTTTGGCTGCTTTTCCCTGCTGTGTTTATGCCGCTTTACACCCTCTTGATTCACTTGCAGAGAGATATCAATACATAGGTTTTCAGATTCATACTAGTCAGATATATTCTTGTGCGGTGACTAGGGGGTGTTGAGTCCAGTTCACTGAGCAGGGAGTAGGCATTGTCTATTACATATTTGGCTTATGGAGCGGTGTCTGAGCTAATTTCAAACCCTTGTTTTATGCATCACCCCACCTCACCTTTCCGGTTAAGCAGCCATAGTGTGTCTTCTAAAGGTGTGCCTCTGTTCTGTTTTGTAATTCAGTTCAAGTGTAGCGATTTTGATATTCCCTCTATAAGTGATATCTTAGGATAAGTGTCTTTTTCTGTGTGACTTATTTCACTTAGAATCATCGTACCTAAATCTACTCATCATGCTGCTAACTAGCCTTATGACATTGATTTCATGGCTGAGTGATATTCCATTGTGCCAAGTACCACCATTTCTTTATCCATTTTTCTCTTTCCTGGGATATTGAAGGTGTACCGAAGCGGAGGTTCTTGGAAACAGAGCAGCCGTAAACTTTAGGGTGCCTGTGTCTTGTTGATTTTTAGTTTTCCCAATTTATACGCCCATGAGTGGAAGTGCCCTATGCTCTCTACGCTGTGTTTATTACTTGTTTCAGGACACACCGTACTCTTCTCCAGAGTGCCTGTTGGCAATTTACATCCTGCCCATCAGCGTAGCAAGGCTCCCATGTCTCCATGGCCTGTCCTGCTTTTCTGGTTTTTACAATTTGTTCAGCATGGCCCTTTTGACCGAGGGCAAGCGAGACGTCTTTGTAGTGCTGATTTGCCCTTCCGGCTTGCTTGGTTGGCCAAAAAGGGCGTATGCGTTTCTTCCTGAATATATTCAGGAAAAAACGCATACGCCCTTTTTGGCCAAGGGCATCATTGTCAACGTTTTGCCGCTTTTCATATGCTTTAAAGGCGAGTCGAATCTACCTCCTGAAATCTGTTTCCTGCAAATCTGCCTTGCTTTCAAATCCTCTTCGTTGCCTTCCCTCAATATATTTGTGGACGAGAGATATCATTTATAACTCTGCACGTTTGTGAATTGCAGTGCCCCTGAGCTCCATTTGTCTCCTCGCTTTTTTGGGAGCTGGCCGCAAAAGCGCAGGATTGCTTCAGGCCCTATTTTGGTTCTGGGGGGCAGGCTGAGCCTGTGGTTCATTCTTCTTCCTGATGGGAAAATGGAGTGACCTGTGCCTGTCCCAAAACCTAGGGCTAGTCTTTCGTTGGTTCCCCGTCTTCCCGTTCATCCTCAGGACAAATTGCAACCTGGACGAAACAGTAGGTTAAAGGTGCTGATTCTCCAAGTAGGGAGATGGTTAGTCAAGCGGCAGGAATGGCGAACTTGTGCACAAGGAGAGGAGAAATGAGGTGCGTTTTAGAAACCTTTCCCGATCTCACGGCATACCATCTTCTGGCTTTCCCATGCATGTTTTGATGTAGGAAGATTCCCTTGTACCTGGAGATTTGAGACCCATGGGGTTTGTTCCCCGCAGTGTTACTTTAAAGTATCTGCGTTTGCTCACCCAACCTCACCAATCCTCTCAGCCCCAAGAGTGTCCAGCCTTATGTCTCATCAAGCTGTGGGTCTAGATATGGCCAATCCAGGTTGCATCATAGACCCTGAACGGATTTTGTAAGAATTTCTCTCTCTTTCACTGTCTTTGTTTTGTGGGTTTTTTAAAGTAATTTATGTTTAGAATCGGGCTTGGCTGCTTTTCCCTGCTGTGTTGATGCCGCTTTACACCCTCTTGATTCACTTGCAGAGAGATATCGATACATAGGTTTTCAGATTCTTACTAGTCAGATATATTCTTGTGTGGTGACTAGGGTGTGTTGAGTCCAGTTCACTGAGCAGGGAGTAGGCCTTGTCTATTACATATTTGGCTTATGGAGTGGTCTCTGAGCTAATTTCAAACCCTTGTTTTATGCATCACCCCACCTCACCTTTCCCGTTAAGCAGCCCTAGTGTGTCTTCTAAAGGTGTGACTCTTTTCTGTTTTGTAATTCAGTTCAAGTGTAGCGATTTTGACATTCCCTCTATAAGCGATATCTTAGGATAAGTGTCTTTTTCTGTGTGACTTATTTCACTTAGAATCATCGTACCTACATCCACTCATCATGCTGCTAACTAGCCTTATGACATTGATTTCATGGCTGAGTGATATTCCATTGTGCCAAGTACCACCATTTCTTTATCCATTTTTCTCTTTCCTGGGATATTGAAGGTGTACCGAAGCGGAGGTTCTTGGAAACAGAGCAGCCGTAAACTTTAGGGTGCCTGTGTCTTGTTGATTTTTAGTTTTCCCAATTTATACGCCCATGAGTGGAAGTGCCCTATGCTCTCTACGCTGTGTTTATTACTTGTTTCAGGACACACCGTACTCTTCTCCAGAGTGCCTGTTGGCAATTTACATCCTGCCCATCAGCGTAGCAAGGCTCCCATGTCTCCATGGCCTGTCCTGCTTTTCTGGTTTTTACAATTTGTTCAGCATGGCCCTTTTGACCGAGGGCAAGCGAGACTTCTTTGTAGTGCTGATTTGCCCTTCCGGCTTGCTTGGTTGGCCAAAAAGGGCGTATGCGTTTCTTCCTGAATATATTCAGGAAAAAACGCATACGCCCTTTTTGGCCAAGGGCATCATTGTCAACGTTTTGCCGCTTTTCATATGCTTTAAAGGCGAGTCGAATCTACCTCCTGAAATCTGTTTCCTGAAAATCTGCCTTGCTTTCAAATCCTCTTCGTTGCCTTCCCTCAATATATTTGTGGACGAGAGTTCTCATTTATAACTCTGCACGTTTGTGAATTGCAGTGCCCCTGAGCTCCATTTGTCTCCTCGCTTTTTTGGGAGCAGGCCGCAAAAGCGCAGGATTGCTTCAGGCCCTATTTTGGTTTTGGGGGGCAGGCTGAGCCTGTGGTTCATTCTTCTTCCTGATGGGAAAATGGAGTGACCTATGCCTGTCCCAACACCTAGGGCTCGTCTCTCGTTGGTTCCGCGTCTTCCCGTTCATCCTCAGGACAAATTGCAACCTGTACAATCAGGAGGTTTAAGGTGCTGATTCTCCAAATAGGGAGATGGTTAGTCAAGCAGCTGGAATGGTGAACCCGAGCACAATGAGAGGAGAAATGAGGTGCGTTTTAGAAACCTTTCCCGATCTCATGGCATACCATCTTCTGGGTTTCCCATGCATGTTTTGATGTAGGAAGATGCCCTTGTACCTGGAGATTTGAGACCCATGGGGTGTGTTCCCCGCAGTGTTACTTTAAAGTATCTGCGTTTGCTCACCCAACCTCACCAATCCTCTCAGCCCCAAGAGTGTCCAGCCTTCTGTCTCATCCAGCTGTGGGTCTAGATATGGTCAATCCAGGTTGCATCATAGACCCTGAACGGATTTTGTAAGAATTTCTCTCTCTTTCACTGTCTTTGTTTTGTGGGTTTTTTAAAGTAATTTATGTTTAGAATCGGGCTTGGCTGCTTTTCCCTGCTGTGTTGATGCCACTTTACACACTCTTGATTCACTTGCAGAGAGATATCGATACATAGGTTTTCAGATTCTTACTAGTCAGATATATTCTTGTGTGGTGACTAGGGTGTGTTGAGTCCAGTTCACTGAGCAGGGAGTAGGCGTTGTCTATTACATATTTGGCTTATGGAGCGGTCTCTGAGCTAATTTCAAACCCTTGTTTTATGCATCACCCCACCTCACCTTTCCCGTTAAGCAGCCATAGTGTGTCTTCTAAAGGTGTGACTCTGTTCTGTTTTGTAATTCAGTTCAAGTGTAGCAATTTTGACATTCCCTCTATAAGCGATATCTTAGGATAAGTGTCTTTTTCTGTGTGACTTATTTCACTTAGAATCATCGTACCTAAATCCACTCATCATGCTGCTAACTAGCCTTATGACATTGATTTCATGGCTGAGTGATATTCCATTGTGCCAAGTACCACCATTTCTTTATCCATTTTTCTCTTTCCTGGGATATTGAAGGTGTACCGAAGTGGAGGTTCTTGGAAACAGAGCAGCCGTAAACTTTAGGGTGCCTGTGTCTTGTTGATTTTTAGTTTTCCCAATTTATACGCCCTTGAGTGGAAGTGCCCTATGCTCTCTACGCTGTGTTTATTACTTGTTTCAGGACACACCGTACTCTTCTCCAGAGTGCCTGTTGGCAATTTACATCCCGCCAATCAGCGTAGCAAGGCTCCCATGTCTCCATGGCCTGTCCTGCTTTTCTGGTTTTTACACTTTGTTCAGCATGGCCCTTTTGACCGAGGGCAAGCGAGACTTCTTTGTAGCGCTGATTTGCCCTTCCGGCTTGCTTGGTTGGCCAAAAAGGGCGTATGCGTTTTTTCCTGAATATATTCAGGAAAAAACGCATACGCCCTTTTTGGCCAAGGGCATCATTGTCAACGTTTTGCCGCTTTTCATGTGCTTTAAAGGCGAGTCGAATCTACCTCCTGAAATCTGTTTCCTGCAAATCTGCCTTGCTTTCAAATCCTCTTCGTTGCCTTCCCTCAATATATTTGTGGACGAGAGTTCTCATTTATAACTCTGCACGTTTGTGAATTGCAGTGCCCCTGAGCTCCATTTGTCTCCTCGCTTTTTTGGGAGCTGGCGGCAAAAGCGCAGGATTGCTTCAGGCCCTATTTTGGTTCTGGGGGGCAGGCTGAGCCTGTGGTTCATTCTTCTTCCTGATGGGAAAATGGAGTGACCTGTGCCTGTCCCAAAACCTAGGGCTAGTCTTTCGTTGGTTCCCCGTCTTCCCGTTCATCCTCAGGACAAATTGCAACCTGGACGAAACAGTAGGTTAAAGGTGCTGATTCTCCAAGTAGGGAGATGGTTAGTCAAGCGGCAGGAATGGCGAACTTGTGCACAAGGAGAGGAGAAATGAGGTGCGTTTTAGAAACCTTTCCCGATCTCACGGCATACCATCTTCTGGCTTTCCCATGCATGTTTTGATGTAGGAAGATTCCCTTGTACCTGGAGATTTGAGACCCATGGGGTTTGTTCCCCGCAGTGTTACTTTAAAGTATCTGCGTTTGCTCACCCAACCTCACCAATCCTCTCAGCCCCAAGAGTGTCCAGCCTTATGTCTCATCAAGCTGTGGGTCTAGATATGGTTAATCCAGGTTGCATTAGAGACCCTGAACGGATTTTGTAAGAATTTCTCTCTCTTTCACTGTCTTTGTTTTGTGGGTTTTTTAAAGTAATTTATGTTTAGAATCGGGCTTGGCTGCTTTTCCCTGCTGTGTTGATGCCGCTTTACACCCTCTTGATTCACTTGCAGAGAGATATCGATACATAGGTTTTCAGATTCTTACTAGTCAGATATATTCTTGTGTGGTGACTAGGGTGTGTTGAGTCCAGTTCACTGAGCAGGGAGTAGGCCTTGTCTATTACATATTTGGCTTATGGAGTGGTCTCTGAGCTAATTTCAAACCCTTGTTTTATGCATCACCCCACCTCACCTTTCCCGTTAAGCAGCCCTAGTGTGTCTTCTAAAGGTGTGACTCTGTTCTGTTTTGTAATTCAGTTCAAGTGTAGCGATTTTGACATTCCCTCTATAAGCGATATCTTAGGATAAGTGTCTTTTTCTGTGTGACTTATTTCACTTAGAATCATCGTACCTACATCCACTCATCATGCTGCTAACTAGCCTTATAACATTGATTTCATGGCTGAGTGATATTCCATTGTGCCAAGTACCACCATTTCTTTATCCATTTTTCTCTTTCCTGGGATTTTGAAGGTGTACCGAAATGGAGGTTCTTGTAAACCGAGCAGCCGTAAACTTTAGGGTGCCTGTGTCTTGTTGATTTTTAGTTTTCCCAATTTATACGCCCTTGAGTGGAAGTGCCCTATGCTCTCTACGCTGTGTTTATTACTTGTTTCAGGACACACCGTACTCTTCTCCAGAGTGCCTGTTGGCAATTTACATCCCGCCCATCAGCGTAGCAAGGCTCCCATGTCTCCATGGCCTGTCCTGCTTTTCTGGTTTTTACACTTTGTTCAGCATGGCCCTTTTGACCGAGGGCAAGCGAGACTTCTTTGTAGCGCTGATTTGCCCTTCCGGCTTGCTTGGTTGGCCAAAAAGGGCGTATGCGTTTTTTCCTGAATATATTCAGGAAAAACGCATACGCCCTTTTTGGCCAAGGGCATCATTGTCAACGTTTTGCCGCTTTTCATGTGCTTTAAAGGCGAGTCGAATCTACCTCCTGAAATCTGTTTCCTGCAAATCTGCCTTGCTTTCAAATCCTCTTCGTTGCCTTCCCTCAATATATTTGTGGACGAGAGTTCTCATTTATAACTCTGCACGTTTGTGAATTGCAGTGCCCCTGAGCTCCATTTGTCTCCTCGCTTTTTGGGAGCTGGCCGCAAAAGCGCAGGATTGCTTCAGGCCCTATTTTGGTTCTGGGGGGCAGGCTGAGCCTGTGGTTCATTCTTCTTCCTGATGGGAAAATGGAGTGACCTGTGCCTGTCCCAACACCTAGGGCTAGTCTTTCGTTGGTTCCCCGTCTTCCCGTTCATCCTCAGGACAAATTGCAACCTGGACGAAACAGTAGGTTAAAGGTGCTGATTCTCCAAGTAGGGAGATGGTTAGTCAAGCGGCTGGAATGGCGAACCCGAGCACAAGGAGAGGAGAAATGAGGTGCGTTTTAGAAACCTTTCCCGATCTCACGGCATACCATCTTCTGGCTTTCCCATGCATGTTTTGATGTAGGAAGATTCCCTTGTACCTGGAGATTTGAGACCGATGGGGTGTGTTCCCCGCAGTGTTACTTTAAAGTATCTGCGTTTGCTCACCAAACCTCACCAATCCTCTCAGCCCCAAGAGTGTCCAGCCTTATGTCTCATCCAGCTGTGGGTCTAGATATGGTCAATCCAGGTTGCATCAGAGACCCTGAACGGATTTTGTAAGAATTTCTCTCTCTTTCACTGTCTTTGCTTTGTGGGTTTTTTAAAGTAATGTATGCTTAGAATGGGGTTTGGCTGCTTTTCCCTGCCGTGTTTATGCTGCTTTACACCCTCTTGATTCACTTGCAGAGAGATATCGATACATAGGTTTTCAGATTCATAGTAGTCAGATATATTCTTGTGCGGTGACTAGGGGGTGTTGAGTCCAGTTCACTGAGCAGGGAGTAGGCCTTGTCTATTACATATTTGGCTTATGGAGCGGTGTCTGAGCTAATTTCAAACCCTTCTTTTATGCATCACCCCACCTCACCTTTCCCGTTAAGCAGCCATAGTGTGTCTTCTAAAGGTGTGCCTCTGTTCTGTTTCGTAATTCAGTTCAAGTGTAGCGATTTTGACATTCCCTCTATAAGCGATATCTTGGGATAAGTGCCTTTTTCTGTGTGACTTATTTCACTTAGAATCATCGTCGCTAAATCGACACATCATGCTGCTAACTAGCCTTATGACATTGATTTCATGGCTGAGTGATATTCCATTGTGCCAAGTACCACCATTTCTTTATCCATTTTTCTCTTTCCTGGGATATTGAAGGTGTACCGAAGCGGAGGTTCTTGGCAACAGAGCAGCCGTAAAGTTTGGGGTGCCTGTGTCTTGTTGACTTTTAGTTTTCCCAATTTATACGCCCATGAGTGGAAGTGCCCTATGCTCTCTACGCTGTGTTTATTACTTGTTTCAGGACACACCGTACTCTTCTCCAGAGTGCCTGTTGGCAATTTACATCCCTCCCATCAGCGTAGCAAGGCTCCCATGTCTCCATGGCCTGTCCTGCTTTTCTGGTTTTTACACTTTGTTCAGCATGGCCCTTTTGACCGAGGGCAAGCGAGACTTCTTTGTAGCGCTGATTTGCCCTTCCGGCTTGCTTGGTTGGCCAAAAAGGGCGTATGCGTTTTTTCCTGAATATATTCAGGAAAAAACGCATACGCCCTTTTTGGCCAAGGGCATCATTGTCAACGTTTTGCCGCTTTTCATGTGCTTTAAAGGCGAGTCGAATCTACCTCCTGAAATCTGTTTCCTGCAAATCTGCCTTGCTTTCAAATCCTCTTCGTTGCCTTCCCTCAATATATTTGTGGACGAGAGTTCTCATTTATAACTCTGCACGTTTGTGAATTGCAGTGCCCCTGAGCTCCATTTGTCTCCTCGCTTTTTTGGGAGCTGGCCGCAAAAGCGCAGGATTGCTTCAGGCCCTATTTTGGTTCTGGGGGGCAGGCTGAGCCTGTGGTTCATTCTTCTTCCTGATGGGAAAATGGAGTGACCTACGCCTGTCCCAACACCTAGGGCTCGTCTCTCGTTGGTTCCGCGTCTTCCCGTTCATCCTCAGGACAAATTGCAACCTGTACAATCAGGAGGTTAAAGGTGCTGATTCTCCAAGTAGGGAGATGGTTAGTCAAGCGGTGGAATGGCGAACCCGAGCACAAGGAGAGGAGAAATCAGGTGCGTTTTAGAAACCTTTCCCGATCTCATGGCATACCATCTTCTGGGTTTCCCATGAATGTTTTGATGTAGGAAGATTCCCTTGTACCTGGAGATTTGAGACCCATGGGGTGTGTTCCCCGCAGTGTTACTTTAAAGTATCTGCGTTTGCTCACCCAACCTCACCAATCCTCTCAGCCCCAAGAGTGTCCAGCCTTATGTCTCATCCAGCTGTGGGTCTAGATATGGTCAATCCACGTTGCATCATAGACCCTGAACGGATTTTGTAAGAATTTCTCTCTCTTTCACTGTCTTTGTTTTGTGGGTTTTTTAAAGTAATTTATGTTTAGAATCGGGCTTGGCTGCTTTTCCCTGCTGTGTTGATGCCGCTTTACACCCTCTTGATTCACTTGCAGAGAGATATCGATACATAGGTTTTCAGATTCTTACTAGTCAGATATATTCTTGTGTGGTGACTAGGGTGTGTTGAGTCCAGTTCACTGAGCAGGGAGTAGGCCTTGTCTATTACATATTTGGCTTATGGAGCGGTCTCTGAGCTAATTTCAAACCCTTGTTTTATGCATCACCCCACCTCACCTTTCCCGTTAAGCAGCCATAGTGTGTCTTCTAAAGGTGTGACTCTGTTCTGTTTTGTAATTCAGTTCAAGTGTAGCGATTTTGACATTCCCTCTATAAGCGATATCTTAGGATAAGTGTCTTTTTCTGTGTGACTTATTTCACTTAGAATCATCGTATCTAAATCCACTCATCATGCTGCTAACTAGCCTTATGACATTGATTTCATGGCTGAGTGATATTCCATTGTGCCAAGTACCACCATTTCTTTATCCATTTTTCTCTTTCCTGGGATTTTGAAGGTGTACCGAAGTGGAGGTTCTTGTAAACAGAGCAGCCGTAAACTTTAGGGTGCCTGTGTCTTGTTGATTTTTAGTTTTCCCAATTTATACGCCCTTGAGTTGAAGTGCCCTATGCTCTCTACGCTGTGTTTATTACTTGTTTCAGGACACACCGTACTCTTCTCCAGAGTGCCTGTTGGCAATTTACATCCCGCCCATCAGCGTAGCAAGGCTCCCATGTCTCCATGGCCTGTCCTGCTTTTCTGGTTTTTACACTTTGTTCAGCATGGCCCTTTTGACCGAGGGCAAGCGAGACTTCTTTGTAGCGCTGATTTGCCCTTCCGGCTTGCTTGGTTGGCCAAAAAGGGCGTATGCGTTTTTTCCTGAATATATTCAGGAAAAAACGCATACGCCCTTTTTGGCCAAGGGCATCATTGTCAACGTTTTGCCGCTTTTCATGTGCTTTAAAGGCGAGTCGAATCTACCTCCTGAAATCTGTTTCCTGCAAATCTGCCTTGCTTTCAAATCCTCTTCGTTGCCTTCCCTCAATATATTTGTGGACGAGAGTTCTCATTTATAACTCTGCACGTTTGTGAATTGCAGTGCCCCTGAGCTCCACTTGTCTCCTCGCTTTTTTGGGAGCTGGCCGCAAAAGCGCAGGATTGCTTCAGGCCCTATTTTGGTTCTGGGGGTCAGGCTGAGCCTGTGGTTCATTCTTCTTCCTGATGGGAAAATGGAGTCACCTGTGCCTGTCCCAAAACCTAGGGCTAGTCTTTCGTTGGTTCCCCGTCTTCCCGTTTATCCTCAGGACAAATTGCAACCTGGACGAAACAGTAGGTTAAAGGTGCTGATTCTCCAAGTAGGGAGATGGTTAGTCAAGCGGCTGGAATGGCGAACCAGAGCACAAGGAGAGGAGAAATGAGGTGCGTTTTAGAAACCTTTCCCGATCTCACGGCATACCATCTTCTGGCTTTCCCATGCATGTTTTGATGTAGAAAGATTCCCTTGTACCTGGAGATTTGAGACCGATGGGGTGTGTTCCCCGCAGTGTTACTTTAAAGTATCTGCGTTTGCTCACCAAACCTCACCAATCCTCTCAGCCCCAAGAGTGTCCAGCCTTATGTCTCATCCAGCTGTGGGTCTAGATATGGTCAATCCAGGTTGCATCAGAGACCCTGAACGGATTTTGTAAGAATTTCTCTCTCTTTCACTGTCTTTGCTTTGTGGGTTTTTTAAAGTAATGTATGTTTAGAATGGGGTTTGGCTGCTTTTCCCTGCCGTGTTTATGCTGCTTTACACCCTCTTGATTCACTTGCAGAGAGATATCGATACATAGGTTTTCAGATTCATAGTAGTCAAATATATTCTTGTGCGGTGACTAGGGGGTGTTGAGTCCAGTTCACTGAGCAGGGAGTAGGCCTTGTCTATTACATATTTGGCTTATGGAGCGGTGTCTGAGCTAATTTCAAACCCTTCTTTTATGCATCACCCCACCTCACCTTTCCCGTTAAGCAGCCATAGTGTGTCTTCTAAAGGTGTGCCTCTGTTCTGTTTCGTAATTCAGTTCAAGTGTAGCGATTTTGACATTCCCTCTATAAGCGATATCTTAGGATAAGTGCCTTTTTCTGTGTGACTTATTTCACTTAGAATCATCGTCGCTAAATCGACACATCATGCTGCTAACTAGCCTTATGACATTGATTTCATGGCTGAGTGATATTCCATTGTGCCAAGTACCACCATTTCTTTATCCATTTTTCTCTTTCCTGGGATATTGAAGGTGTACCGAAGCGGAGGTTCTTGGCAACAGAGCAGCCGTAAAGTTTGGGGTGCCTGTGTCTTGTTGACTTTTAGTTTTCCCAATTTATACGCCCATGAGTGGAAGTGCCCTATGCTCTCTATGCTGTGTTTATTACTTGTTTCAGGACACACCGTACTCTTCTCCAGAGTGCCTGTTGGCAATTTACATCCCACCCATCAGTGTAGCAAGGCTCCCATGTCTCCATGGCCTTTCCTGCTTTTCTGGTTTTTACACTTTGTTCAGCATGGCCCTTTTGACCGAGGGCAAGCGAGACTTCTTTGTAGCGCTGATTTGCCCTTCCGGCTTGCTTGGTTGGCCAAAAAGGGCGTATGCGTTTTTTCCTGAATATATTCAGGAAAAAACGCATACGCCCTTTTTGGCCAAGGGCATCATTGTCAACGTTTTGCCGCTTTTCATGTGCTTTAAAGGCGAGTCGAATCTACCTCCTGAAATCTGTTTCCTGCAAATCTGCCTTGCTTTCAAATCCTCTTCGTTGCCTTCCCTCAATATATTTGTGGACGAGAGTTCTCATTTATAACTCTGCACGTTTGTGAATTGCAGTGCCCCTGAGCTCCATTTGTCTCCTCGCTTTTTTGGGAGCTGGCCGCAAAAGCGCAGGATTGCTTCAGGCCCTATTTTGGTTCTGGGGGGCAGGCTGAGCCTGTGGTTCATTCTTCTTCCTGATGGGAAAATGGAGTGACCTATGCCTGTCCCAACACCTAGGGCTCGTCTCTCGTTGGTTCCCCGTCTTCACGTTCATCCTCAGGACAAATTGCAACCTGTACAATCAGGAGGTTAAAGGTGCTGATTCTCCAAGTAGGGAGATGGTTAGTCAAGCGGTGGAATGGCGAACCCGAGCACAAGGAGAGGAGAAATGAGGTGCGTTTTAGAAACCTTTCCCGATCTCATGGCATACCATCTTCTGGGTTTCCCATGCATGTTTTGATGTAGGAAGATTCCCTTGTACCTGGAGATTTGAGACCCATGGGGTGTGTTCCCCGCAGTGTTACTTTAAAGTATCTGCGTTTGCTCACCCAACCTCACCAATCCTCTCAGCCCCAAGAGTGTCCAGCCTTATGTCTCATCCAGCTGTGGGTCTAGATATGGTCAATCCACGTTGCATCATAGACCATGAACGGATTTTGTAAGAATTTCTCTCTCTTTCACTGTCTTTGTTTTGTGGGTTTTTTAAAGTAATTTATGTTTAGAATCGGGCTTGGCTGCTTTTCCCTGCTGTGTTGATGCCGCTTTACACCCTCTTGATTCACTTGCAGAGAGATATCGATACATAGGTTTTCAGATTCTTACTAGTCAGATATATTCTTGTGTGGTGACTAGGGTGTGTTGAGTCCAGTTCACTGAGCAGGGAGTAGGCCTTGTCTATTACATATTTGGCTTATGGAGCGGTCTCTGAGCTAATTTCAAACCCTTGTTTTATGCATCACCCCACCTCACCTTTCCCGTTAAGCAGCCATAGTGTGTCTTCTAAAGGTGTGACTCTGTTCTGTTTTGTAATTCAGTTCAAGTGTAGCAATTTTGACATTCCCTCTATAAGCGATATCTTAGGATAAGTGTCTTTTTCTGTGTGACTTATTTCACTTAGAATCATCGTATCTAAATCCACTCATCATGCTGCTAACTAGCCTTATGACATTGATTTCATGGCTGAGTGATATTCCATTGTGCCAAGTACCACCATTTCTTTATCCATTTTTCTCTTTCCTGGGATTTTGAAGGTGTACCGAAGTGGAGGTTCTTGTAAACCGAGCAGCCGTAAACTTTAGGGTGCCCGCGTCTTGTAGATTTTTAGTTTTCCCAATTTATACGCCCATGAGTGGAAGTGCCCTATGCTCTCTACGCTGTGTTTATTACTTGTTTCAGGACACACCGTACTCTTCTCCAGAGTGCCTGTTGGCAATTTACATCCCGCCCATCAGCGTAGCAAGGCTCCCATGTCTCCATGGCCTGTCCTGCTTTTCTGGTTTTTACACTTTGTTCAGCATGGCCCTTTTGACCGAGGGCAAGCGAGACTTCTTTGTAGCGCTGATTTGCCCTTCCGGCTTGCTTGGTTGGCCAAAAAGGGCGTATGCGTTTTTTCCTGAATATATTCAGGAAAAAACGCATACGCCCTTTTTGGCCAAGGGCATCATTGTCAACGTTTTGCCGCTTTTCATGTGCTTTAAAGGCGAGTCGAATCTACCTCCTGAAATCTGTTTCCTGCAAATCTGCCTTGCTTTCAAATCCTCTTCGTTGCCTTCCCTCAATATATTTGTGGACGAGAGTTCTCATTTATAACTCTGCACGTTTGTGAATTGCAGTGCCCCTGAGCTCCATTTGTCTCCTCGCTTTTTTGGGAGCTGGCCGCAGAAGCGCAGGATTGCTTCAGGCCCTATTTTGGTTCTGGGGGGCAGGCTGAGCCTGTGGTTCATTCTTCTTCCTGATGGGAAAATGGAGTGACCTATGCCTGTCCCAACACCTAGGGCTCGTCTCTCGTTGGTTCCCCGTCTTCACGTTCATCCTCAGGACAAATTGCAACCTGTACAATCAGGAGGTTAAAGGTGCTGATTCTCCAAGTAGGGAAATGGTTAGTCAAGCGGTGGAATGGCGAACCCGAGCACAAGGAGAGGAGAAATGAGGTGCGTTTTAGAAACCTTTCCCGATCTCATGGCATACCATCTTCTGGGTTTCCCATGCATGTTTTGATGTAGGAAGATTCCCTTGTACCTGGAGATTTGAGACCCATGGGGTGTGTTCCCCGCAGTGTTACTTTAAAGTATCTGCGTTTGCTCACCCAACCTCACCAATCCTCTCAGCCCCAAGAGTGTCCAGCCTTATGTCTCATCCAGCTGTGGGTCTAGATATGGTCAATCCAGGTTGCATCATAGACCCTGAACGGATTTTGTAAGAATTTCTCTCTCTTTCACTGTCTTTGTTTTGTGGGTTTTTTAAAGTAATTTATGTTTAGAATCGGTCTTGGCTGCTTTTCCCTGCTGTGTTGATGCCGCTTTACACCCTCTTGATTCACTTGCAGAGAGATATCGATACATAGGTTTTCAGATTCTTACTAGTCAGATATATTCTTGTGTGGTGACTAGGGTGTGTTGAGTCCAGTTCACTGAGCAGGGAGTAGGCCTTGTCTATTACATATTTGGCTTATGGAGCGGTGTCTGAGCTAATTTCAAACCCTTGTTTTATGCATCACCCCACCTCACCTTTCCCGTTAAGCAGCCATAGTGTGTCTTCTAAAGGTGTGACTCTGTTCTGTTTTGTAATTCAGTTCAAGTGTAGCGATTTTGACATTCCCTCTATAAGCGATATCTTAGGATAAGTGTCTTTTTCTGTGTGACTTATTTCACTTAGAATCATCGTATCTAAATCCACTCATCATGCTGCTAACTAGCCTTATGACATTGATTTCATGGCTGAGTGATATTCCATTGTGCCAAGTACCACCATTTCTTTATCCATTTTTCTCTTTCCTGGGATTTTGAAGGTGTACCGAAGTGGAGGTTCTTGTAAACAGAGCAGCCGTAAACTTTAGGGTGCCTGTGTCTTGTTGATTTTTAGTTTTCCCAATTTATACGCCCTTGAGTGGAAGTGCCCTATGCTCTCTACGCTGTGTTTATTACTTGTTTCAGGACACACCGCACTCTTCTCCAGAGTGCCTGTTGGCAATTTACATCCCGCCCATCAGCGTAGCAAGGCTCCCATGTCTCCATGGCCTGTCCTGCTTTTCTGGTTTTTACACTTTGTTCAGCATGGCCCTTTTGACCGAGGGCAAGCGAGACTTCTTTGTAGCGCTGATTTGCCCTTCCGGCTTGCTTGGTTGGCCAAAAAGGGCGTATGCGTTTTTTCCTGAATATATTCAGGAAAAAACGCATACGCCCTTTTTGGCCAAGGGCATCATTGTCAACGTTTTGCCGCTTTTCATGTGCTTTAAAGGCGAGTCGAATCTACCTCCTGAAATCTGTTTCCTGCAAATCTGCCTTGCTTTCAAATCCTCTTCGTTGCCTTCCCTCAATATATTTGTGGACGAGAGTTCTCATTTATAACTCTGCACGTTTGTGAATTGCAGTGCCCCTGAGCTCCACTTGTCTCCTCGCTTTTTTGGGAGCTGGCCGCAAAAGCGCAGGATTGCTTCAGGCCCTATTTTGGTTCTGGGGGTCAGGCTGAGCCTGTGGTTCATTCTTCTTCCTGATGGGAAAATGGAGTCACCTGTGCCTGTCCCAAAACCTAGGGCTAGTCTTTCGTTGGTTCCCCGTCTTCCCGTTTATCCTCAGGACAAATTGCAACCTGGACGAAACAGTAGGTTAAAGGTGCTGATTCTCCAAGTAGGGAGATGGTTAGTCAAGCGGCTGGAATGGCGAACCAGAGCACAAGGAGAGGAGAAATGAGGTGCGTTTTAGAAACCTTTCCCGATCTCACGGCATACCATCTTCTGGCTTTCCCATGCATGTTTTGATGTAGGAAGATTCCCTTGTACCTGGAGATTTGAGACCGATGGGGTGTGTTCCCCGCAGTGTTACTTTAAAGTATCTGCGTTTGCTCACCAAACCTCACCAATCCTCTCAGCCCCAAGAGTGTCCAGCCTTATGTCTCATCCAGCTGTGGGTCTAGATATGGTCAATCCAGGTTGCATCAGAGACCCTGAACGGATTTTGTAAGAATTTCTCTCTCTTTCACTGTCTTTGCTTTGTGGGTTTTTTAAAGTAATGTATGTTTAGAATGGGGTTTGGCTGCTTTTCCCTGCCGTGTTTATGCTGCTTTACACCCTCTTGATTCACTTGCAGAGAGATATCGATACATAGGTTTTCAGATTCATAGTAGTCAAATATATTTTTGTGCGGTGACTAGGGGGTGTTGAGTCCAGTTCACTGAGCAGGGAGTAGGCCTTGTCTATTACATATTTGGCTTATGGAGCGGTGTCTGAGCTAATTTCAAACCCTTCTTTTATGCATCACCCCACCTCACCTTTCCCGTTAAGCAGCCATAGTGTGTCTTCTAAAGGTGTTCCTCTGTTCTGTTTTGTAATTCAGTTCAAGTGTAGCGATTTTGACATTCCCTCTATAAGCGATATCTTAGGATAAGTGCCTTTTTCTGTGTGACTTATTTCACTTAGAATCATCGTCGCTAAATCGACACATCATGCTGCTAACTAGCCTTATGACATTGATTTCATGGCTGAGTGATATTCCATTGTGCCAAGTACCACCATTTCTTTATCCATTTTTCTCTTTCCTGGGATATTGAAGGTGTACCGAAGCGGAGGTTCTTGGCAACAGAGCAGCCGTAAAGTTTGGGGTGCCTGTGTCTTGTTGACTTTTAGTTTTCCCAATTTATACGCCCATGAGTGGAAGTGCCCTATGCTCTCTATGCTGTGTTTATTACTTGTTTCAGGACACACCGTACTCTTCTCCAGAGTGCCTGTTGGCAATTTACATCCCACCCATCAGTGTAGCAAGGCTCCCATGTCTCCATGGCCTTTCCTGCTTTTCTGGTTTTTACACTTTGTTCAGCATGGCCCTTTTGACCGAGGGCAAGCGAGACTTCTTTGTAGCGCTGATTTGCCCTTCCGGCTTGCTTGGTTGGCCAAAAAGGGCGTATGCGTTTTTTCCTGAATATATTCAGGAAAAAACGCATACGCCCTTTTTGGCCAAGGGCATCATTGTCAACGTTTTGCCGCTTTTCATGTGCTTTAAAGGCGAGTCGAATCTACCTCCTGAAATCTGTTTCCTGCAAATCTGCCTTGCTTTCAAATCCTCTTCGTTGCCTTCCCTCAATATATTTGTGGACGAGAGTTCTCATTTATAACTCTGCACGTTTGTGAATTGCAGTGCCCCTGAGCTCCATTTGTCTCCTCGCTTTTTTGGGAGCTGGCCGCAAAAGCGCAGGATTGCTTCAGGCCCTATTTTGGTTCTGGGGGGCAGGCTGAGCCTGTGGTTCATTCTTCTTCCTGATGGGAAAATGGAGTGACCTATGCCTGTCCCAACACCTAGGGCTCGTCTCTCGTTGGTTCCCCGTCTTCACGTTCATCCTCAGGACAAATTGCAACCTGTACAATCAGGAGGTTAAAGGTGCTGATTCTCCAAGTAGGGAGATGGTTAGTCAAGCGGTGGAATGGCGAACCCGAGCACAAGGAGAGGAGAAATGAGGTGCGTTTTAGAAACCTTTCCCGATCTCATGGCATACCATCTTCTGGGTTTCCCATGCATGTTTTGATGTAGGAAGATTCCCTTGTACCTGGAGATTTGAGACCCATGGGGTGTGTTCCCCGCAGTGTTACTTTAAAGTATCTGCGTTTGCTCACCCAACCTCACCAATCCTCTCAGCCCCAAGAGTGTCCAGCCTTATGTCTCATCCAGCTGTGGGTCTAGATATGGTCAATCCACGTTGCATCATAGACCATGAACGGATTTTGTAAGAATTTCTCTCTCTTTCACTGTCTTTGTTTTGTGGGTTTTTTAAAGTAATTTATGTTTAGAATCGGGCTTGGCTGCTTTTCCCTGCTGTGTTGATGCCGCTTTACACCCTCTTGATTCACTTGCAGAGAGATATCGATACATAGGTTTTCAGATTCTTACTAGTCAGATATATTCTTGTGTGGTGACTAGGGTGTGTTGAGTCCAGTGCACTGAGCAGGGAGTAGGCCTTGTCTATTACATATTTGGCTTATGGAGCGGTCTCTGAGCTAATTTCAAACCCTTGTTTTATGCATCACCCCACCTCACCTTTCCCGTTAAGCAGCCATAGTGTGTCTTCTAAAGGTGTGACTCTGTTCTGTTTTGTAATTCAGTTCAAGTGTAGCAATTTTGACATTCCCTCTATAAGCGATATCTTAGGATAAGTGTCTTTTTCTGTGTGACTTATTTCACTTAGAATCATCGTATCTAAATCCACTCATCATGCTGCTAACTAGCCTTATGACATTGATTTCATGGCTGAGTGATATTCCATTGTGCCAAGTACCACCATTTCTTTATCCATTTTTCTCTTTCCTGGGATTTTGAAGGTGTACCGAAGTGGAGGTTCTTGTAAACCGAGCAGCCGTAAACTTTAGGGTGCCCGCGTCTTGTAGATTTTTAGTTTTCCCAATTTATACGCCCATGAGTGGAAGTGCCCTATGCTCTCTACGCTGTGTTTATTACTTGTTTCAGGACACACCGTACTCTTCTCCAGAGTGCCTGTTGGCAATTTACATCCCGCCCATCAGCATAGCAAGGCTCCCATGTCTCCATGGCCTGTCCTGCTTTTCTGGTTTTTACACTTTGTTCAGCATGGCCCTTTTGACCGAGGGCAAGCGAGACTTCTTTGTAGCGCTGATTTGCCCTTCCGGCTTGCTTGGTTGGCCAAAAAGGGCGTATGCGTTTTTTCCTGAATATATTCAGGAAAAAACGCATACGCCCTTTTTGGCCAAGGGCATCATTGTCAACGTTTTGCCGCTTTTCATGTGCTTTAAAGGCGAGTCGAATCTACCTCCTGAAATCTGTTTCCTGCAAATCTGCCTTGCTTTCAAATCCTCTTCGTTGCCTTCCCTCAATATATTTGTGGACGAGAGTTCTCATTTATAACTCTGCACGTTTGTGAATTGCAGTGCCCCTGAGCTCCATTTGTCTCCTCGCTTTTTGGGAGCTGGCCGCAAAAGCGCAGGATTGCTTCAGGCCCTATTTTGGTTCTGGGGGGCAGGCTGAGCCTGTGGTTCATTCTTCTTCCTGATGGGAAAATGGAGTGACCTGTGCCTGTCCCAACACCTAGGGCTAGTCTCTCGTTGGTTCCCCGTCTTCCCGTTCATCCTCAGGACAAATTGCAACCTGGACGAAACAGTAGGTTAAAGGTGCTGATTCTCCAAGTAGGGAGATGGTTAGTCAAGCGGCTGGAATGGCGAACCCGAGCACAAGGAGAGGAGAAATGAGGTGCGTTTTAGAAACCTTTCCCGATCTCACGGCATACCATCTTCTGGGTTTCCCAAGCATGTTTTGATGTAGGAAGATTCCCTTGTACCTGGAGATTTGAGACCCATGGGGTGGGTACCCCGCGGTATTACTTTAAAGTATCTGCATTTGCTCACCCAACCTCACCAATCCTCTCAGCCCCAAGAGTGTCCAGCCTTATGTCTCATCCAGCTGTGGGTCTAGATATGGTTAATCCAGGTTGCATCAGAGACCCTGAACGGATTTTGTAAGAATTTCTCTCTCTTTCACTGTCTTTGCTTTGTGGGTTTTTTAAAGTAATGTATGTTTAGAATGGGGTTTGGCTGCTTTTCCCTGCTGTGTTGATGCCGCTTTACACCCTCTTGATTCACTTGCAGAAAGTTATCGATACATAGGTTTTCAGATTCATACTAGTCAGATATATTCTTGTGCGGTGACTAGGGGGTGTTGAGTCCAGTTCACTGAGCAGGGAGTAGGCCTTGTCTATTACATATTTGGCTTATGGAGCGGTCTCTGAGCTAATTTCAAACCCTTGTTTTATGCATCACCCCACCTCACCTTTCCCGTTAAGCAGCCATAGTGTGTCTTCTAAAGGTGTGCCTCTGTTCTGTTTCGTAATTCAGTTCAAGTGTAGCGATTTTGACATTCCCTCTATAAGCGATATCTTAGGATAAGTGTCTTTTTCTGTGTGACTTATTTCACTTAGAATCATCGTACCTAAATCCACTCATCATGCTGCTAACTAGCCTTATGACATTGATTTCATGGCTGAGTGATATTCCATTGTGCCAAGTACCACCATTTCTTTATCCATTTTTCTCTTTCCTGGGATATTGAAGGTGTACCGAAGCGGAGGTTCTTGGAAACAGAGCAGCCGTAAACTTTGGGGTGCCTGTGTCTTGTTGATTTTTAGTTTTCCCAATTTATACGCCCATGAGTGGAAGTGCCCTATGCTCTCTACGCTGTGTTTATTACTTGTTTCAGGACACACCGTACTCTTCTCCAGTGTGCCTGTTGGCAATTTACATCCCGCCCATCACCGTAGCAAGGCTCCCATGTCTCCATGGCCTGTCCTGCTTTTCTGGTTTTTACACTTTGTTCAGCATGGCCCTTTTGACTGAGGGCAAGCGAGACTTCTTTGTAGCGCCGATTTGCCCTTCCGGCTTGCTTGGTTGGCCAAAAAGGGCGTATGCGTTTTTTCCTGAATATATTCAGGAAAAAACGCATACGCCCTTTTTGGCCAAGGGCATCATTGTCAACGTTTTGCCGCTTTTCATGTGCTTTAAAGGCGAGTCGAATCTACCTCCTGAAATCTGTTTCCTGCAAATCTGCCTTGCTTTCAAATCCTCTTCGTTGCCTTCCCTCAATATATTTGTGGACGAGAGTTCTCATTTATAACTCTGCACGTTTGTGAATTGCAGTGCCCCTGAGCTCCATTTGTCTCCTCGCTTTTTTGGGAGCTGGCCGCAAAAGCGCAGGATTGCTTCAGGCCCTATTTTGGTTCTGGGGGGCAGGCTGAGCCTGTGGTTCATTCTTCTTCCTGATGGGAAAATGGAGTGACCTATGCCTGTCCCAACACCTAGGGCTCGTCTCTCGTTGGTTCCCCGTCTTCACGTTCATCCTCAGGACAAATTGCAACCTGTACAATCAGGAGGTTAAAGGTGCTGATTCTCCAAGTAGGGAGATGGTTAGTCAAGCGGCTGGAATGGCGAACCCGAGCACAAGGAGAGGAGAAATGAGGTGCGTTTTAGAAACCTTTCCCGATCTCATGGCATACCATCTTCTGGGTTTCCCATGCATGTTTTGATGTAGGAAGATGCCCTTGTACCTGGAGATTTGAGACCCATGGGGTGTGTTCCCCGCAGTATTATTTAAAGTATCTGCGTTTGCTCACCCAACCTCACCAATCCTCTCAGCCCCAAGAGTGTCCAGCCTTATGTCTCATCCAGCTGTGGGTCTAGATATGGTCAATCCAGGTTGCATCATAGACCCTGAACGGATTTTGTAAGAATTTCTCTCTCTTTCACTGTCTTTGTTTTGTGGGTTTTTTAAAGTAATTTATGTTTAGAATCGGGCTTGGCTGCTTTTCCCTGCTGTGTTGATGCCGCTTTACACCCTCTTGATTCACTTGCAGAGAGATATCGATACATAGGTTTTCAGATTCTTACTAGTCAGATATATTCTTGTGTGGTGACTAGGGTGTTTTGAGTCCAGTTCACTGAGCAGGGAGTAGGCCTTGTCTATTACATATTTGGCTTATGGAGCAGTCTCTGAGCTAATTTCAAACCCTTGTTTTATGCATCACCCCACCTCACCTTTCCCGTTAAGCAGCCATAGTGTGTCTTCTAAAGGTGTGCCTCTGTTCTGTTTCGTAATTCAGTTCAAGTGTAGCGATTTTGACATTCCCTCTATAAGCGATATCTTAGGATAAGTGTCTTTTTCTGTGTGACTTATTTCACTTAGAATCATCGTACCTAAATCCACTCATCATGCTGCTAACTAGCCTTATGACATTGATTTCATGGCTGAGTGATATTCCATTGTGCCAAGTACCACAATTTCTTTATCCATTTTTCTCTTTCCTGGGATTTTGAAGGTGTACCGAAGTGGAGGTTCTTGTAAACCGAGCAGCCATAAACTTTAGGGTGCGTGTGTCTTGTTGATTTTTAGTTTTCCCAATTTATACGCCCATGAGTGGAAGTGCCCTATGCTCTCTACGCTGTGTTTATTACTTGTTTCAGGACACACCGTACTCTTCTCCAGAGTGCCTGTTGGCAATTTACATCCCGCCCATCAGCGTAGCAAGGCTCCCATGTCTCCATGGCCTGTCCTGCTTTTCTGGTTTTTACACTTTGTTCAGCATGGCCCTTTTGACCGAGGGCAAGCGAGACTTCTTTGTAGCGCTGATTTGCCCTTCCGGCTTGCTTGGTTGGCCAAAAAGGGCGTATGCGTTTTTTCCTGAATATATTCAGGAAAAAACGCATACGCCCTTTTTGGCCAAGGGCATCATTGTCAACGTTTTGCCGCTTTTCATGTGCTTTAAAGGCGAGTCGAATCTACCTCCTGAAATCTGTTTCCTGCAAATCTGCCTTGCTTTCAAATCCTCTTCGTTGCCTTCCCTCAATATATTTGTGGACGAGAGTTCTCATTTATAACTCTGCACGTTTGTGAATTGCAGTGCCCCTGAGCTCCATTTGTCTCCTCGCTTTTTTGGGAGCTGGCCGCAAAAGCGCAGGATTGCTTCAGGCCCTATTTTGGTTCTGGGGGGCAGGCTGAGCCTGTGGTTCATTCTTCTTCCTGATGGGAAAATGGAGTGACCTGTGCCTGTCCCAACACCTAGGGCTAGTCTTTCGTTGGTTCCCCGTCTTCCCGTTCATCCTCAGGACAAATTGCAACCTGGACGAAACAGTAGGTTAAAGGTGCTGATTCTCCAAGTAGGGAGATGGTTAGTCAAGCGGCTGGAATGGCGAACCCGAGCACAAGGAGAGGAGAAATGAGGTGCGTTTTAGAAACCTTTCCCGATCTCATGGCATACCATCTTCTGGGTTTCCCATGCATGTTTTGATGTAGGAAGATTCCCTTGTACCTGGAGATTTGAGACCCATGGGGTGGGTACCCCGCGGTATTACTTTAAAGTATCTGCATTTGCTCACCCAACCTCACCAATCCTCTCAGCCCCAAGAGTGTCCAGCCTTATGTCTCATCCAGCTGTGGGTCTACATATGGTTAATCCAGGTTGCATCAGAGACCCTGAACGGATTTTGTAAGAATTTCTCTCTCTTTCACTGTCTTTGCTTTGTGGGTTTTTTAAAGTAATGTATGTTTAGAATGGGGTTTGGCTGCTTTTCCCTGCTGTGTTTATGCTGCTTTACACGCTCTTGATTCACTTGCAGAGAGATATCGATACATAGGTTTTCAGATTCATACTAGTCAGATATATTCTTGTGCGGTGACTAGGGGGTGTTGAGTCCAGTTCACTGAGCAGGGAGTAGGCCTTGTCTATTACATATTTGGCTTATGGAGCGGTGTCTGAGCTAATTTCAAACCCTTGTTTTAGGCATCACCCCACCTCACCTTTCCCGTTAAGCAGCCATAGTGTGTCTTCTAAAGGTGTGCCTCTGTTCTGTTTCGTAATTCAGTTCAAGTGTAGCGATTTTGACATTCCCTCTCTAAGCGATATCTTAGGATAAGTGCCTTTTTCTGTGTGACTTATTTCACTTAGAATCATCGTCGCTAAATCGACACATCATGCTGCTAACTAGCCTTATGACATCGATTTCATGGCTGAGTGATATTCCATTGTGCCAAGTACCACCATTTCTTTATCCATTTTTCTCTTTCCTGGGATATTGAAGGTGTACCGAAGCGGAGGTTCTTGGCAACAGAGCAGCCGTAAAGTTTGGGGTGCCTGTGATTTGTTGACTTTTAGTTTTCCCAATTTATACGCCCATGAGTGGAAGTGCCCTATGCTCTCTACGCTGTGTTTATTACTTGTTTCAGGACACACCATACTCTTCTCCAGAGTGCCTGTTGGCAAATTACATCCCGCCCATCAGCATAGCAAGGCTCCCATGTCTCCATGGCCTGTCCTGCTTTTCTGGTTTTTACACTTTGTTCAGCATGGCCCTTTTGACCGAGGGCAAGCGAGACTTCTTTGTAGCACTGATTTGCCCTTCCGGCTTGCTTGGTTGGCCAAAAAGGGCGTATGCGTTTTTTCCTGAATATATTCAGGAAAAAACGCATACGCCCTTCTTGGCCAAGGGCATCATTGTCAACGTTTTGCCGCTTTTCATGTGCTTTAAAGGCGAGTCGAATCTACCTCCTGAAATCTGTTTCCTGCCAATCTGCCTTGCTTTGAAATCCTCTTCGTTGCCTTCCCTCAATATATTTGTGGACGAGAGTTCTCATTTATAACTCTGCACGTTTGTGAATTGCAGTGCCCCTGAGCTCCATTTGTCTCCTCGCTTTTTTGGGAGCTGGCCGCAAAAGCGCAGGATTGCTTCAGGCCCTATTTTGGTTCTGGGGGGCAGACTGAGCCTGTGGTTCATTCTTCTTCCTGATGGGAAAATGGAGTGACCTATGCCTGTCCCAACACCTAGGGCTCGTCTCTCGTTGGTTCCGCGTCTTCCCGTTCATCCTCAGGACAAATTGCAACCTGTACAATCAGGAGGTTAAAGGTGCTGATTCTCCAAATAGGGAGATGGTTAGTCAAGCGGCTGGAATGGCAAACCCGAGCACAAGGAGAGGAGAAATGAGGTGCGTTTTAGAAACCTTTCCCGATCTCATGGCATACCATCTTCTGGGTTTCCCATGCATGTTTTGATGTAGGAAGATTCCCTTGTACCTGGAGATTTGAGACCCATGGGGTGTGTTCCCCGCAGTGTTACTTTAAAGTATCTGCGTTTGCTCACCCAACCTCACCAATCCTCTCAGCCCCAAGAGTGTCCAGCCTTATGTCTCATCCAGCTGTGGGTCTAGATATGGTCAATCCACGTTGCATCATAGACCCTGAACGGATTTTGTAAGAATTTCTCTCTCTTTCACTGTCTTTGTTTTGTGGGTTTTTAAAAGTAATGTATGTTTAGAATGGGTTTTGGCTGCTTTTCCCTGCTGTGTTGATGCCGCTTTACACCCTCTTGATTCACTTGCAGAGAGATATCGATACATAGGTTTTCAGATTCTTACTAGTCAGATATATTCTTGTGTGGTGACTAGGGTGTGTTGAGTCCAGTTCACTGAGCAGGGAGTAGGCCTTGTCTATTACATATTTGGCTTATGGAGCGGTCTCTGAGCTAATTTCAAACCCTTGTTTTATGCATCACCCCACCTCACCTTTCCCGTTAAGCAGCCATAGTGTGTCTTCTAAAGGTGTGCCTCTGTTCTGTTTCGTAATTCAGTTCAAGTGTAGCGATTTTGACATTCCCTCTATAAGCGATATCTTAGGATAAGTGTCTTTTTCTGTGTGACTTATTTCACTTAGAATCATCGTACCTAAATCCACTCATCATGCTGCTAACTAGCCTTATGACATTGATTTCATGGCTGAGTGATATTCCATTGTGCCAAGTACCACCATTTCTTTATCCATTTTTCTCTTTCCTGGGATATTGAAGGTGTACCGAAGCGGAGGTTCTTGGAAACAGAGCAGCCGTAAACTTTAGGGTGCCTGTGTCTTGTTGATTTTTAGTTTTCCCAATTTATACGCCCATGAGTGGAAGTGCCCTATGCTCTCTACGCTGTGTTTATTACTTGTTGCAGGACACACCGTACTCTTCTCCAGTGTGCCTGTTGGCAATTTACATCCCGCCCATCAGCGTAGCAAGGCTCCCATGTCTCCATGGCCTGTCCTGCTTTTCTGGTTTTTACACTTTGTTCAGCATGGCCCTTTTAACCGAGGGCAAGCGAGACTTCTTTGTAGCGCCGATTTGCCCTTCCGGCTTGCTTGGTTGGCCAAAAAGGGCGTATGCGTTTTTTCCTGAATATATTCAGGAAAAAACGCATACGCCCTTTTTGGCCAAGGGCATCATTGTCAACGTTTTGCCGCTTTTCATGTGCTTTAAAGGCGAGTCGAATCTACCTCCTGAAATCTGTTTCCTGCAAATCTGCCTTGCTTTCAAATCCTCTTCGTTGCCTTCCCTCAATATATTTGTGGACGAGAGTTCTCATTTATAACTCTGCACGTTTGTGAATTGCAGTGCCCCTGAGCTCCATTTGTCTCCTCGCTTTTTTGGGAGCTGGCCGCAGAAGCGCAGGATTGCTTCAGGCCCTATTTTGGTTCTGGGGGGCAGGCTGAGCCTGTGGTTCATTCTTCTTCCTGATGGGAAAATGGAGTGACCTGTGCCTGTCCCAACACCTAGGGCTAGTCTTTCGTTGGTTCCCCGTCTTCCCGTTCATCCTCAGGACAAATTGCAACCTGGACGAAACAGTAGGTTAAAGGTGCTGATTCTCCAAGTAGGGAGATGGTTAGTCAAGCGGCTGGAATGGCGAACCCGAGCACAAGGAGAGGAGAAATGAGGTGCGTTTTAGAAACCTTTCCCGATCTCACGGCATACCATCTTCTGGGTTTCCCATGCATGTTTTGATGTAGGAAGATTCCCTTGTACCTGGAGATTTGAGACCCATGGGGTGGGTACCCCGCGGTATTACTTTAAAGTATCTGCATTTGCTCACCCAACCTCACCAATCCTCTCAGCCCCAAGAGTGTCCAGCCTTATGTCTCATCCAGCTGTGGGTCTACATATGGTTAATCCAGGTTGCATCAGAGACCCTGAACGGATTTTGTAAGAATTTCTCTCTCTTTCACTGTCTTTGTTTTGTGGGTTTTTTAAAGTAATTTATGTTTAGAATCGGGCTTGGCTGCTTTTCCCTGCTGTGTTGATGCCGCTTTACACCCTCTTGATTCACTTGCAGAGAGATATCGATACATAGGTTTTCAGATTCTTACTAGTCAGATATATTCTTGTGTGGTGACTAGGGTGTTTTGAGTCCAGTTCACTGAGCAGGGAGTAGGCCTTGTCTATTACATATTTGGCTTATGGAGCGGTCTCTGAGCTAATTTCAAACCCTTGTTTTATGCATCACCCCACCTCACCTTTCCCGTTAAGCAGCCATAGTGTGTCTTCTAAAGGTGTGCCTCTGTTCTGTTTCGTAATTCAGTTCAAGTGTAGCGATTTTGACATTCCCTCTATAAGCGATATCTTAGGATAAGTGTCTTTTTCTGTGTGACTTATTTCACTTAGAATCATCGTACCTAAATCCACTCATCATGCTGCTAACTAGCCTTATGACATTGATTTCATGGCTGAGTGATATTCCATTGTGCCAAGTACCACAATTTCTTTATCCATTTTTCTCTTTCCTGGGATTTTGAAGGTGTACCGAAGTGGAGGTTCTTGTAAACCGAGCAGCCATAAACTTTAGGGTGCGTGTGTCTTGTTGATTTTTAGTTTTCCCAATTTATACGCCCATGAGTGGAAGTGCCCTATGCTCTCTACGCTGTGTTTATTACTTGTTTCAGGACACACCGTACTCTTCTCCAGAGTGCCTGTTGGCAATTTACATCCCGCCCATCAGCGTAGCAAGGCTCCCATGTCTCCATGGCCTGTCCTGCTTTTCTGGTTTTTACACTTTGTTCAGCATGGCCCTTTTGACCGAGGGCAAGCGAGACTTCTTTGTAGCGCTGATTTGCCCTTCCGGCTTGCTTGGTTGGCCAAAAAGGGCGTATGCGTTTTTTCCTGAATATATTCAGGAAAAAACGCATACGCCCTTTTTGGCCAAGGGCATCATTGTCAACGTTTTGCCGCTTTTCATGTGCTTTAAAGGCGAGTCGAATCTACCTCCTGAAATCTGTTTCCTGCAAATCTGCCTTGCTTTCAAATCCTCTTCGTTGCCTTCCCTCAATATATTTGTGGACGAGAGTTCTCATTTATAACTCTGCACGTTTGTGAATTGCAGTGCCCCTGAGCTCCATTTGTCTCCTCGCTTTTTTGGGAGCTGGCCGCAAAAGCGCAGGATTGCTTCAGGCCCTATTTTGGTTCTGGGGGGCAGGCTGAGCCTGTGGTTCATTCTTCTTCCTGATGGGAAAATGGAGTGACCTGTGCCTGTCCCAACACCTAGGGCTAGTCTTTCGTTGGTTCCCCGTCTTCCCGTTCATCCTCAGGACAAATTGCAACCTGGACGAAACAGTAGGTTAAAGGTGCTGATTCTCCAAGTAGGGAGATGGTTAGTCAAGCGGCTGGAATGGCGAACCCGAGCACAAGGAGAGGAGAAATGAGGTGCGTTTTAGAAACCTTTCCCGATCTCATGGCATACCATCTTCTGGGTTTCCCATGCATGTTTTGATGTAGGAAGATTCCCTTGTACCTGGAGATTTGAGACCCATGGGGTGGGTACCCCGCGGTATTACTTTAAAGTATCTGCATTTGCTCACCCAACCTCACCAATCCTCTCAGCCCCAAGAGTGTCCAGCCTTATGTCTCATCCAGCTGTGGGTCTACATATGGTTAATCCAGGTTGCATCAGAGACCCTGAACGGATTTTGTAAGAATTTCTCTCTCTTTCACTGTCTTTGCTTTGTGGGTTTTTTAAAGTAATGTATGTTTAGAATGGGGTTTGGCTGCTTTTCCCTGCTGTGTTTATGCTGCTTTACACGCTCTTGATTCACTTGCAGAGAGATATCGATACATAGGTTTTCAGATTCATACTAGTCAGATATATTCTTGTGCGGTGACTAGGGGGTGTTGAGTCCAGTTCACTGAGCAGGGAGTAGGCCTTGTCTATTACATATTTGGCTTATGGAGCGGTGTCTGAGCTAATTTCAAACCCTTGTTTTAGGCATCACCCCACCTCACCTTTCCCGTTAAGCAGCCATAGTGTGTCTTCTAAAGGTGTGCCTCTGTTCTGTTTCGTAATTCAGTTCAAGTGTAGCGATTTTGACATTCCCTCTCTAAGCGATATCTTAGGATAAGTGCCTTTTTCTGTGTGACTTATTTCACTTAGAATCATCGTCGCTAAATCGACACATCATGCTGCTAACTAGCCTTATGACATCGATTTCATGGCTGAGTGATATTCCATTGTGCCAAGTACCACCATTTCTTTATCCATTTTTCTCTTTCCTGGGATATTGAAGGTGTACCGAAGCGGAGGTTCTTGGCAACAGAGCAGCCGTAAAGTTTGGGGTGCCTGTGATTTGTTGACTTTTAGTTTTCCCAATTTATACGCCCATGAGTGGAAGTGCCCTATGCTCTCTACGCTGTGTTTATTACTTGTTTCAGGACACACCATACTCTTCTCCAGAGTGCCTGTTGGCAAATTACATCCCGCCCATCAGCATAGCAAGGCTCCCATGTCTCCATGGCCTGTCCTGCTTTTCTGGTTTTTACACTTTGTTCAGCATGGCCCTTTTGACCGAGGGCAAGCGAGACTTCTTTGTAGCACTGATTTGCCCTTCCGGCTTGCTTGGTTGGCCAAAAAGGGCGTATGCGTTTTTTCCTGAATATATTCAGGAAAAAACGCATACGCCCTTCTTGGCCAAGGGCATCATTGTCAACGTTTTGCCGCTTTTCATGTGCTTTAAAGGCGAGTCGAATCTACCTCCTGAAATCTGTTTCCTGCCAATCTGCCTTGCTTTGAAATCCTCTTCGTTGCCTTCCCTCAATATATTTGTGGACGAGAGTTCTCATTTATAACTCTGCACGTTTGTGAATTGCAGTGCCCCTGAGCTCCATTTGTCTCCTCGCTTTTTTGGGAGCTGGCCGCAAAAGCGCAGGATTGCTTCAGGCCCTATTTTGGTTCTGGGGGGCAGACTGAGCCTGTGGTTCATTCTTCTTCCTGATGGGAAAATGGAGTGACCTATGCCTGTCCCAACACCTAGGGCTCGTCTCTCGTTGGTTCCGCGTCTTCCCGTTCATCCTCAGGACAAATTGCAACCTGTACAATCAGGAGGTTAAAGGTGCTGATTCTCCAAATAGGGAGATGGTTAGTCAAGCGGCTGGAATGGCAAACCCGAGCACAAGGAGAGGAGAAATGAGGTGCGTTTTAGAAACCTTTCCCGATCTCATGGCATACCATCTTCTGGGTTTCCCATGCATGTTTTGATGTAGGAAGATTCCCTTGTACCTGGAGATTTGAGACCCATGGGGTGTGTTCCCCGCAGTGTTACTTTAAAGTATCTGCGTTTGCTCACCCAACCTCACCAATCCTCTCAGCCCCAAGAGTGTCCAGCCTTATGTCTCATCCAGCTGTGGGTCTAGATATGGTCAATCCACGTTGCATCATAGACCCTGAACGGATTTTGTAAGAATTTCTCTCTCTTTCACTGTCTTTGTTTTGTGGGTTTTTAAAAGTAATGTATGTTTAGAATGGGTTTTGGCTGCTTTTCCCTGCTGTGTTGATGCCGCTTTACACCCTCTTGATTCACTTGCAGAGAGATATCGATACATAGGTTTTCAGATTCTTACTAGTCAGATATATTCTTGTGTGGTGACTAGGGTGTGTTGAGTCCAGTTCACTGAGCAGGGAGTAGGCCTTGTCTATTACATATTTGGCTTATGGAGCGGTCTCTGAGCTAATTTCAAACCCTTGTTTTATGCATCACCCCACCTCACCTTTCCCGTTAAGCAGCCATAGTGTGTCTTCTAAAGGTGTGCCTCTGTTCTGTTTCGTAATTCAGTTCAAGTGTAGCGATTTTGACATTCCCTCTATAAGCGATATCTTAGGATAAGTGTCTTTTTCTGTGTGACTTATTTCACTTAGAATCATCGTACCTAAATCCACTCATCATGCTGCTAACTAGCCTTATGACATTGATTTCATGGCTGAGTGATATTCCATTGTGCCAAGTACCACCATTTCTTTATCCATTTTTCTCTTTCCTGGGATATTGAAGGTGTACCGAAGCGGAGGTTCTTGGAAACAGAGCAGCCGTAAACTTTAGGGTGCCTGTGTCTTGTTGATTTTTAGTTTTCCCAATTTATACGCCCATGAGTGGAAGTGCCCTATGCTCTCTACGCTGTGTTTATTACTTGTTTCAGGACACACCGTACTCTTCTCCAGTGTGCCTGTTGGCAATTTACATCCCGCCCATCAGCGTAGCAAGGCTCCCATGTCTCCATGGCCTGTCCTGCTTTTCTGGTTTTTACACTTTGTTCAGCATGGCCCTTTTAACCGAGGGCAAGCGAGACTTCTTTGTAGCGCCGATTTGCCCTTCCGGCTTGCTTGGTTGGCCAAAAAGGGCGTATGCGTTTTTTCCTGAATATATTCAGGAAAAAACGCATACGCCCTTTTTGGCCAAGGGCATCATTGTCAACGTTTTGCCGCTTTTCATGTGCTTTAAAGGCGAGTCGAATCTACCTCCTGAAATCTGTTTCCTGCAAATCTGCCTTGCTTTCAAATCCTCTTCGTTGCCTTCCCTCAATATATTTGTGGACGAGAGTTCTCATTTATAACTCTGCACGTTTGTGAATTGCAGTGCCCCTGAGCTCCATTTGTCTCCTCGCTTTTTTGGGAGCTGGCCGCAGAAGCGCAGGATTGCTTCAGGCCCTATTTTGGTTCTGGGGGGCAGGCTGAGCCTGTGGTTCATTCTTCTTCCTGATGGGAAAATGGAGTGACCTGTGCCTGTCCCAACACCTAGGGCTAGTCTTTCGTTGGTTCCCCGTCTTCCCGTTCATCCTCAGGACAAATTGCAACCTGGACGAAACAGTAGGTTAAAGGTGCTGATTCTCCAAGTAGGGAGATGGTTAGTCAAGCGGCTGGAATGGCGAACCCGAGCACAAGGAGAGGAGAAATGAGGTGCGTTTTAGAAACCTTTCCCGATCTCACGGCATACCATCTTCTGGGTTTCCCATGCATGTTTTGATGTAGGAAGATTCCCTTGTACCTGGAGATTTGAGACCCATGGGGTGGGTACCCCGCGGTATTACTTTAAAGTATCTGCATTTGCTCACCCAACCTCACCAATCCTCTCAGCCCCAAGAGTGTCCAGCCTTATGTCTCATCCAGCTGTGGGTCTACATATGGTTAATCCAGGTTGCATCAGAGACCCTGAACGGATTTTGTAAGAATTTCTCTCTCTTTCACTGTCTTTGCTTTGTGGGTTTTTTAAAGTAATGTATGTTTAGAATGGGGTTTGGCTGCTTTTCCCTGCTGTGTTTATGCTGCTTTACACCCTCTTGATTCACTTGCAGAGAGATATCGATACATAGGTTTTCAGATTCATACTAGTCAGATATATTCTTGTGTGGTGACTAGGGGGTGTTGAGTCCAGTTCACTGAGCAGGGAGTAGGCCTTGTCTATTACATATTAGGCTTATGGAGCAGTGTTTGAGCTAATTTCAAACCCTTGTTTTATGCATCACCCCACCTCACCTTTCCCGTTAAGCAGCCATAGTGTGTCTTCTAAAGGTGTGCCTCTGTTCTGTTTCGTAATTCAGTTCAAGTGTAGCGATTTTGACATTCCCTCTATAAGCGATATCTTAGGATAAGTGTCTTTTTCTGTGTGACTTATTTCACTTAGAATCATCGTACCTAAATCCACTCATCATGCTGCTAACTAGCCTTATGACATTGATTTCATGGCTGAGTGATATTCCATTGTGCCAAGTACCACCATTTCTTTATCCATTTTTCTCTTTCCTGGGATATTGAAGGTGTACCGAAGCGGAGGTTCTTGGAAACAGAGCAGCCGTAAACTTTAGGGTGCCTGTGTCTTGTTGATTTTTAGTTTTCCCAATTTATACGCCCATGAGTGGAAGTGCCCTATGCTCTCTACGCTGTGTTTATTACTTGTTTCAGGACACACCGTACTCTTCTCCAGTGTGCCTGTTGGCAATTTACATCCCGCCCATCAGCGTAGCAAGGCTCCCATGTCTCCATGGCCTGTCCTGCTTTTCTGGTTTTTACACTTTGTTCAGCATGGCCCTTTTAACCGAGGGCAAGCGAGACTTCTTTGTAGCGCCGATTTGCCCTTCCGGCTTGCTTGGTTGGCCAAAAAGGGCGTATGCGTTTTTTCCTGAATATATTCAGGAAAAAACGCATACGCCCTTTTTGGCCAAGGGCATCATTGTCAACGTTTTGCCGCTTTTCATGTGCTTTAAAGGCGAGTCGAATCTACCTCCTGAAATCTGTTTCCTGCAAATCTGCCTTGCTTTCAAATCCTCTTCGTTGCCTTCCCTCAATATATTTGTGGACGAGAGTTCTCATTTATAACTCTGCACGTTTGTGAATTGCAGTGCCCCTGAGCTCCATTTGTCTCCTCGCTTTTTTGGGAGCTGGCCGCAAAAGCGCAGGATTGCTTCAGGCCCTATTTTGGTTCTGGGGGGCAGGCTGAGCCTGTGGTTCATTCTTCTTCCTGATGGGAAAATGGAGTGACCTGTGCCTGTCCCAACACCTAGGGCTCGTCTCTCGTTGGTTCCCCGTCTTCACGTTCATCCTCAGGACAAATTGCAACCTGTACAATCAGGAGGTTAAAGGTGCTGATTCTCCAAATAGGGAGATGGTTAGTCAAGCGGCTGGAATGGCGAACCCGAGCACAAGGAGAGGAGAAATGAGGTGCGTTTTAGAAACCTTTCCCGATCTCATGGCATACCATCTTCTGGGTTTCCCATGCATGTTTTGATGTAGGAAGATGCCCTTGTACCTGGAGATTTGAGACCCATGGGGTGTGTTCCCCGCAGTGTTATTTAAAGTATCTGCGTTTGCTCACCCAACCTCACCAATCCTCTCAGCCCCAAGAGTGTCCAGCCTTATGTCTCATCCAGCTGTGGGTCTAGATATGGTCAATCCAGGTTGCATCATAGACCCTGAACGGATTTTGTAAGAATTTCTCTCTCTTTCACTGTCTTTGTTTTGTGGGTTTTTTTAAGTAATTTATGTTTAGAATAGGGCTTGGCTGCTTTTCCCTGCTGTGTTGATGCCGCTTTACACACTCTTGATTCACTTGCAGAGAGATATCGATACATAGGTTTTCAGATTCTTACTAGTCAGATATATTCTTGTGTGGTGACTAGGATTTTTTGAGTCCAGTTCACTGAGCAGGTAGTAGGCCTTGTCTATTACATATTTGGCTTATGGAGCGGTCTCTGAGCTAATTTCAAACCCTTGTTTTATGCATCACCCCACCTCACCTTTCCCCTTAAGCAGCCATAGTGTGTCTTCTAAAGGTGTGCCTGTGTTCTGTTTCGTAATTCAGTTCAAGTGTAGCGATTTTGACATTCCCTCTATAAGCGATATCTTAGGATAAGTGTCTTTTTCTGTGTGACTTATTTCACTTAGAATCATCGTACCTAAATCCACTCATCATGCTGCTAACTAGCCTTATGACATTGATTTCATGGCTGAGTGATATTCCATTGTGCCAAGTACCACCATTTCTTTATCCATTTTTCTCTTTCCTGGGATTTTGAAGGTGTACTGAAGTGGAGGTTCTTGTAAACCGAGCAGCCGTAAACTTTAGGGTGCCTGTGTCTTGTTGATTTTTAGTTTTCCCAATTTATACGCCCATGAGTGGAAGTGCCCTATGCTCTCTACGCTGTGTTTATTACTTGTTTCAGGACACACCGTACTCTTCTCCAGAGTGCCTGTTGGCAATTTACATCCCGCCCATCAGCGTAGCAAGGCTCCCATGTCTCCATGGCCTGTCCTGCTTTTCTGGTTTTTACACTTTGTTCAGCATGGCCCTTTTGACCGAGGGCAAGCGAGACTTCTTTGTAGCGCTGATTTGCCCTTCCGGCTTGCTTGGTTGGCCAAAAAGGGCGTATGCGTTTTTTCCTGAATATATTCAGGAAAAAACGCATACGCCCTTTTTGGCCAAGGGCATCATTGTCAACGTTTTGCCGCTTTTCATGTGCTTTAAAGGCGAGTCGAATCTACCTCCTGAAATCTGTTTCCTGCAAATCTGCCTTGCTTTCAAATCCTCTTCGTTGCCTTCCCTCAATATATTTGTGGACGAGAGTTCTCATTTATAACTCTGCACGTTTGTGAATTGCAGTGCCCCTGAGCTCCATTTGTCTCCTCGCTTTTTTGGGAGCTGGCCGCAGAAGCGCAGGATTGCTTCAGGCCCTATTTTGGTTCTGGGGGGCAGGCTGAGCCTGTGGTTCATTCTTCTTCCTGATGGGAAAATGGAGTGACCTGTGCCTGTCCCAACACCTAGGGCTAGTCTTTCGTTGGTTCCCCGTCTTCCCGTTCATCCTCAGGACAAATTGCAACCTGGACGAAACAGTAGGTTAAAGGTGCTGATTCTCCAAGTAGGGAGATGGTTAGTCAAGCGGCTGGAATGGCGAACCCGAGCACAAGGAGAGGAGAAATGAGGTGCGTTTTAGAAACCTTTCCCGATCTCACGGCATACCATCTTCTGGGTTTCCCATGCATGTTTTGATGTAGGAAGATTCCCTTGTACCTGGAGATTTGAGACCCATGGGGTGGGTACCCCGCGGTATTACTTTAAAGTATCTGCATTTGCTCACCCAACCTCACCAATCCTCTCAGCCCCAAGAGTGTCCAGCCTTATGTCTCATCCAGCTGTGGGTCTAGATATGGTTAATCCAGGTTGCATCAGAGACCCTGAACGGATTTTGTAAGAATTTCTCTCTCTTTCACTGTCTTTGCTTTGTGGGTTTTTTAAAGTAATGTATGTTTAGAATGGGGTTTGGCTGCTTTTCCCTGCTGTGTTTATGCTGCTTTACACCCTCTTGATTCACTTGCAGAGAGATATCGATACATAGGTTTTCAGATTCATACTAGTCAGATATATTCTTGTGTGGTGACTAGGGGGTGTTGAGTCCAGTTCACTGAGCAGGGAGTAGGCCTTGTCTATTACATAGTAGGCTTATGGAGCGGTGTCTGAGCTAATTTCAAACCCTTGTTTTATGCATCACCCCACCTCACCTTTCCCGTTAAGCAGCCATAGTGTGTCTTCTAAAGGTGTGCCTCTGTTCTGTTTCGTAATTCAGTTCAAGTGTAGCGATTTTGACATTCCCTCTCTAAGCGATATCTTAGGATAAGTGCCTTTTTCTGTGTGACTTATTTCACTTAGAATCATCGTCGCTAAATCGACACATCATGCTGCTAACTAGCCTTATGACATTGATTTCATGGCTGAGTGATATTCCATTGTGCCAAGTACCACCATTTCTTTATCCATTTTTCTCTTTCCTGGGATATTGAAGGTGTACCGAAGCAGAGGTTCTTGGCAACAGAGCAGCCGTAAAGTTTGGGGTGCCTGTGATTTGTTGACTTTTAGTTTTCCCAATTTATACGCCCATGAGAGGAAGTGCCCTATGCTCTCTACGCTGTGTTTATTACTTGTTTCAGGACACACCATACTCTTCTCCAGAGTGCCTGTTGGCAATTTACATCCCGCCCATCAGCATAGCAAGGCTCCCATGTCTCCATGGCCTGTCCTGCTTTTCTGGTTTTTACACTTTGTTCAGCATGGCCCTTTTGACCGAGGGCAAGCGAGACTTCTTTGTAGCGCTGATTTGCCCTTCCGGCTTGCTTGGTTGGCCAAAAAGGGCGTATGCGTTTTTTCCTGAATATATTCAGGAAAAAACGCATACGCCCTTTTTGGCCAAGGGCATCATTGTCAACGTTTTGCCGCTTTTCATGTGCTTTAAAGGCGAGTCGAATCTACCTCCTGAAATCTGTTTCCTGCAAATCTGCCTTGCTTTGAAATCCTCTTCGTTGCCATCCCTCAATATATTTGTGGACGAGAGTTCTCATTTATAACTCTGCACGTTTGTGAATTGCAGTGCCCCTGAGCTCCATTTGTCTCCTCGCTTTTTTGGGAGCTGGCCGCAAAAGCGCAGGATTGCTTCAGGCCCTATTTTGGTTCTGGGGGGCAGGCTGAGCCTGTGGTTCATTCTTCTTCCTGATGGGAAAATGGAGTGACCTATGCCTGTCCCAACACCTAGGGCTCGTCTCTCGTTGGTTCCGCGTCTTCCCGTTCATCCTCAGGACAAATTGCAACCTGTACAATCAGGAGGTTAAAGGTGCTGATTCTCCAAATAGGGAGATGGTTAGTCAAGCGGCTGGAATGGCGAACCCGAGCACAAGGAGAGGAGAAATGAGGTGCGTTTTAGAAACCTTTCCCGATCTCACGGCATACCATCTTCTGGGTTTCCCATGCATGTTTTGATGTAGGAAGATTCCCTTGTACCTGGAGATTTGAGACCCATGGGGTGGGTACCCCGCGGTATTACTTTAAAGTATCTGCATTTGCTCACCCAACCTCACCAATCCTCTCAGCCCCAAGAGTGTCCAGCCTTATGTCTCATCCAGCTGTGGGTCTAGATATGGTTAATCCAGGTTGCATCAGAGACCCTGAACGGATTTTGTAAGAATTTCTCTCTCTTTCACTGTCTTTGCTTTGTGGGTTTTTTAAAGTAATGTATGTTTAGAATGGGGTTTGGCTGCTTTTCCCTGCTGTGTTTATGCTGCTTTACACCCTCTTGATTCACTTGCAGAGAGATATCGATACATAGGTTTTCAGATTCATACTAGTCAGATATATTCTTGTGCGGTGACTAGGGGGTGTTGAGTCCAGTTCACTGAGCAGGGAGTAGGCCTTGTCTATTACATATTTGGCTTATGGAGCGGTCTCTGAGCTAATTTCAAACCCTTGTTTTATGCATCACCCCACCTCACCTTTCCCGTTAAGCAGCCATAGTGTGTCTTCTAAAGGTGTGCCTCTGTTCTGTTTCGTAATTCAGTTCAAGTGTAGCGATTTTGACATTCCCTCTCTAAGCGATATCTTAGGATAAGTGCCTTTTTCTGTGTGACTTATTTCACTTAGAATCATCGTCGCTAAATCGACACATCATGCTGCTAACTAGCCTTATGACATCGATTTCATGGCTGAGTGATATTCCATTGTGCCAAGTACCACCATTTCTTTATCCATTTTTCTCTTTCCTGGGATATTGAAGGTGTACCGAAGCGGAGGTTCTTGGCAACAGAGCAGCCGTAAAGTTTGGGGTGCCTGTGATTTGTTGACTTTTAGTTTTCCCAATTTATACGCCCATGAGTGGAAGTGCCCTATGCTCTCAACGCTGTGTTTATTACTTGTTTCAGGACACACCATACTCTTCTCCAGAGTGCCTGTTGGCAAATTACATCCCGCCCATCAGCATAGCAAGGCTCCCATGTCTCCATGGCCTGTCCTGCTTTTCTGGTTTTTACACTTTGTTCAGCATGGCCCTTTTGACCGAGGGCAAGCGAGACTTCTTTGTAGCACTGATTTGCCCTTCCGGCTTGCTTGGTTGGCCAAGAAGGGCGTATGCGTTTTTTCCTGAATATATTCAGGAAAAAACGCATACGCCCTTCTTGGCCAAGGGCATCATTGTCAACGTTTTGCCGCTTTTCATGTGCTTTAAAGGCGAGTCGAATCTACCTCCTGAAATCTGTTTCCTGCAAATCTGCCTTGCTTTGAAATCCTCTTCGTTGCCTTCCCTCAATATATTTGTGGACGAGAGTTCTCATTTATAACTCTGCACGTTTGTGAATTGCAGTGCCCCTGAGCTCCATTTGTCTCCTCGCTTTTTTGGGAGCTGGCCGCAAAAGCGCAGGATTGCTTCAGGCCCTATTTTGGTTCTGGGGGGCAGGCTGAGCCTGTTGTTCATTCTTCTTCCTGATGGGAAAATGGAGTGACCTATGCCTGTCCCAACACCTAGGGCTCGTCTCTCGTTGGTTCCGCGTCTTCCCGTTCATCCTCAGGACAAATTGCAACCTGTACAATCAGGAGGTTAAAGGTGCTGATTCTCCAAATAGGGAGATGGTTAGTCAAGCGGCTGGAATGGCAAACCCGAGCACAAGGAGAGGAGAAATGAGGTGCGTTTTAGAAACCTTTCCCGATCTCATGGCATACCATCTTCTGGGTTTCCCATGCATGTTTTGATGTAGGAAGATTCCCTTGTACCTGGAGATTTGAGACCCATGGGGTGTTTTCCCCGCAGTGTTACTTTAAAGTATCTGCGTTTGCTCACCCAACCTCACCAATCCTCTCAGCCCCAAGAGTGTCCAGCCTTATGTCTCATCCAGCTGTGGGTCTAGATATGGTCAATGCAGGTTGCATCATAGACCCTGAACGGATTTTGTAAGAATTTCTCTCTCTTTCACTGTCTTTGTTTTGTGGGTTTTTAAAAGTAATGTATGTTTAGAATGGGGTTTGGCTGCTTTTCCCTGCTGTGTTGATGCCGCTTTACACCCTCTTGATTCACTTGCAGAGAGATATCGATACATAGGTTTTCAGATTCTTACTAGTCAGATATATTCTTGTGTGGTGACTAGGGTGTGTTGAGTCCAGTTCACTGAGCAGGGAGTAGGCCTTGTCTATTACATATTTGGCTTATGGAGCGGTCTCTGAGCTAATTTCAAACCCTTGTTTTATGCATCACCCCACCTCACCTTTCCCGTTAAGCAGCCATAGTGTGTCTTCTAAAGGTGTGCCTCTGTTCTGTTTCGTAATTCAGTTCAAGTGTAGCGATTTTGACATTCCCTCTATAAGCGATATCTTAGGATAAGTGTCTTTTTCTGTGTGACTTATTTCACTTAGAATCATCGTACCTAAATCCACTCATCATGCTGCTAACTAGCCTTATGACATTGATTTCATGGCTGAGTGATATTACATTGTGCCAAGTACCACCATTTCTTTATCCATTTTTCTCTTTCCTGGGATATTGAAGGTGTACCGAAGCGGAGGTTCTTGGAAACAGAGCAGCCGTAAACTTTAGGGTGCCTGTGTCTTGTTGATTTTTAGTTTTCCCAATTTATACGCCCATGAGTGGAAGTGCCCTATGCTCTCTACGCTGTGTTTATTACTTGTTTCAGGACACACCGTACTCTTCTCCAGTGTGCCTGTTGGCAATTTACATCCCGCCCATCAGCGTAGCAAGGCTCCCATGTCTCCATGGCCTGTCCTGCTTTTCTGGTTTTTACACTTTGTTCAGCATGGCCCTTTTAACCGAGGGCAAGCGAGACTTCTTTGTAGCGCCGATTTGCCCTTCCGGCTTGCTTGGTTGGCCAAAAAGGGCGTATGCGTTTTTTCCTGAAGGAAAAAACGCATACGCCCTTTTTGGCCAAGGGCATCATTGTCAACGTTTTGCCGCTTTTCATGTGCTTTAAAGGCGAGTCGAATCTACCTCCTGAAATCTGTTTCCTGCAAATCTGCCTTGCTTTCAAATCCTCTTCGTTGCCTTCCCTCAATATATTTGTGGACGAGAGTTCTCATTTATAACTCTGCACGTTTGTGAATTGCAGTGCCCCTGAGCTCCATTTGTCTCCTCGCTTTTTTGGGAGCTGGCCGCAAAAGCGCAGGATTGCTTCAGGCCCTATTTTGGTTTTGGGGGGCAGGCTGAGCCTGTGGTTCATTCTTCTTCCTGATGGGAAAATGGAGTGACCTGTGCCTGTCCCAACACCTAGGGCTCGTCTCTCGTTGGTTCCCCGTCTTCACGTTCATCCTCAGGACAAATTGCAACCTGTACAATCAGGAGGTTAAAGGTGCTGATTCTCCAAATAGGGAGATGGTTAGTCAAGCGGCTGGAATGGCGAACCCGAGCACAAGGAGAGGAGAAATGAGGTGCGTTTTAGAAACCTTTCCCGATCTCATGGCATACCATCTTCTGGGTTTCCCATGCATGTTTTGATGTAGGAAGATGCCCTTGTACCTGGAGATTTGAGACCCATGGGGTGTGTTCCCCGCAGTGTTATTTAAAGTATCTGCGTTTGCTCACCCTACCTCACCAATCCTCTCAGCCCCAAGAGTGTCCAGCCTTATGTCTCATCCAGCTGTGGGTCTAGATATGGTCAATCCAGGTTGCATCAGAGACCCTGAACGGATTTTGTAAGAATTTCTCTCTCTTTCACTGTCTTTGTTTTGTGGGTTTTTTAAAGTAATGTATGTTTAGAATGGGGTTTGGCTGCTTTTCCCTGCTGTGTTGATGCCGCTTTACACCCTCTTGATTCACTTGCAGAGAGATATCGATACATAGGTTTTCAGATTCTTACTAGTCAGATATATTCTTGTGTGGTGACTAGGGTGTGTTGAGTCCAGTTCACTGAGCAGGGAGTAGGCCTTGTCTATTACATATTTGGCTTATGGAGCGGTCTCTGAGCTAATTTCAAACCCTTGTTTTATGCATCACCCCACCTCACCTTTCCCGTTAAGCAGCCATAGTGTGTCTTCTAAAGGTGTGCCTCTGTTCTGTTTCGTAATTCAGTTCAAGTGTAGCGATTTTGACATTCCCTCTATAAGCGATATCTTAGGATAAGTGTCTTTTTCTGTGTGACTTATTTCACTTAGAATCATCGTACCTAAATCCACTCATCATGCTGCTAACTAGCCTTATGAGATTGATTTCATGGCTGAGTGATATTCCATTGTGCCAAGTACCACCATTTCTTTATCCATTTTTCTCTTTCCTGGGATTTTGAAGGTGTACCGAAGTGGAGGTTCTTGTAAACCGAGCAGCCGTAAACTTTAGGGTGCCTGTGTCTTGTTGATTTTTAGTTTTCCCAATTTATACGCCCATGAGTGGAAGTGCCCTATGCTCTCTACGCTGTGTTTATTACTTGTTTCAGGACACACCGTACTCTTCTCCAGAGTGCCTGTTGGCAATTTACATCCCGCCCATCAGCGTAGCAAGGCTCCCATGTCTCCATGGCCTGTCCTGCTTTTCTGGTTTTTACACTTTGTTCAGCATGGCCCTTTTGACCGAGGGCAAGCGAGACTTCTTTGTAGCGCTGATTTGCCCTTCCGGCTTGCTTGGTTGGCCAAAAAGGGCGTATGCGTTTTTTCCTGAATATATTCAGGAAAAAACGCATACGCCCTTTTTGGCCAAGGGCATCATTGTCAACGTTTTGCCGCTTTTCATGTGCTTTAAAGGCGAGTCGAATCTACCTCCTGAAATCTGTTTCCTGCAAATCTGCCTTGCTTTCAAATCCTCTTCGTTGCCTTCCCTCAATATATTTGTGGACGAGAGTTCTCATTTATAACTCTGCACGTTTGTGAATTGCAGTGCCCCTGAGCTCCATTTGTCTCCTCGCTTTTTTGGGAGCTGGCCGCAGAAGCGCAGGATTGCTTCAGGCCCTATTTTGGTTCTGGGGGGCAGGCTGAGCCTGTGGTTCATTCTTCTTCCTGATGGGAAAATGGAGTGACCTGTGCCTGTCCCAACACCTAGGGCTAGTCTTTCGTTGGTTCCCTGTCTTCCCGTTCATCCTCAGGACAAATTGCAACCTGGACGAAACAGTAGGTTAAAGGTGCTGATTCTCCAAGTAGGGAGATGGTTAGTCAAGCGGCTGGAATGGCGAACCCGAGCACAAGGAGAGGAGAAATGAGGTGCGTTTTAGAAACCTTTCCCGATCTCACGGCATACCATCTTCTGGGTTTCCCATGCATGTTTTGATGTAGGAAGATGCCCTTGTACCTGGAGATTTGAGACCCATGGGGTGGGTACCCCGCGGTATTACTTTAAAGTATCTGCATTTGCTCACCCAACCTCACCAATCCTCTCAGCCCCAAGAGTGTCCAGCCTTATGTCTCATCCAGCTGTGGGTCTAGATATGGTTAATCCAGGTTGCATCAGAGACCCTGAACGGATTTTGTAAGAATTTCTCTCTCTTTCACTGTCTTTGCTTTGTGGGTTTTTTAAAGTAATGTATGTTTAGAATGGGGTTTGGCTGCTTTTCCCTGCTGTGTTTATGCTGCTTTACACCCTCTTGATTCACTTGCAGAGAGATATCGATACATAGGTTTTCAGATTCATACTAGTCAGATATATTCTTGTGTGGTGACTAGGGGGTGTTGAGTCCAGTTCACTGAGCAGGGAGTAGGCCTTGTCTATTACATATTAGGCTTATGGAGCGGTGTTTGAGCTAATTTCAAACCCTTGTTTTATGCATCACCCCACCTCACCTTTCCCGTTAAGCAGCCATAGTGTGTCTTCTAAAGGTGTGCCTCTGTTCTGTTTCGTAATTCAGTTCAAGTGTAGCGATTTTGACATTCCCTCTCTAAGCGATATCTTAGGATAAGTGCCTTTTTCTGTGTGACTTATTTCACTTAGAATCATCGTCGCTAAATCGACACATCATGCTGCTAACTAGCCTTATGACATTGATTTCATGGCTGAGTGATATTCCATTGTGCCAAGTACCACCATTTCTTTATCCATTTTTCTCTTTCCTGGGATATTGAAGGTGTACCGAAGCAGAGGTTCTTGGAAACAGAGCAGCCGTAAACTTTAGGGTGCCTGTGTCTTGTTGATTTTTAGTTTTCCCAATTTATACGCCCATGAGTGGAAGTGCCCTATGCTCTCTACGCTGTGTTTATTACTTGTTTCAGGACACACCATACTCTTCTCCAGAGTGCCTGTTGGCAATTTACATCCCGCCCATCAGCATAGCAAGGCTCCCATGTCTCCATGGCCTGTCCTGCTTTTCTGGTTTTTACACTTTGTTCAGCATGGCCCTTTTGACCGAGGGCAAGCGAGACTTCTTTGTAGCGCTGATTTGCCCTTCCGGCTTGCTTGGTTGGCCAAAAAGGGCGTATGCGTTTTTTCCTGAATATATTCAGGAAAAAACGCATACGCCCTTTTTGGCCAAGGGCATCATTGTCAACGTTTTGCCGCTTTTCATGTGCTTTAAAGGCGAGTCGAATCTACCTCCTGAAATCTGTTTCCTGCAAATCTGCCTTGCTTTGAAATCCTCTTCGTTGCCATCCCTCAATATATTTGTGGACGAGAGTTCTCATTTATAACTCTGCACGTTTGTGAATTGCAGTGCCCCTGAGCTCCATTTGTCTCCTCGCTTTTTTGGGAGCTGGCCGCAAAAGCGCAGGATTGCTTCAGGCCCTATTTTGGTTCTGGGGGGCAGGCTGAGCCTGTGGTTCATTCTTCTTCCTGATGGGAAAATGGAGTGACCTATGCCTGTCCCAACACCTAGGGCTCGTCTCTCGTTGGTTCCGCGTCTTCCCGTTCATCCTCAGGACAAATTGCAACCTGTACAATCAGGAGGTTAAAGGTGCTGATTCTCCAAATAGGGAGATGGTTAGTCAAGCGGCTGGAATGGCGAACCCGAGCACAAGGAGAGGAGAAATGAGGTGCGTTTTAGAAACCTTTCCCGATCTCATGGCATACCATCTTCTGGGTTTCCCATGCATGTTTTGATGTAGGAAGATGCCCTTGTACCTGGAGATTTGAGACCCATGGGGTGTGTTCCCCGCAGTGTTATTTAAAGTATCTGCGTTTGCTCACCCAACCTCACCAATCCTCTCAGCCCCAAGAGTGTCCAGCCTTATGTCTCATCCAGCTGTGGGTCTAGATATGGTCAATCCACGTTGCATCATAGACCCTGAACGGATTTTGTAAGAATTTCTCTCTCTTTCACTGTCTTTGTTTTGTGGGTTTTTAAAAGTAATGTATGTTTAGAATGGGGTTTGGCTGCTTTTCCCTGCTGTGTTGATGCCGCTTTACACCCTCTTGATTCACTTGCAGAGAGATATCGATACATAGGTTTTCAGATTCTTACTAGTCAGATATATTCTTGTGTGGTGACTAGGGTGTGTTGAGTCCAGTTCACTGAGCAGGGAGTAGGCCTTGTCTATTACATATTTGGCTTATGGAGCGGTCTCTGAGCTAATTTCAAACCCTTGTTTTATGCATCACCCCACCTCACCTTTCCCGTTAAGCAGCCATATTGTGTCTTCTAAAGGTGTGCCTCTGTTCTGTTTCGTAATTCAGTTCAAGTGTAGCGATTTTGACATTCCCTCTATAAGCGATATCTTAGGATAAGTGTCTTTTTCTGTGTGACTTATTTCACTTAGAATCATCGTACCTAAATCCACTCATCATGCTGCTAACTAGCCATATGACATTGATTTCATGGCTGAGTGATATTCCATTGTGCCAAGTACCACCATTTCTTTATCCATTTTTCTCTTTCCTGGGATATTGAAGGTGTACCGAAGCGGAGGTTCTTGGAAACAGAGCAGCCGTAAACTTTAGCGTGCCTGTGTCTTGTTGATTTTTAGTTTTCCCAATTTATACGCCCATGAGTGGAAGTGCCCTATGCTCTCTACGCTGTGTTTATTACTTGTTTCAGGACACACCGTACACTTCTCCAGAGTGCCTGTTGGCAATTTACATCCCGCCCATCAGCGTAGCAAGGCTCCCATGTCTCCATGGCCTGTCCTGCTTTTCTGGTTTTTACACTTTGTTCAGCATGGCCCTTTTAACCGAGGGCAAGCGAGACTTCTTTGTAGCGCCGATTTGCCCTTCCGGCTTGCTTGGTTGGCCAAAAAGGGCGTATGCGTTTTTTCCTGAATATATTCAGGAAAAAACGCATACGCCCTTTTTGGCCAAGGGCATCATTGTCAACGTTTTGCCGCTTTTCATGTGCTTTAAAGGCGAGTCGAATCTACCTCCTGAAATCTGTTTCCTGCAAATCTGCCTTGCTTTCAAATCCTCTTCGTTGCCTTCCCTCAATATATTTGTGGACGAGAGTTCTCATTTATAACTCTGCACGTTTGTGAATTGCAGTGCCCCTGAGCTCCATTTGTCTCCTCGCTTTTTTGGGAGCTGGCCGCAAAAGCGCAGGATTGCTTCAGGCCCTATTTTGGTTCTGGGGGGCAGGCTGAGCCTGTGGTTCATTCTTCTTCCTGATGGGAAAATGGAGTGACCTATGCCTGTCCCAACACCTAGGGCTCGTCTCTCGTTGGTTCCCCGTCTTCACGTTCATCCTCAGGACAAATTGCAACCTGTACAATCAGGAGGTTAAAGGTGCTGATTCTCCAAGTAGGGAGATGGTTAGTCAAGCGGCTGGAATGGCGAACCCGAGCACAAGGAGAGGAGAAATGAGGTGCGTTTTAGAAACCTTTCCCGATCTCATGGCATACCATCTTCTGGGTTTCCCATGCATGTTTTGATGTAGGAAGATGCCCTTGTACCTGGAGATTTGAGACCCATGGGGTGTGTTCCCCGCAGTGTTATTTAAAGTATCTGCGTTTGCTCACCCAACCTCACCAATCCTCTCAGCCCCAAGAGTGTCCAGCCTTATGTCTCATCCAGCTGTGGGTCTAGATATGGTCAATCCAGGTTGCATCATAGACCCTGAACGGATTTTGTAAGAATTTCTCTCTCTTTCACTGTCTTTGTTTTGTGGGTTTTTTAAAGTAATTTATGTTTAGAATCGGGCTTGGCTGCTTTTCCCTGCTGTGTTGATGCCGCTTTACACCCTCTTGATTCACTTGCAGAGAGATATCGATACATAGGTTTTCAGATTCATACTAGTCAGATATATTCTTGTGCGGTGACTAGGGGGTGTTGAGTCCAGTTCACTGAGCAGGGAGTAGGCCTTGTCTATTACATATTTGGCTTATGGAGCGGTGTCTGAGCTAATTTCAAACCCTTGTTTTATGCATCACCCCACCTCACCTTTCCCGTTAAGCAGCCATAGTGTGTCTTCTAAAGGTGTGCCTCTGTTCTGTTTCGTAATTCAGTTCAAGTGTAGCGATTTTGACATTCCCTCTCTAAGCGATATCTTAGGATAAGTGCCTTTTTCTGTGTGACTTATTTCACTTAGAATCATCGTCGCTAAATCGACACATCATGCTGCTAACTAGCCTTATGACATTGATTTCATGGCTGAGTGATATTCCATTGTGCCAAGTACCACCATTTCTTTATCCATTTTTCTCTTTCCTGGGATATTGAAGGTGTACCGAAGCGGAGGTTCTTGGCAACAGAGCAGCCGTAAACTTTAGGGTGCCTGTGTCTTGTTGATTTTTAGTTTTCCCAATTTATACGCCCATGAGTGGAAGTGCCCTATGCTCTCTACCCTGTGTTTATTACTTGTTTCAGGACACACCGTACTCTTCTCCAGAGTGCCTGTTGGCAATTTACATCCCGCCCATCAGCGTAGCAAGGCTCCCATGTCTCCATGGCCTGTCCTGCTTTTCTGGTTTTTACACTTTGTTCAGCATGGCCCTTTTGACCGAGGGCAAGCGAGACTTCTTTGTAGCGCTGATTTCCCTTCCGGCTTGCTTGGTTGGCCAAAAAGGGCGTATGCGTTTTTTCCTGAATATATTCAGGAAAAAACGCATACGCCCTTTTTGGCCAAGGGCATCATTGTCAACGTTTTGCCGCTTTTCATGTGCTTTAAAGGCGAGTCGAATCTACCTCCTGAAATCTGTTTCCTCCAAATCTGCCTTGCTTTCAAATCCTCTTCGTTGCCTTCCCTCAATATATTTGTGGACGAGAGTTCTCATTTATAACTCTGCACGTTTGTGAATTGCAGTGCCCCTGAGCTCCATTTGTCTCCTCGCTTTTTTGGGAGCTGGCCGCAGAAGCGCAGGATTGCTTCAGGCCCTATTTTGGTTCTGGGGGGCAGGCTGAGCCTGTGGTTCATTCTTCTTCCTGATGGGAAAATGGAGTGACCTGTGCCTGTCCCAACACCTAGGGCTAGTCTTTCGTTGGTTCCCCGTCTTCCGTTCATCCTCAGAACAAATTGCAACCTGGACGAAACAGTAGGTTAAAGGTGCTGATTCTCCAAGTAGGGAGATGGTTAGTCAAGCGGCTGGAATGGCGAACCCGAGCACAAGGAGAGGAGAAATGAGGTGCGTTTTAGAAACCTTTCCCGATCTCACGGCATACCATCTTCTGGGTTTCCCATGCATGTTTTGATGTAGGAAGATTCCCTTGTACCTGGAGATTTGAGACCCATGGGGTGGGTAACGCGCGGTATTATTTTAAAGTATCTGCATTTGCTCACCCAACCTCACCAATCCTCTCAGCCCCAAGAGTGTCCAGCCTTATGTCTCATCCAGCTGTGGGTCTAGATATGGTTAATCCAGGTTGCATCAGAGACCCTGAACGGATTTTGTAAGAATTTCTCTCTCTTTCACTGTCTTTGCTTTGTGGGTTTTTTAAAGTAATGTATGTTTAGAATGGGGTTTGGCTGCTTTTCCCTGCTGTGTTTATGCTGCTTTACACCCTCTTGATTCACTTGCAGAGAGATATCGATACATAGGTTTTCAGATTCATACTAGTCAGATATATTCTTGTGCGGTGACTAGGGGGTGTTGAGTCCAGTTCACTGAGCAGGGAGTAGGCCTTGTCTATTACATATTTGGCTTATGGAGCGGTGTCTGAGCTAATTTCAAACCCTTGTTTTATGCATCACCCCACCTCACCTTTCCCGTTAAGCAGCCATAGTGTGTCTTCTAAAGGTGTGCCTCTGTTCTGTTTCGTAATTCAGTTCAAGTGTAGCGATTTCGACATTCCCTCTCTAAGCGATATCTTAGGATAAGTGCCTTTTTCTGTGTGACTTATTTCACTTAGAATCATCGTCGCTGAATCGACACATCATGCTGCTAACTAGCCTTATGACATTGATTTCATGGCTGAGTGATATTCCATTGTGCCAAGTACCACCATTTCTTTATCCATTTTTCTCTTTCCTGGGATATTGAAGGTGTACCGAAGCGGAGGTTCTTGGCAACAGAGCAGCCGTAAAGTTTGGGGTGCCTGTGATTTGTTGACTTTTAGTTTTCCCAATTTATACGCCCATGAGTGGAAGTGCCCTATGCTCTCTATGCTGTGTTTATTACTTGTTTCAGGACAAACCATACTCTTCTCCAGAGTGCCTGTTGGCAATTTACATCCCGCCCATCAGCATAGCAAGGCTCCCATGTCTCCATGGCCTGTCCTGCTTTTCTGGTTTTTACACTTTGTTCAGCATGGCCCTTTTGACCGAGGGCAAGCGAGACTTCTTTGTAGCGCTGATTTGCCCTTCTGGCTTGCTTGGTTGGCCAAAAAGGGCGTATGCGTTTTTTCCTGAATATATTCAGGAAAAAACGCATACGCCCTTTTTGGCCAAGGGCATCATTGTCAACGTTTTGCCGCTTTTCATGTGCTTTAAAGGCGAGTCGAATCTACCTCCTGAAATCTGTTTCCTGCAAATCTGCCTTGCTTTGAAATCCTCTTCGTTGCCTTCCCTCAATATATTTGTGGACGAGAGTTCTCATTTATAACTCTGCACGTTTGTGAATTGCAGTGCCCCTGAGCTCCATTTGTCTCCTCGCTTTTTTGGGAGCTGGCCGCAAAAGCGCAGGATTGCTTCAGGCCCTATTTTGGTTCTGGGGGGCAGGCTGAGCCTGTGGTTCATTCTTCTTCCTGATGGGAAAATGGAGTGACCTATGCCTGTCCCAACACCTAGGGCTCGTCTCTCGTTGGTTCCGCGTCTTCCCGTTCATCCTCAGGACAAATTGCAACCTGTACAATAAGGAGGTTAAAGGTGCTGATTCTCCAAATAGGGAGATGGTTAGTCAAGCGGCTGGAATGGCGAACCCGAGCACAAGGAGAGGAGAAATGAGGTGCGTTTTAGAAACCTTTCCCGATCTCATGGCATACCATCTTCTGGGTTTCCCATGCATGTTTTGATGTAGGAAGATTCCCTTGTACCTGGAGATTTGAGACCCATGGGGTGTGTTCCCGGCAGTGTTACTTTAAAGTATCTGCGTTTGCTCATCCAACCTCACCAATCCTCTCAGCCCCAAGAGTGTCCAGCCTTATGTCTCATCCAGCTGTGGGTCTAGATATGGTCAATCCAAGTTGCATCATAGACCCTGAACGGATTTTGTAAGAATTTCTCTCTCTTTCACTGTCTTTGTTTTGTGGGTTTTAAAAGTAATGTATGTTTAGAATGGTGTTTGGCTGCTTTTCCCTGCTGTGTTGATGCCGCTTTACACCCTCTTGATTCACTTGCAGAGAGATATCGATACATAGGTTTTCAGATTCTTACTAGTCAGATATATTCTTGTGTGGTGACTAGGGTGTGTTGAGTCCAGTTCACTGAGCAGGGAGTAGGCCTTGTCTATTACATATTTGGCTTATGGAGCGGTCTCTGAGCTAATTTCAAACCCTTGTTTTATGCATCACCCCACCTCACCTTTCCCGTTAAGCAGCCATATTGTGTCTTCTAAAGGTGTGCCTCTGTTCTGTTTCGTAATTCAGTTCAAGTGTAGCGATTTTGACATTCCCTCTATAAGCGATATCTTAGAATAGGTGTCTTTTTCTGTGTGACTTATTTCACTTAGAATCATCGTACCTAAATCCACTCATCATGCTGCTAACTAGCCATATGACATTGATTTCATGGCTGAGTGATATTCCATTGTGCCAAGTACCACCATTTCTTTATCCATTTTTCTCTTTCCTGGGATATTGAAGGTGTACCGAAGCGGAGGTTCTTGGAAACAGAGCAGCCGTAAACTTTAGGGTGCCTGTGTCTTGTTGATTTTTAGTTTTCCCAATTTATACGCCCATGAGTGGAAGTGCCCTATGCTCTCTACGCTGTGTTTATTACTTGTTTCAGGACACACCGTACTCTTCTCCAGAGTGCCTGTTGGCAATTTACATCCCGCCCATCAGCGTAGCAAGGCTCCCATGTCTCCATGGCCTGTCCTGCTTTTCTGGTTTTTACACTTTGTTCAGCATGGCCCTTTTAACCGAGGGCAAGCGAGACTTCTTTGTAGTGCCGATTTGCCCTTCCGGCTTGCTTGGTTGGCCAAAAAGGGCGTATGCGTTTTTTCCTGAATATATTCAGGAAAAAACGCATACGCCCTTTTTGGCCAAGGGCATCATTGTCAACGTTTTGCCGCTTTTCATGTGCTTTAAAGGCGAGTCGAATCTACCTCCTGAAATCTGTTTCCTGCAAATCTGCCTTGCTTTAAAATCCTCTTCGTTGCCTTCCCTCAATATATTTGTGGACGAGAGTTCTCATTTATAACTCTGCACGTTTGTGAATTGCAGTGCCCCTGAGCTCCATTTGTCTCGTCGCTTTTTTGGGAGCTGGCCGCAAAAGCGCAGGATTGCTTCAGGCCCTATTTTGGTTCTGGGGGGCAGGCTGAGCCTGTGGTTCATTCTTCTTCCTGATGGGAAAATGGAGTGACCTATGCCTGTCCCAAAACCTAGGGCTCGTCTCTCGTTGGTTCCCCGTCTTCACGTTCATCCTCAGGACAAATTGCAACCTGTACAATCAGGAGGTTAAAGGTGCTGATTCTCCAAGTAGGGAGATGGTTAGTCAAGCGGCTGGAATGGCGAACCCGAGCACAAGGAGAGGAGAAATGAGGTGCGTTTTAGAAACCTTTCCCGATCTCATGGCATACCATCTTCTGGGTTTCCCATGCATGTTTTGATGTAGGAAGATGCCCTTGTACCTGGAGATTTGAGACCCATGGGGTGTGTTCCCCGCAGTGTTATTTAACGTATCTGCGTTTGCTCACCCAACCTCACCAATCCTCTCAGCCCCAAGAGTGTCCAGCCTTATGTCTCATCCAGCTGTGGGTCTAGATATGGTTAATCCAGGTTGCATCAGAGACCCTGAACGGATTTTGTAAGAATTTCTCTCTCTTTCACTGTCTTTGCTTTGTGGGTTTTTTAAAGTAATGTATGTTTAGAATGGGGTTTGGCTGCTTTTCCCTGCTGTGTTTATGCTGCTTTAAAGCCTCTTGATTCACTTGCAGAGAGATATCGATACATAGGTTTTCAAATTCATACTAGTCAGATATATTCTTGTGCGGTGACTAGGGGGTGTTGAGTCCAGTTCACTGAGCAGGGAGTAGGCCTTGTCTATTACATATTTGGCTTATGGAGCGGTGTCTGAGCTAATTTCAAACCCTTGTTTTATGCATCACCCCACCTCACCTTTCCCGTTAAGCAGCCATAGTGTGTCTTCTAAAGGTGTGCCTCTGTTCTGTTTCGTAATTCAGTTCAAGTGTAGCGATTTTGACATTCCCTCTCTAAGCGATATCTTAGGATAAGTGTCTTTTTCTGTGTGACTTATTTCACTTAGAATCATCGTACCTAAATCCACTCATCATGCTGCTAACTAGCCTTATGACATTGATTTCATGGCTGAGTGATATTCCATTGTGCCAAGTACCACAATTTCTTTATCCTTTTTTCTCTTTCCTGGGATTTTGAAGGTGTACCGAAGTGGAGGTTCTTGTAAACCGAGCAGCCGTAAACTTTAGGGTGCCTGTGTCTTGTTGATTTTTAGTTTTCCCAATTTATACGCCCATGAGTGGAAGTGCCCTATGCTCTCTACGCTGTGTTTATTACTTGTTTCAGGACACACCGTACTCTTCTCCAGAGTGCCTGTTGGCAATTTACATCCCGCCCATCAGCGTAGCAAGGCTCCCATGTCTCCATGGCCTGTCCTGCTTTTCTGGTTTTTACACTTTGTTCAGCATGGCCCTTTTGACCGAGGGCAAGCGAGACTTCTTTGTAGCGCTGATTTGCCCTTCCGGCTTGCTTGGTTGGCCAAAAAGGGCGTATGCGTTTTTTCCTGAATATATTCAGGAAAAAATGCATACGCCCTTTTTGGCCAAGGGCATCATTGTCAACGTTTTGCCGCTTTTCATGTGCTTTAAAGGCGAGTCGAATCTACCTCCTGAAATCTGTTTCCTGCAAATCTGCCTTGCTTTCAAATCCTCTTCGTTGCCTTCCCTCAATATATTTGTGGACGAGAGTTCTCATTTATAACTCTGCACGTTTGTGAATTGCAGTGCCCCTGAGCTCCATTTGTCTCCTCGCTTTTTTGGGAGCTGGCCGCAGAAGCGCAGGATTGCTTCAGGCCCTATTTTGGTTCTGGGGGGCAGGCTGAGCCTGTGGTTCATTCTTCTTCCTGATGGGAAAATGGAGTGACCTGTGCCTGTCCCAACACCTAGGGCTCGTCTATCGTTGGTTCCCCGTCTTCCCGTTCATCCTCAGGACAAATTGCAACCTGGACGAAACAGTAGGTTAAAGGTGCTGATTCTCCAAGTAGGGAGATGGTTAGTCAAGTGGCTGGAATGGCGAACCCGAGCACAAGGAGAGGAGAAATGAGGTGCGTTTTAGAAACCTTTCCCGATCTCACGGCATACCATCTTCTGGGTTTCCCATGCATGTTTTGATGTAGGAAGATTCCCTTGTACCTGGAGATTTGAGACCCATGGGGTGGGTACCCCGCGGTATTACTTTAAAGTATCTGCATTTGCTCACCCAACCTCACCAATCCTCTCAGCCCCAAGAGTGTCCAGCCTTATGTCTCATCCAGCTGTGGGTCTAGATATGGTTAATCCAGGTTGCATCAGAGACCCTGAACGGATTTTGTAAGAATTTCTCTCTCTTTCACTGTCTTTGCTTTGTGGGTTTTTTAAAGTAATGTATGTTTAGAATGGGGTTTGGCTGCTTTTCCCTGCTGTGTTTATGCTGCTTTACACCCTCTTGATTCACTTGCAGAGAGATATCGATACATAGGTTTTCAGATTCATAGTAGTCAGATATATTCTTGTGCGGTGACTAGGGGGTGTTGAGTCCAGTTCACTGAGCAGGGAGTAGGCCTTGTCTATTACATATTTGGCTTATGGAGCGGTCTCTGAGCTAATTTCAAACCCTTATTTTATGCATCACCCCACCTCACCTTTCCGGTGAAGCAGCCATAGTGTGTCTTCTAAAGGTGTGCCTCTGTTCTGTTTCGTAATTCAGTTCAAGTGTAGCGATTTTGACATTCCCTCTCTAAGCGATATCTTAGGATAAGTGCCTTTTTCTGTGTGACTTATTTCACTTAGAATCATCGTCGCTAAATCGACACATCATGCTGCTAACTAGCCTTATGACATTGATTTCATGGCTGAGTGATATTCCATTGTGCCAAGTACCACCATTTCTTTATCCATTTATCTCTTTCCTGGGATATTGAAGGTGTACCGAAGCGGAGGTTCTTGGCAACAGAGCAGCCGTAAAGTTTGGGGTGCCTGTGATTTGTTGACTTTTGGTTTTCCCAATGTATACGCCCATGAGTGGAAGTGCCCTATGCTCTCTACGCTGTGTTTATTACTTGTTTCAGGACACACCATACTCTTCTCCAGAGTGCCTGTTGGCAATTTACATCCCGCCCATCAGCGTAGCAAGGCTCCCATGTCTCCATGGCCTGTCCTGCTTTTCTGGTTTTTACACTTTGTTCAGCATGGCCCTTTTGACCGAGGGCAAGCGAGACTTCTTTGTAGCGCTGATTTGCCCTTCCGGCTTGCTTGGTTGGCCAAAAAGGGCGTATGCGTTTTTTCCTGAATATATTCAGGAAAAAACGCATACGCCCTTTTTGGCCAAGGGCATCATTGTCAACGTTTTGCCGCTTTTCATGTGCTTTAAAGGCGAGTCGAATCTACCTCCTGAAATCTGTTTCCTGCAAATCTGCCTTGCTTTCAAATCCTCTTCGTTGCCTTCCCTCAATATATTTGTGGACGAGAGTTCTCATTTATAACTCTGCACGTTTGTGAATTGCAGTGCCCCTGAGCTCCATTTGTCTCCTCGCTTTTTTGGGAGCTGGCCGCAGAAGCGCAGGATTGCTTCAGGCCCTATTTTGGTTCTGGGGGGCAGGCTGAGCCTGTGGTTCATTCTTCTTCCTGATGGGAAAATGGAGTGACCTGTGCCTGTTCCAACACCTAGGGCTAGTCTTTCGTTGGTTCCCCGTCTTCCCGTTCATCCTCAGGACAAATTGGAACCTGGACGAAACAGTAGGTTAAAGGTGCTGATTCTCCAAGTAGGGAGATGGTTAGTCAAGCGGCTGGAATGGCGAACCCGAGCACAAGGAGAGGAGAAATGAGGTGCGTTTTAGAAACCTTTCCCGATCTCACGGCATCCCATCTTCTGGGTTTCCCAAGCATGTTTTGATGTAGGAAGATTCCCTTGTACCTGGAGATTTGAGACCCATGGGGTGGGTACCCCGCGGTATTACTTTAAAGTATCTGCATTTGCTCACCCAACCTCACCAATCCTCTCAGCCCCAAGAGTGTCCAGCCTTATGTCTCATCCAGCTGTGGGTCTAGATATGGTTAATCCAGGTTGCATCAGAGACCCTGAACGGATTTTGTAAGAATTTCTCTCTCTTTCACTGTCTTTGCTTTGTGGGTTTTTTAAAGTAATGTATGTTTAGAATGGGGTTTGGCTGCTTTTCCCTGCTGTGTTTATGCTGCTTTACACCCTCTTGATTCACTTGCAGAGAGATATCGATACATAGGTTTTCAGATTCATACTAGTCAGATATATTCTTGTGCGGTGACTAGGGGGTGTTGAGTCCAGTTCACTGAGCAGGGAGTAGGCCTTGTCTATTACATATTTGGCTTATGGAGCGGTGTCTGAGCTAATTTCAAACCCTTGTTTTATGCATCACCCCACCTCACCTTTCCCGTTAAGCAGCCATAGTGTGTCTTCTAAAGGTGTGCCACTGTTCTGTTTCGTAATTCAGTTCAAGTGTAGCGATTTTGACATTCCCTCTCTAAGCGATATCTTAGGATAAGTGCCTTTTTCTGTGTGACTTATTTCACTTAGAATCATCGTCGCTAAATCGACACATCATGCTGCTAACTAGCCTTATGACATTGATTTCATGGCTGAGTGATATTCCATTGTGCCAAGTACCACCATTTCTTAATCCATTTTTCTCTTTCCTGGGATATTGAAGGTGTACCGAAGCGGAGGTTCTTGGAAACAGAGCAGCCGTAAAGTTTGGGGTGCCTGTGATTTGTTGACTTTTAGTTTTCCCAATTTATACGCCCATGAGTGGAAGTGCCCTATGCTCTCTACGCTGTGTTTATTACTTGTTTCAGGACACACCATACTCTTCTCCAGAGTGCCTGTTGGCAATTTACATCCCGCCCATCAGCATAGCAAGGCTCCCATGTCTCCATGGCCTGTCCTGCTTTTCTGGTTTTTACATTTTGTTCAGCATGGCCCTTTTGACCGAGGGCAAGCGAGACTTCTTTGTAGCGCTGATTTGCCCTTCCGGCTTGCTTGGTTGGCCAAAAAGGGCGTATGCGTTTTTTCCTGAATATATTCAGGAAAAAACGCATACGCCCTTTTTGGCCAAGGGCATCATTGTCAACGTTTTGCCGCTTTTCATGTGCTTTAAAGGCGAGTCGAATCTACCTCCTGAAATCTGTTTCCTGCAAATCTGCCTTGCTTTCAAATCCTCTTCGTTGCCTTCCCTCAATATATTTGTGGACGAGAGTTCTCATTTATAACTCTGCACGTTTGTGAATTGCAGTGCCCCTGAGCTCCATTTGTCTCCTCGCTTTTTTGGGAGCTGGCCGCAGAAGCGCAGGATTGCTTCAGGCCCTATTTTGGTTCTGGGGGGCAGGCTGAGCCTGTGGTTCATTCTTCTTCCTGATGGGAAAATGGAGTGACCTGTGCCTGTTCCAACACCTAGGGCTAGTCTTTCGTTGGTTCCCCGTCTTCCCGTTCATCCTCAGGACAAATTGCAACCTGGACGAAACAGTAGGTTAAAGGTGCTGATTCTCCAAGTAGGGAGATGTTTAGTCAAGCGGCTGGAATGGCGAACCCGAGCACAAGGAGAGGAGAAATGAGGTGCGTTTTAGAAACCTTTCCCGATCTCACGGCATACCATCTTCTGGGTTTCCCATGCATGTTTTGATGTAGGAAGATTCCCTTGTACCTGGAGATTTGAGACCCATGGGGTGGGTACCCCGCGGTATTACTTTAAAGTATCTGCATTTGCTCACCCAACCTCACCAATCCTCTCAGCCCCAAGAGTGTCCAGCCTTATGTCTCATCCAGCTGTGGGTCTAGATATGGTTAATCCAGGTTGCATCAGAGACCCTGAACGGATTTTGTAAGAATTTCTCTCTCTTTCACTGTCTTTGCTTTGTGGGTTTTTTAAAGTAATGTATGTTTAGAATGGGGTTTGGCTGCTTTTCCCTGCTGTGTTTATGCTGCTTTACAACCTCTTGATTCACTTGCAGAGAGATATCGATACATAGGTTTTCAGATTCATACTAGTCAGATATATTCTTGTGCGGTGACTAGGGGGTGTTGAGTCCAGTTCACTGAGCAGGGAGTAGGCCTTGTCTATTACATATTTGGCTTATGGAGCGGTGTCTGAGCTAATTTCAAACCCTTGTTTTATGCATCACCCCACCTCACCTTTCCCGTTAAGCAGCCATAGTGTGTCTTCTAAAGGTGTGCCTCTGTTCTGTTTCGTAATTCAGTTCAAGTGTAGCGGTTTTGACATTCCCTCCATAAGCGATATCTTAGGATAAGTGCCTTTTTCTGTGTGACTTATTTCACTTAGAATCATCGTCGCTATATCCACACATCATGCTGCTAACGAGCCTTATGACATTGATTTCATGGCTGAGTGATATTCCATTGTGCCAAGTACCACCATTTCTTTATCCATTTTTCTCTTTCCTGGGATATTGAAGGTGTACGGAAGGGGAGGTTCTTGGCAACAGAGCAGCCGTAAAGTTTGGGGTGCCTGTGTCTTGTTGACTTTTAGTTTTCCCAATTTATACGCCCATGAGTGGAAGTGCCCTATGCTCTCTACGCTGTGTTTATTACTTGTTTCAGGACACACCATACTCTTCTCCAGTGTGCCTGTTGGCAATTTACATCCCGCCCATCAGCGTAGCAAGGCTCCCATGTCTCCATGGCCTGTCCTGCTTTTCTGGTTTTTACACTTTGTTCAGCATGGCCCTTTTGACCGAGGGCAAGCGAGACTTCTTTGTAGCGCTGATTTGCCCTTCCGGCTTGCTTGGTTGGCCAAAAAGGGCGTATGCGTTTTTTCCTGAATATATTCAGGAAAAAACGCATACGCCCTTTTTGGCCAAGGGCATCATTGTCAACGTTTTGCCGCTTTTCATGTGCTTTAAAGGCGAGTCGAATCTACCTCCTGAAATCTGTTTCCTGCAAATCTGCCTTGCTTTCAAATCCTCTTCGTTGCCTTCCCTCAATATATTTGTGGACGAGAGTTCTCATTTATAACTCTGCACGTTTGTGAATTGCAGTGCCCCTGAGCTCCATTTGTCTCCTCGCTTTTTTGGGAGCTGGCCGCAGAAGCGCAGGATTGCTTCAGGCCCTATTTTGGTTCTGGGGGGCAGGCTGAGCCTGTGGTTCATTCTTCTTCCTGATGGGAAAATGGAGTGACCTGTGCCTTTTCCAAAACCTAGGGCTAGTCTTTCGTTGGTTCCCCGTCTTCCCGTTCATCCTCAGGACAAATTGCAACCTGGACGAAACAGTAGGATAAAGGTGCTGATTCTCCAAGTAGGGAGATGGTTAGTCAAGCGGCTGGAATGGCGAACCCGAGCACAAGGAGAGGAGAAATGAGGTGCGTTTTAGAAACCTTTCCCGATCTCACGGCATACCATCTTCTGGGTTTCCCATGCATGTTTTGATGTAGGAAGATTCCCTTGTACCTGGAGATTTGAGACCCATGGGGTGTGTTCCCCGCAGGGTTACTTTAAAGTATCTGCGTTTGCTCACCCAACCTCACCAATCCTCTCAGTCCCAAGAGTGTCCAGCCTTATGTCTCATCCAGCTGTAGGTCTAGATATGGTCAATGCACGTTGCATCATAGACCCTGAACGGATTTTGTAAGAATTTCTCTCTCTTTCACTGTCTTTGTTTTGTGGGTTTTTAAAAGTAATGTATGTTTAGAATGGGGTTTGGCTGCTTTTCCCTGCTGTGTTGATGCCGCTTTACACCCTCTTGATTCACTTGCAGAGAGATATCGATACATAGGTTTTCAGATTCTTACTAGTCAGATATATTCTTGTGTGGTGACTAGGGTGTGTTGAGTCCAGTTCACTGAGCAGGGAGTAGGCCTTGTCTATTACACATTTGGCTTATGGAGCGGTCTCTGAGCTAATTTCAAACCCTTGTTTTATGCATCACCCCACCTCACCTTTCCCGTTAAGCAGCCATAGTGTGTCTTCTAAAGGTGTGCCTCTGTTCTGTTTCGTAATTCAGTTCAAGTGTAGCAATTTTGACATTCCCTCTATAAGCGATATCTTAGGATAAGTGTCTTTTTCTGTGTGACTTATTTCACTTAGAATCATCGTACTTAAATCCACTCATCATGCTGCTAACTAGCCATATGACATTGATTTCATGGCTGAGTGATATTCCATTGTGCCAAGTACCACCATTTCTTTATCCATTTTTCTCTTTCCTGGGATATTGAAGGTGTACCGAAGCGGAGGTTCTTGGAAACAGAGCAACCGTAAACTTTAGGGTGCCTGTGTCTTGTTGATTTTTAGTTTTCCCAATTTATACGCCCATGAGTGGAAGTGCCCTATGCTCTCTACGCTGTGTTTATTACTTGTTTCAGGACACACCGTACTCTTCTCCAGAGTGCCTGTTGGCAATTTACATCCCGCCCATCAGCGTAGCAAGGCTCCCATGTCTCCATGGCCTGTCCTGCTTTTCTGGTTTTTACACTTTGTTCAGCATGGCCCTTTTAACCGAGGGCAAGCGAGACTTCTTTGTAGCGCTGATTTGCCCTTCTGGCTTGCTTGGTTGGCCAAAAAGGGCGTATGCGTTTTTTCCTGAATATATTCAGGAAAAAACGCATACGCCCTTTTTGGCCAAGGGCATCATTGTCAACGTTTTGCCGCTTTTCATGTGCTTTAAAGGCGAGTCGAATCTACCTCCTGAAATCTGTTTCCTGCAAATCTGCCTTGCTTTCATATCCTCTTCGTTGCCTTCCCTCAATATATTTGTGGACGAGAGTTCTCATTTATAACTCTGCACGTTTGTGAATTGCAGTGCCCCTGAGCTCCATTTGTCTCCTCGCTTTTTTGGGAGCTGGCCGCAAAAGCGCAGGATTGCTTCAGGCCCTATTTTGGTTCTGGGGGGCAGGCTGAGCCTGTGGTTCATTCTTCTTCCTGATGGGAAAATGGAGTGACCTATGCCTGTCCCAACACCTAGGGCTCGTCTCTCGTTGGTTCCCCGTCTTTAAGTTCATCCTCAGGACAAATTGCAACCTGTACAATCAGGAGGTTAAAGGTGCTGATTCTCCAAGTAGGGAGATGGTTAGTCAAGCGGCTGGAATGGCGAACCCGAGCACAAGGAGAGGAGAAATGAGGTGCGTTTTAGAAACCTTTCCCGATCTCATGGCATACCATCTTCTGGGTTTCCCATGCATGTTTTGATGTAGGAAGATGCCCTTGTACCTGGAGATTTGAGACCCATGGGGTGTGTTCCCCGCAGTGTTACTTTAAAGTATCTGCGTTTGCTCACCCAACCTCACCAATCCTCTCAGCCCCAAGAGTGTCCAGCCTTATGTCTCATCCAGCTGTGGGTCTAGATATGGTCAATCCAGGTTGCATCATAGACCCTGAACGGATTTTGTAAGAATTTCTCTCTCTTTCACTGTCTTTGTTTTGTGGGTTTTTTAAAGTAATTTATGTTTAGAATCGGGCTTGGCTGCTTTTCCCTGCTGTGTTGATGCCGCTTTACACCCTCTTGATTCACTTGCAGAGAGATATCGATACATAGGTTTGCAGATTCTTACTAGTCAGATATATTCTTGTGTGGTGACTAGGGTGTGTTGAGTCCAGTTCACTGAGCAGGGAGTAGGCCTTGTCTATTACATATTTGGCTTATGGAGCGGTCTCTGAGCTAATTTCAAACCCTTGTTTTATGCATCACCCCACCTCACCTTTCCCGTTAAGCAGCCATAGTGTGTCTTCTAAAGGTGTGCCTCTGTTCTGTTTCGTAATTCAGTTCAAGTGTAGCGGTTTTGACATTCCCTCCATAAGCGATATCTTAGGATAAGTGCCTTTTTCTGTGTGACTTATTTCACTTAGAATCATCGTCGCTATATCCACACATCATGCTGCTAACTAGCCTTATGACATTGATTTCATGGCTGAGTGATATTCCATTGTGCCAAGTACCACCATTTCTTTATCCATTTTTCTCTTTCCTGGGATATTGAAGGTGTACGGAAGGGGAGGTTCTTGGCAACAGAGCAGCCGTAAAGTTTGGGGTGCCTGTGTCTTGTTGACTTTTAGTTTTCCCAATTTATACGCCCATGAGTGGAAGTGCCCTATGCTCTCATCACTCTGTTTATTACTTGTTTCAGGACACACCGTACTCTTCTCCAGAGTGCCTGTTAGCAATTTACATCCCGCCCATCAGCGTAGCAAGGCTCCCATGTCTCCATGGCCTGTCCTGCTTTTCTGGATTTTACACTTTGTTCAGCATGGCCCTTTTGACCGAGGGCAAGCGAGACTTCTTTGTAGCACTGATTTGCCCTTCCGGCTTGCTTGGTTGGCCAAAAAGGGCGTATGCGTTTTTTCCTGAATATATTCAGGAAAAAACGCATACGCCCTTTTTGGCCAAGGGCATCATTGTCAACGTTTTGCCGCTTTTCATGTGCTTTAAAGGCGAGTCGAATCTACCTCCTGAAATCTGTTTCCTGCAAATCTGCCTTGCTTTCAAATCCTCTTCGTTGCCTTCCCTCAATATATTTGTGGACGAGAGTTCTCATTTATAACTCTGCACGTTTGTGAATTGCAGTGCCCCTGAGCTCCATTTGTCTCCTCGCTTTTTTGGGAGCTGGCCGCAAAAGCGCAGGATTGCTTCAGGCCCTATTTTGGTTCTGGGGGGCAGGCTGAGCCTGTGGTTCATTCTTCTTCCTGATGGGAAAATGGAGTGACCTATGCCTGTCCCAACACCTAGGGCTCGTCTCTCGTTGGTTCCGCGTCTTCCCGTTCATCCTCAGGACAAATTGCAACCTGTACAATCAGGAGGTTAAAGGTGCTGATTCTCCAAATAGGGAGATGGTTAGTCAAGCAGCTGGAATGGTGAACCCGAGCACAAGGAGAGGAGAAATGAAGTGCGTTTTAGAAACCTTTCCCGATCTCATGGCATACCATCTTCTGGGTTTGCCATGCATGTTTTGATGGAGGAAGATGCCCTTGTACCTGGAGATTTGAGACCCATGGGGTGTGTTCCCCGCAGTGTTACTTTAAAGTATCTGCGTTTGCTCACCCAACCTCACCAATCCTCTCAGCCCCAAGAGTGTCCAGCCTTATGTCTCAACCAGCTGTGGGTCTAGATATGGTCAATCCAGGTTGCATCAGAGACCCTGAACGGATTTTGTAAGAATTTCTCTCTCTTTCACTGTCTTTGCTTTGTGGGTTTTTTAAAGTAATGTATGTTTAGAATGGGGTTTGGCTGCTTTTCCCTGCTGTGTTGATGCCGCTTTACACCCTCTTGATTCACTTGCAGAGAGATATCGATACATAGGTTTTCAGATTCATACTAGTCAGATATATTCTTGTGCGGTGACTAGGGGGTGTTGAGTCCAGTTCACTGAGCAGGGAGTAGGCCTTGTCTATTACATATTTGGCTTATGGAGCGGTGTCTGAGCTAATTTCAAACCCTTGTTTTATGCATCACCCCACCTCACCTTTCCGGTGAAGCAGCCATAGTGTGTCTTCTAAAGGTGTGACTCTGTTCTGTTTTGTAATTCAGTTCAAGTGTAGCGATTTTGACATTCCCTCTATAAGCGATATCTTAGGATAAGTGTCTTTTTCTCTGTGACTTATTTCACTTAGAATCATCCTCGCGAAATCCACACATCATGCTGCTAACTAGCCTTATGACATTGATTTCATGGCTGAGTGATATTCCATTGTGCCAAGTACCACCATTTCTTTATCCATTTTTCTCTTTCCTGGGATATTGAAGGTGTACCGAAGTGGAGGTTCTTGGAAACAGAGCAGCCGTAAACTTTAGGGTGCCTGTGTCTTGTTGATTTTTAGTTTTCCCAATTTTTACGCCCTTGAGTGGAAGTGCCCTATGCTCTCTACGCTGTGTTTATTACTTGTTTCAGGACACACCGTACTCTTCTCCAGAGTGCCTGTTGGCAATTTACATCCCGCCCATCAGCGTAGCAAGGCTCCCATGTCTCCATGGCCTGTCCTGCTTTTCTGGTTTTTACTGTTTGTTCAGCATGGCCCTTTTGACTGAGGGCAAGCGAGACTTCTTTGTAGCGCTGATTTGCCCTTCCGGCTTGCTTGGTTGGCCAAAAGGGCGTATGCGTTTTTTCCTGAATATATTCAGGAAAAAACGCATACGCCCTTTTTGGCCAAGGGCATCATTGTCAACGTTTTGCCGCTTTTCATGTGCTTTAAAGGCGAGTCGAATCTACCTCCTGAAATCTGTTTCCTGCAAATCTGCCTTGCTTTCAAATCCTCTTCGTTGCCTTCCCTCAATATATTTGTGGACGAGAGTTCTCATTTATAACTCTGCACGTTTGTGAATTGCAGTGCCCCTGAGCTCCATTTGTCTCCTCGCTTTTTTGGGAGCTGGCCGCAAAAGCGCAGGATTGCTTCAGGCCCTATTTTGGTTCTGGGGGGCAGGCTGAGCCTGTGGTTCATTCTTCTTCCTGATGGGAAAATGGAGTGACCTATGCCTGTCCCAACACCTAGGGCTCGTCTCTCGTTGGTTCCGCGTCTTCCCGTTCATCCTCAGGACAAATTGCAACCTGGACGAAACAGTAGGTTAAAGGAGCTGATTCTCCAAGTAGGGAGATGGTTAGTCAAGCGGCTGGAATGGCGAACCCGAGCACAAGGAGAGGAGAAATGAGGTGCGTTTTAGAAACCTTTCCCGATCTCACGGCATACCATCTTCTGGGTTTCCCATGCATGTTTTGATGTAGGAAGATGCCCTTGTACCTGGAGATTTGAGACCCATGGGGTGGGTACCCCGCGGTATTACTTTAAAGTATCTGCATTTGCTCACCCAACCTCACCAATCCTCTCAGCCCCAAGAGTGTCCAGCCTTATGTCTCATCCAGCTGTGGGTCTAGATATGGTCAATCCAGGTTGCATCAGAGACCCTGAACGGATTTTGTAAGAATTTCTCTCTCTTTCACTTTCTTTGCTATGTGGGTTTTTTAAAGTAATGTATGTTTAGAATGGGGTTTGGCTGCTTTTCCCTGCTGTGTTTATGCCGATTTACACCCTCTTGATTCACTTGCAGAGAGATATCGATACATAGGTTTTTAGATTCATACTAGTCAGATATATTCCTGTGCGGTGGCTAGGGGGTGTTGAGTCCAGTTCACTGAGCAGGGAGTAGGCCTTGTCTATTACATATTTGGCTTATGGAGCGGTGTCTGAGCTAATTTCAAACCCTTGTTTTATGCATCACCCCACCTCACCTTTCCGGTGAAGCAGCCATAGTGTGTCTTCTAAAGGTGTGACTCTGTTCTGTTTTGTAATTCAGTTCAAGTGTAGCGATTTTGACATTCCCTCTATAAGCGATATCTTAGGATAAGTGTCTTTTTCTCTGTGACTTATTTCACTTAGAATCATCCTCGCGAAATCCACACATCATGCTGCTAACTAGCCTTATGACATTGATTTCATGGCTGAGTGATATTCCATTGTGCCAAGTACCACCATTTCTTTATCCATTTTTCTCTTTCCTGGGATATTGAAGGTGTACCGAAGTGGAGGTTCTTGGAAACAGAGCAGCCGTAAACTTTAGGGTGCCTGTGTCTTGTTGATTTTTAGTTTTCCCAATTTATACGCCCTTGAGTGGAAGTGCCCTATGCTCTCTACGCTGTGTTTATTACTTGTTTCAGGACACACTGTACTCTTCTCCAGAGTGCCTGTTGGCAATTTACATCCCGCCCATCAGTGTAGCAAGGCTCCCATGTCTCCATGGCCTGTCCTGCTTTTCTGGTTTTTACACTTTGTTCAGCATGGCCCTTTTGACCGAGGGCAAGCGAGACTTCTTTGTAGCGCTGATTTGCCCTTCTGGCTTGCTTGGTTGGCCAAAAAGGGCGTATGCGTTTTTTCCTGAATATATTCAGGAAAAAACGCATACGCCCTTTTTGGCCAAGGGCATCATTGTCAACGTTTTGCCGCTTTTCATGTGCTTTAAAGGCGAGTCGAATCTACCTCCTGAAATCTGTTTCCTGCAAATCTGCCTTGCTTTCAAATCCTCTTCATTGCCTTCCCTCAATATATTTGTGGACGAGAGTTCTCATTTATAACTCTGCACGTTTGTGAATTGCAGTGCCCCTGAGCTCCATTTGTCTCCTCGCTTTTTTGGGAGCTGGCCGCAAAAGCGCAGGATTGCTTCAGGCCCTATTTTGGTTCTGGGGGGCAGGCTGAGCCTGTGGTTCATTCTTCTTCCTGATGGGAAAATGGAGTGACCTGTGCCTGTCCCAACACCTAGGGCTCGTCTCTCGTTGGTTCCCCGTCTTCCCGTTCATCCTCAGGACAAATTGCAACCTGGACGAAACAGTAGGTTAAAGGTGCTGATTCTCCAAGTAGGGAGATGGTTAGTCAAGTGGCTGGAATGGCGAACCCGAGCACAAGGAGAGGAGAAATGATGTGCGTTTTAGAAACCTTTCCCGATCTCACGGCATACCATCTTCTGGGTTTCCCATGCATGTTTTGATGTAGGAAGATTCCCTTGTACCTGGAGATTTGAGACCCATGGGGTGGGTACCCCGCGGTATTACTTTAAAGTATCTGCATTTGCTCACCCAACCTCACCAATCCTCTCAGCCCCAAGAGTGTCCAGCCTTATGTCTCATCCAGCTGTGGGTCTAGATATGGTTAATCCAGGTTGCATCAGAGACCCTGAACGGATTTTGTAAGAATTTCTCTCTCTTTCACTGTCTTTGTTTTGTGGGTTTTTTAAAGTAATTTACGTTTAGAATCGGTCTTGGCTGCTTTTCCCTGCTGTGTTGATGCCGCTTTACACCCTCTTGATTCACTTGCAGAGAGATATCGATACATAGGTTTTCAGATTCTTACTAGTCAGATATATTCTTGTGTGGTGACTAGGGTGTGTTGAGTCCAGTTCACTGAGCAGGGAGTAGTCCTTGTCTATTAAATATTTGGCTTATGGAGCGGTCTCTGAGCTAATTTCAAACCCTTGTTTTATGCATCACCCCACCTCACCTTTCCCGTTAAGCAGCCATAGTGTGTCTTCTAAAGGTGTGCCTCTGTTCTGTTTCGTAATTCAGTTCAAGTGTAGCGGTTTTGACATTCCCTCCATAAGCGATATCTTAGGATAAGTGCCTTTTTCTGTGTGACTTCTTTCACTTAGAATCATCGTCGCTATATCCACACATCATGCTGCTAACTAGCCTTATGACATTGATTTCATGGCTGAGTGATATTCCATTGTGCCAAGTACCACAATTTCTTTATCCATTTTTCTCTTTCCTGGGATATTGAAGGTGTACGGAAGGGGAGGTTCTTGGCAACAGAGCAGCCGTAAAGTTTGGGGTGCCTGTGTCTTGTTGACTTTTAGTTTTCCCAATTTATACGCCCATGAGTGGAAGTGCCCTATGCTCTCTACGCTGTGTTTATTACTTGTTTCAGGACACACCATACTCTTCTCCAGAGTGCCTGTTGGCAATTTACATCCCGCCCATCAGCGTAGCAAGGCTCCCATGTCTCCATGGCCTGTCCTGCTTTTCTGGTTTTTACACTTTGTTCAGCATGGCCCTTTTGACCGAGGGCAAGCGAGACTTCTTTGTAGCGCTGATTTGCCCTTCCGGCTTGCTTGGTTGGCCAAAAAGGGCGTATGCGTTTTTTCCTGAATATATTCAGGAAAAAACGCATACGCCCTTTTTGGCCAAGGGCATCATTGTCAACGTTTTGCCGCTTTTCATGTGCTTTAAAGGCGAGTCGAATCTACCTCCTGAAATCTGTTTCCTGCAAATCTGCCTTGCTTTCAAATCCTCTTCGTTGCCTTCCCTCAATATATTTGTGGACGAGAGTTCTCATTTATAACTCTGCACGTTTGTGAATTGCAGTGCCCCTGAGCTCCATTTGTCTCCTCGCTTTTTTGGGAGCTGGCCGCAGAAGCGCAGGATTGCTTCAGGCCCTATTTTGGTTCTGGGGGGCAGGCTGAGCCTGTGGTTCATTCTTCTTCCTGATGGGAAAATGGAGTGACCTGTGCCTGTTCCAACACCTAGGGCTAGTCTTTCGTTGGTTCCCCGTCTTCCCGTTCATCCTCAGGACAAATTGCAACCTGGACGAAACAGTAGGTTAAAGGTGCTGATTCTCCAAGTAGGGAGATGGTTAGTCAAGCGGCTGGAATGGCGAACCCGAGCACAAGGAGAGGAGAAATGAGGTGCGTTTTAGAAACCTTTCCCGATCTCACGGCATACCATCTTCTGGGTTTCCCATGCATGTTTTGATGTAGGAAGATTCCCTTGTACCTGGAGATTTGAGACCCATGGGGTGGGTACCCCGCGGTATTACTTTAAAGTATCTGCATTTGCTCACCCAACCTCACCAATCTTCTCAGCCCCAAGAGTGTCCAGCCTTATGTCTCATCCAGCTGTGGGTCTAGATATGGTTAATCCAGGTTGCATCAGAGACCCTGAACGGATTTTGTAAGAATTTCTCTCTCTTTCACTGTCTTTGCTTTGTGGGTTTTTTAAAGTAATGTATGTTTAGAATGGGGTTTGGCTGCTTTTCCCTGCTGTGTTTATGCTGCTTTACAACCTCTTGATTCACTTGCAGAGAGATATCGATACATAGGTTTTCAAATTCATACTAGTCAGATATATTCTTGTGCGGTGACTAGGGGGTGTTGAGTCCAGTTCACTGAGCAGGGAGTAGGCCTTGTCTATTACATATTTGGCTTATGGAGCGGTGTCTGAGCTAATTTCAAACCCTTGTTTTATGCATCACCCCACCTCACCTTTCCCGTTAAGCAGCCATAGTGTGTCTTCTAAAGGTGTGCCTCTGTTCTGTTTCGTAATTCAGTTCAAGTGTAGCGGTTTTGACATTCCCTCCATAAGCGATATCTTAGGATAAGTGCCTTTTTCTGTGTGACTTATTTCACTTAGAATCATCGTCGCTATATCCACACATCATGCTGCTAACGAGCCTTATGACATTGATTTCATGGCTGAGTGATATTCCATTGTGCCAAGTACCACCATTTCTTTATCCATTTTTCTCTTTCCTGGGATATTGAAGGTGTACGGAAGGGGAGGTTCTTGGCAACAGAGCAGCCGTAAAGTTTGGGGTGCCTGTGTCTTGTTGACTTTTAGTTTTCCCAATTTATACGCCCATGAGTGGAAGTGCCCTATGCTCTCTACGCTGTGTTTATTACTTGTTTCAGGACACACCATACTCTTCTCCAGAGTGCCTGTTGGCAATTTACATCCCGCCCATCAGCGTAGCAAGGCTCCCATGTCTCCATGGCCTGTCCTGCTTTTCTGGTTTTTACACTTTGTTCAGCATGGCCCTTTTGACCGAGGGCAAGCGAGACTTCTTTGTAGCGCTGATTTGCCCTTCCGGCTTGCTTGGTTGGCCAAAAAGGGCGTATGCGTTTTTTCCTGAATATATTCAGGAAAAAACGCATACGCCCTTTTTGGCCAAGGGCATCATTGTCAACGTTTTGCCGCTTTTCATGTGCTTTAAAGGCGAGTCGAATCTACCTCCTGAAATCTGTTTCCTGCAAATCTGCCTTGCTTTCAAATCCTCTTCGTTGCCTTCCCTCAATATATTTGTGGACGAGAGTTCTCATTTATAACTCTGCACGTTTGTGAATTGCAGTGCCCCTGAGCTCCATTTGTCTCCTCGCTTTTTTGGGAGCTGGCCGCAAAAGCGCAGGATTGCTTCAGGCCCTATTTTGGTTCTGGGGGGCAGGCTGAGCCTGTGGTTCATTCTTCTTCCTGATGGGAAAATGGAGTGACCTATGCCTGTCCCAACACCTAGGGCTCGTCTCTCGTTGGTTCTGCGTCTTCCCATTCATCCTCAGGACAAATTGCAACCTGTACAATCAGGAGGTTAAAGGTGCTGATTCTCCAAGTAGGGAGATTGTTAGTCAAGCGGCTGGAATGGCGAACCCGAGCACAAGGAGAGGAGAAATGAGGTGCGTTTTAGAAACCTTTCCCGATCTCATGGCATACCATCTTCTGGGTTTCCCATGCATGTTTTGATGTAGGAAGATGCCCTTGTACCTGGAGATTTGAGACCCATGGGGTGTGTTCCCCGCAGTGTTACTTTAAAGTATCTGCGTTTGCTCACCCAACCTCACCAATCCTCTCAGCCCCAAGACTGTCCAGCCTTATGTCTCATCCAGCTGTGGGTCTAGATATGGTCAATCCAGGTTGCATCATAGACCCTGAACGGATTTTGTAAGAATTTCTCTCTCTTTCACGGTCTTTGTTTTGTGGGTTTTTTAAAGTAATTTACGTTTAGAATCGGTCTTGGCTGCTTTTCCCTGCTGTGTTGATGCCGCTTTACACCCTCTTGATTCACTTGCAGAGAGATATCGATACATAGGTTTTCAGATTCTTACTAGTGTGGTGACTAGGGTGTGTTGAGTCCAGTTCACTGAGCAGGGAATAGGCCTTGTCTATTACATATTTGGCTTATGGAGCGGTCTCTGAGCTAATTTCAAACCCTTGTTTTATGCATCACCCCACCTCACCTTTCCCGTTAAGCAGCCATAGTGTGTCTTCTAAAGGTGTGACTCTGTTCTGTTTTGTAATTCAGTTCAAGTGTAGCGATTTTGACATTCCCTCTATAAGCGATATCTTAGGATAAGTGTCTTTTACTGTGTGACTTATTTCACTTAGAATCATCGTACCTAAATCCACTCATCATGCTGCTAACTAGCCTTATGACATTGATTTCATGGCTGAGTGATATTCCATTGTGCCAAGTACCACCATTTCTTTATCCATTTTTCTCTTTCCTGGGATATTGAAGGTGTACCGAAGCGGAGGTTCTTGGAAACAGAGCAGCCGTAAACTTTAGGGTGCCTGTGTCTTGTTGATTTTTAGTTTTCCCAATTTATACGCCCATGAGTGGAAGTGCCCTATGCTCTCTACGCTGTGTTTATTACTTGTTTCAGGACACACCGTACTCTTCTCCAGAGTGCCTGTTGGCAATTTACATCCCGCCCATCAGCGTAGCAAGGCTCCCATGTCTCCATGGCCTGTCCTGCTTTTCTGGTTTTTACACTTTGTTCAGCATGGCCCTTTTGACCGAGGGCAAGCGAGACTTCTTTGTAGCGCTGATTTGCCCTTCCGGCTTGCTTGGTTGGCCAAAAAGGGCGTATGCGTTTTTTCCTGAATATATTCAGGAAAAAACGCATACGCCCTTTTTGGCCAAGGGCATCATTGTCAACGTTTTGCCGCTTTTCATGTGCTTTAAAGGCGAGTCGAATCTACCTCCTGAAATCTGTTTCCTGCAAATCTGCCTTGCTTTCAAATCCTCTTCGTTGCCTTCCCTCAATATATTTGTGGACGAGAGTTCTCATTTATAACTCTGCACGTTTGTGAATTGCAGTGCCCCTGAGCTCCATTTGTCTCCTCGCTTTTTTGGGAGCTGGCCGCAAAAGCGCAGGATTGCTTCAGGCCCTATTTTGGTTCTGGGGGGCAGGCTGAGCCTGTGGTTCATTCTTCTTCCTGATGGGAAAATGGAGTGACCTGTGCCTGTCCCAACACCTAGGGCTCGTATCTCGTTGGTTCTGCGTCTTCCCATTCATCCTCAGCACAAATTGCAACCTGTACAATCAGGAGGTTAAAGGTGCTGATTCTCCAAGTAGGGAGATGGTTAGTCAAGCGGCTGGAATGGCGAACCCGAGCACAAGGAGAGGAGAAATGAGGTGCGTTTTAGAAACCTTTCCCGATCTCATGGCATACCATCTTCTGGGTTTCCCATGCATGTTTTGATGTAGGAAGATGCCCTTGTACCTGGAGATTTGAGACCCATGGGGTGTGTTCCCCGCAGTGTTACTTTAAATTATCTGCGTTTGCTCACCCAACCTCACCAATCCTCTCAGCCCCAAGAGTGTCCAGCCTTATGTCTCATCCAGCTGTGGGTCTAGATATGGTCAATCCAGGTTGCATCATAGACCCTGAACGGATTTTGTAAGAAATTCTCTCTCTTTCACTGTCTTTGTTTTGTGGGTTTTTTAAAGTAATTTATGTTTAGAATCATGCTTGGCTGCTTTTCCCTGCTGTGTTGATGCCGCTTTACACCCTCTTGATTCATTGCAGAGAGATATCGATACATAGGTTTTCAGATTCTTACTAGTCAGATATATTCTTGTGTGGTGACTAGGGTGTGTTGAGTCCAGTTCACTGAGCAGGGAGTAGGCCTTGTCTATTACATATTTGGCTTATGGAGCGGTCTCTGAGCTAATTTCAAACCCTTGTTTTATGCATCACCCCACCTCACCTTTCCCGTTAAGCAGCCATAGTGTGTCTTCTAAAGGTGTGACTCTGTTCTGTTTTGTAATTCAGTTCAAGTGTAGCGATTTTGACATTCACTCTATAAGCGATATCTTAGGATAAGTGTCTTTTTCTGTGTGACTTATTTCACTTAGAATCATCGTACCTAAATCCACTCATCATGCTGCTAACTAGCCTTATGACATTGATTTCATGGCTGAGTGATATTCCATTGTGCCAAGTACCACCATTTCTTTATCCATTTTTCTCTTTCCTGGGATATTGAAGGTGTACCGAAGCGGAGGTTCTTGGAAACAGAGCAGCCGTAAACTTTAGGGTACCGGTGTCTTGTTGATTTTTAGTTTTCCCAATTTATACGCCCATGAGTGGAAGTGCCCTATGCTCTCTACGCTGTGTTTATTACTTGTTTCAGGACACACCGTACTCTTCTCCAGAGTGCCTGTTGGCAATTTACATCCCGCCCATCAGCGTAGCAAGGCTCCCATGTCTCCATGGCCTGTCCTGCTTTTCTGGTTTTTACACTTTGTTCAGCATGGCCCTTTTGACCGAGGGCAAGCGAGACTTCTTTGTAGCGCTGATTTGCCCTTCCGGCTTGCTTGGTTGGCCAAAAAGGGCGTATGCGTTTTTTCCTGAATATATTCAGGAAAAAACGCATACGCCCTTTTTGGCCAAGGGCATCATTGTCAACGTTTTGCCGCTTTACATGTGCTTCAAAGTCGAGTCGAATCTACCTCCTGAAATCTGTTTCCTGCAAATCTGCCTTGCTTTCAAATCCTCTTCGTTGCCTTCCCTCAATATATTTGTGGACGAGAGTTCTCATTTATAACTCTGCACGTTTGTGAATTGCAGTGCCCCTGAGCTCCATTTGTCTCCTCGCTTTTTTGGGAGCTGGCCGCAAAAGCGCAGGATTGCTTCAAGCCCTATTTTGGTTCTCGGGGGCAGGCTGAGCCTGTGGTTCATTCTTCTTCCTGATGGGAAAATGGAGTCACCTATGCCTGTCCCAAAATCTAGGGATTGTCTCTCGTTGGTTCCGCATCTTCCCTTTCATCCTCAGGACAAATTGCAACCTGTACAATCAGGAGGTTAAAGGTGCTGATTCTCCAAGTAGGGAGATGGTTAGTCAAGCGGCTGGAATGGCAAACCAGAGCACAAGGAGAGGAAAAATGAGGTGCGTTTTAGAAACCTTTCCCGATATCATGGCATACCATCTTCTGGGTTTCCCATGCATGTTTTGATGTAGGAAGATGCCCTTGTACCTGGAGATTTGAGACCCATGGGGTGTGTTCCCCGCAGTGTTACTTTAAAGTATCTGCGTTTGCTCACCCAACCTCACCAATCCTCTCAGCCCCAAGAGTGTCCAGCCTTATGTCTCATCCAGCTGTGGGTCTAGATATGGTCAATCCAGGTTGCATCATAGACCCTGAACGGATTTTGTAAGAATTTCTCTCTCTTTCACTGTCTTTGTTTTGTGGGTTTTTTAAAGTAATTTACGTTTAGAATCGGTCTTGGCTGCTTTTCCCTGCTGTGTTGATGCCGCTTTACACCCTCTTGATTCACTTGCAGAGAGATATCGATACATAGGTTTTCAGATTCTTACTAGTGTGGTGACTAGGGTGTGTTGAGTCCAGTTCACTGAGCAGGGAGTAGGCCTTGTCTATTACATATTTGGCTTATTGAGCGGTCTTTGAGCTAATTTCAAACCCTTGTTTTATGCATCACCCCACCTCACCTTTCCCGTTAAGCAGCCATAGTGTGTCTTCTAAAGGTGTGACTCTGTTCTGTTTTGTAATTCAGTTCAAGTGTAGCGATTTTGACATTCCCTCTATAAGCGATATCTTAGGATAAGTGTCTTTTTCTGTGTGACTTATTTCACTTAGAATCATCGTATCTAAATCCACTCATCATGCTGCTAACTCGCCTTATGACATTGATTTCATGGCTGAGTGATTTTCCATTGTGCCAAGTACCACCATTTCTTTATCCATTTTTCTCTTTCCTGGGACATTGATGGTGTACCGAAGTGGAGGTTCTTGGAAACAGAGCAGCCGTAAACTTTAGGGTGCCTGTGTCTTGTTGATTTTAGTTTTCCCAATTTATACGCCCATGAGTGGAAGTGCCCTATGCTCTCTACGCTGTGTTTATTACTTGTTTCAGGACACACCGTACTCTTGTCCAGAGTGCCTGTTGGCAATTTACATCCCGCACATCAGCGTAGCAAGGCTCCCATGTCTCCATGGCCTGTCCTGCTTTTCTGGTTTTTACACTTTGTTCAGCATGGCCCTTTTGACCGAGGGCAAGCGAGACTTCTTTGTAGCGCTGATTTGCCCTTCCGGCTTGCTTGGTTGGCCAAAAAGGGCGTATGCGTTTTTTCCTGAAGATATTCAGGAAAAAACGCATACGCCCTTTTTGGCCAAGGGCATCATTGTCAACGTTTTGCCGCTTTTCATGTACTTTAAAGGCGAGTCGAATCTACCTCCTGAAATCTGTTTCCTGCAAATCTGCCTTGCTTTCAAATCCTCTTTGTTGCCTTCCCTCAATATATTTGTGGACGAGAGTTCTCATTTATAACTCTGCACGTTTGTGAATTGCAGTGCCCCTGAGCTCCATTTGTCTCCTCGCTTTTTTGGGAGCTGGCCGCAAAAGCGCAGGATTGCTTCAGGCCCTATTTTTGTTCTTGGGGGCAGGCTGAGCCTGTGGTTCATTCTTCTTCCTGATGGGAAAATGGAGTGACGTATGCCTGTCCCAACACCTAGGGCTCGTCTCTCGTTGGTTCTGCGTCTTCCCATTCATCCTCAGGACAAATTGCAACCTGTACAATCAGGAGGTTAAAGGTGCTGATTCTCCAAGTAGGGAGATGGTTAGTCAAGCGGCTGGAATGGCGAACCCGAGCACAAGGAGAGGAGAAATGAGGTGCGTTTTAGAAACCTTTCCCGATCTCATGGCATACCATCTTCTGGGTTTCCCATGCATGTTTTGATGTAGGAAGATGCCCTTGTACCTGGAGATTTGAGACCCATGGGGTGTGTTCCCCGCAGTGTTACTTTAAAGTATCTGCGTTTGCTCACCCAACCTCACCAATCCTCTCAGCCCCAAGAGTGTCCAGCCTTATGTCTCATCCAGCTGTGGGTCTAGATATGGTCAATCCAGGTTGCATCATAGACCCTGAACGGATTTTGTAAGAATTTCTCTCTCTTTCACGGTCTTTGTTTTGTGGGTTTTTTAAAGTAATTTACGTTTAGAATCGGTCTTGGCTGCTTTTCCCTGCTGTGTTGATGCCGCTTTACACCCTCTTGATTCACTTGCAGAGAGATATCGATACATAGGTTTTCAGATTCTTACTAGTGTGGTGACTAGGGTGTGTTGAGTCCAGTTCACTGAGCAGGGAGTAGGCCTTGTCTATTACATATTTGGCTTATGGAGCGGTCTCTGAGCTAATTTCAAACCCTTGTTTTATGCATCACCCCACCTCACCTTTCCCGTTAAGCAGCCATAGTGTGTCTTCTAAAGGTGTGACTCTGTTCTGTTTTGTAATTCAGTTCAAGTGTAGCGATTTTGACATTCCCTCTATAAGCGATATCTTAGGATAAGTGTCTTTTTCTGTGTGACTTATTTCACTTAGAATCATCGTACCTAAATCCACTCATCATGCTGCTAACTAGCCTTATGACATTGATTTCATGGCTGAGTGATATTCCATTGTGCCAAGTACCACCATTTCTTTATCCATTTTTCTCTTTCCTGGGATATTGAAGGTGTACCGAAGCGGAGGTTCTTGGAAACAGAGCAGCCGTAAACTTTAGGGTGCCTGTGTCTTGTTGATTTTTAGTTTTCCCAATTTATACGCCCATGAGTGGAAGTGCCCTATGCTCTCTACGCTGTGTTTATTACTTGTTTCAGGACACACCGTACTCTTCTCCAGAGTGCCTGTTGGCAATTTACATCCCGCCCATCAGCGTAGCAAGGCTCCCATGTCTCCATGGCCTGTCCTGCTTTTCTGGTTTTTACACATTGTTCAGCATGGCCCTTTTGACCGAGGGCAAGCGAGACTTCTTTGTAGCGCTGATTTGCCCTTACGGCTTGCTTGGTTGGCCAAAAAGGGCGTATGCGTTTTTTCCTGAATATATTCAGGAAAAAACGCATACGCCCTTTTTGGCCAAGGGCATCATTGTCAACGTTTTGCCGCTTTTCATGTGCTTTAAAGGCGAGTCGAATCTACCTCCTGAAATCTGTTTCCTGCAAATCTGCCTTGCTTTCAAATCCTCTTCGTTGCCTTCCCTCAATATATTTGTGGACGAGAGTTCTCATTTATAACTCTGCACGTTTGTGAATTGCAGTGCCCCTGAGCTCCATTTGTCTCCTCGCTTTTTTGGGAGCTGGCCGCAAAAGCGCAGGATTGCTTCAGGCCCTATTTTGGTTCTGGGGGGCAGGCTGAGCCTGTGGTTCATTCTTTTTCCTGATGGGAAAATGGAGTCACCTATGCCTGGCCCAAAACCTAGGGATTGTCTCTCGTTGGTTCCGCATCTTCCCTTTCATCCTCAGGACAAATTGCAACCTGTACAATCAGGAGGTTAAAGGTGCTGATTCTCCAAGTAGGGAGATGGTTAGTCAAGCGGCTGGAATGGCAAACCAGAGCACAAGGAGAGGAGAAATGAGGTGCGTTTTAGAAACCTTTCCCGATCTCATGGCATACCATCTTCTGGGTTTCCCATGCATGTTTTGATGTAGGAAGATGCCCTTGTACCTGGAGATTTGAGACCCATGGGGTGTGTTCCCCGCAGTGTTACTTTAAAGTATCTGCGTTTGCTCACCCAACCTCACCAATCCTCTCAGCCCCAAGAGTGTCCAGCCTTATGTCTCATCCAGCTGTGGGTCTAGATATGGTCAATCCAGGTTGCATCATAGACCCTGAACGTATTTCGTAAGAATATCTCTCTCTTTCACGGTCTTTGTTTTGTGGGTTTTTTAAAGTAATTTACGTTTAGAATCGGTCTTGGCTGCTTTTCCCTGCTGTGTTGATGCCGCTTTACACCCTCTTGATTCACTTGCAGAGAGATATCGATACATAGGTTTTCAGATTCTTACTAGTGTGGTGACTAGGGTGTGATGAGTCCAGTTCACTGAGCAGGGAGTAGGCCTTGTCTATTACATATTTGGCTTATGGAGCGGTGTCTGAGCTAATTTCAAACCCTTGTTTTATGCATCACCCCACCTCACCTTTTCCGTTAAGCAGCCATAGTGTGTCTTCTAAAGGTGTGACTCTGTTCTGTTTTGTAATTCAGTTCAAGTGTAGCCATTTTGACATTCCCTCTATAAGCGATATCTTAGGATATGTGTCTTTTTCTGTGTGACTTATTTCACGTAGAATCATCGTACCTAAATCCACTCATCATGCTGCTAACTAGCCTTATGACATTGATTTCATGGCTGAGTGATATTCCATTGTGCCAAGTACCACCATTTCTTTATCCATTTTTCTCTTTCCTGGGACATTGATGGTGTACCGAAGTGGAGGTTCTTGGAAACAGAGCAGCCGTAAACTTTAGGGTGCCTGTGTCTTGTTGATTTTTACTTTTCCCAATTTATACGCCCATGAGTGGAAGTGCCCTATGCTCTCTACACTGTGTTTATTACTTGTTTCAGGACACACCGTACTCTTCTCCAGAGTGCCTGTTGGCAATTTACATCCCGCCCATCAGCGTAGCAAGGCTCCCATGTCTCCATGGCCTGTCCTGCTTTTCTGGTTTTTACACTTTGTTCAGCATGGCCCTTTTGACCGAGGGCAAGCGAGACTTCTTTGTAGCGCTGATTTGCCCTTCCGGCTTGCTTGGTTGGCCAAAAAGGGCGTATGCGTTTTTTCCTGAATATATTCAGGAAAAAACGCATACGCCCTTTTTGGCCAAGGGCATCATTGTCAACGTTTTGCCGCTTTTCATGTGCTTTAAAGGCGAGTCGAATCTACCTCCTGAAATCTGTTTCCTGCAAATCTGCCTTGCTTTCAAATCCTCTTCGTTGCCTTCCCTCAATATATTTGTGGACGAGAGTTCTCATTTATAACTCTGCACGTTTGTGAATTGCAGTGCCCCTGAGCTCCATTTGTCTCCTCGCTTTTTAGGGAGCTGGCCGCAAAAGCGCAGGATTGCTTCAGGCCCTATTTTGGTTCTGGGGGGCAGGCTGAGCCTGTGGTTCATTCTTCTTCCTGATGGGAAAATGGAGTGACCTATGCCTGTCCCAACACCTAGGGCTCGTATCTCGTTGGTTCTGCGTCTTCCCATTCATCCTCAGGACAAATTGCAACCTGTACAATCAGGAGGTTAAAGGTGCTGATTCTCCAAGTAGGGAGATGGTTAGTCAAGCGGCTGGAATGGCGAACCCGAGCACAAGGAGAGGAGAAATGAGGTGCGTTTTAGAAACCTTTCCCGATATCATGGCATACCATCTTCTGGGTTTCCCATGCATGTTTTGATGTAGGAAGATGCCCTTGTACCTGGAGATTTGAGACCCATGGGGTGTGTTCCCCGCAGTGTTACTTTAAATTATCTGCGTTTGCTCACCCAACCTCACCAATCCTCTCAGCCCCAAGAGTGTCCAGCCTTATGTCTCATCCAGCTGTGGGTCTAGATATGGTCAATCCAGGTTGCATCAGAGACCCTGAACGGATTTTGTAAGAATTTCTCTCTCTTTCACTGTCTTTGCTTTGTGGCTTTTTTAAAGTAATGTATGTTTAGAATGGGGTTTGGCCGCTTTTCCCTGCTGTGTTTATGCCGCTTTACACCCTCTTGATTCACTTGCAGAGAGATATCAATACATAGGTTTTCAGATTCATACTAGTCAGATATATTCTTGTGCAGTGACTAGGGGGTGTTGAGTCCAGATCAGTGAGCAGGGACTAGGCCTTGTCTATTACATATTTGGCTTATGGAGCGGTGTCTGAGCTAATTTCAAACCCTTGTTTTATGCATCACCCCACCTCACCTTTCTCGTTAAGCAGCCATAGTGTGTCTTCTAAAGGTGTGCCTCTGTTCTGTTTTGTAATTCAGTTCAAGTGTAGCGATTTTGACATTCCCTCTATAAGCGATATCTTAGGATAAGTGCCTTTTTCTGTGTGACTATTTCACTTAGAATCATCGTACCTAAATCCACTCATCATGCTTCTAACTAGCCTTATGACATTGATTTCATGGCTGAGTGATATTGCATTGTGCCAAGTACCACCATTTCTTTATCCATTTTTCTCTTTCCTGGGATATTGAAGGTGTACCGAAGCGGAGGTTCTTGGCTACAGAGCAGCCGTAAAGTTTGGGGTGCCTGTGTCTTGTTGATTTTTAGTTTTCCCAATTTATACGCCCATGAGTGGAAGTGCCCTATGCTCTCAACGCTGTGTTTATTACTTGTTTCAGGACACACCGTACTCTTCTCCAGAGTGCCTGTTGGCAATTTACATCCCACCCATCAGCGTAGCAAGGCTCCCATGTCTCCATGGCCTGTCCTGCTATTCTGGTTTTTACAGTTTGTTCAGCATGGCCCTTTTGACCGAGGGCAAGCGAGACTTCTTTGTAGCGCTGATTTGCCCTTCCGGCTTGCTTGGTTGGCCAAAAAGGGCGTATGCGTTTTTTCCTGAATATATTCAGGAAAAAACGCATACGCCCTTTTTGGCCAAGGGCATCATTGTCAACATTTTGCCGCTTTTCATGTGCTTTAAAGGCGAGTCGAATCTACCTCCTGAAATCTGTTTCCTGCAAATCTGCCTTGCTTTCAAATCCTCTTCGTTGCCTTCCCTCAATATATTTGTGGACGAGAGTTCTCATTTATAACTCTGCACGTTTGTGAATTGCAGTGCCCCTGAGCTCCATTTGTCTCCTCGCTTTTTTTGGAGCTGGCCGCAAAAGCGCAGGATTGCTTCAGGCCCTATTTTGGTTCTGGGGGGCAGGCTGAGCCTGTGGTTCATTCTTCTTCCTGATGGGAAAATGGAGTGACCTGTGCCTGTCCCAACACCTAGGGCTAGTCTCTCGTTGGTTCCCCGTCTTCCCGTTCATCCTCAGGACAAATTGCAACCTGGACGAAACTGGAGGTTAAAGGTGCTGATTCTCCAAGTAGGGAGATTGTTAGTCAAGCAGCTGGAATGGCGAACCCGAGCACAAGGAGAGGAGAAATGAGGTGCGTTTTAGAAACCTTTCCCGATCTCACGGCATACCATCTTCTGGGTTTCCCATGCATGTTTTGATGTAGGAAGATGCCCTTGTACCTGGAGATTTGAGACCCATGGGGTGGGTACCCCGCGGTATTACTTTAAAGTATCTGCATTTGCTCACCCAACCTCACCAATCCTCTCAGCCCCAAGAGTGTCCAGCCTTATGTCTCATCCAGCTGTGGGTCTAGATATGGTCAATCCAGGTTGCATCAGAGACCCTGAACGGATTTTGTAAGAATTTCTCTCTCTTTCACTGTCTTTGCTTTGTGGGTTTTTTAAAGTAATGTATGTTTAGAATGGGGTTTGGCTGCTTTTCCCTGCTGTGTTTATGCCGCTTTACACCCTCTTGATTCACTTGCAGAGAGATATCAATACATAGGTTTTCAGATTCACACTAGTCAGATATATTCTTGTGCAGTGACTAGGGGGTGTTGAGTCCAGTACACTGAGCAGGGAGTAGGCCTTGTCTATTACATATTTGGTTTATGGAGCGGTGTCTGAGCTAATTTCAAACCCTTGTTTTATGCATCACCCCACCTCACCTTTCCCGTTAAGCAGCCATAGTGTGTCTTCTAAAGGTGTGACTCTGTTCTGTTTTGTAATTCAGTTCAAGTGTAGCGATTTTGACATTCCCTCTAGAAACGATATCTTAGGATAAGGGCCTTTTTCTGTGTGACTTATTTCACTTAGAATCATCGTACCTAAATCCACTCATCATGCTGCTAACTAGCCTTATGTCATTGATTTCATGGCTGAGTGATATTCCATTGTGCCAAGTACCACCATTTCTTTATCCATTTTTCTCTTTCCTGGGATATTGAAGGTGTACCGAAGCGGAGGTTCTTGGCAACAGAGCAGCCGTAAAGTTTGGGGTGCCTGTGTCTTGTTGACTTTTAGTTTTCCCAATTTATACGCCCATGAGTGGAAGTGCCCTATGCTCTCTACGCTGTGTTTATTACTTGTTTCAGGACACACCGTACTCTTCTCCAGAGTGCCTGTTGGCAATTTACATCCCGCCCATCAGCGTAGCAAGGCTCCCATGTCTCCATGGCCTGTCCTGCTTTTCTGGTTTTTACATTTTGTTCAGCATGGCCCTTTTGACCGAGGGCAAGCGAGACTTCTTTGTAGCGCTGATTTGCCCTTCCGGCTTGCTTGGTTGGCCAAAAAGGGCGTATGCGTTTTTTCCTGAATATATTCAGGAAAAAACGCATACGCCCTTTTTGGCCAAGGGCATCATTGTCAACGTTTTGCCGCTTTTCATGTGCTTTAAAGGCGAGTCGAATCTACCTCCTGAAATCTGTTTCCTGCAAATCTGCCTTGCTTTCAAATCCTCTTCGTTGCCTTCCCTCAATATATTTGTGGACGAGAGTTCTCATTTATAACTCTGCACGTTTGTGAATTGCAGTGCCCCTGAGCTCCATTTGTCTCCTCGCTTTCTTGGGAGCTGGCCGCAAAAGCGCAGGATTGCTTCAGGCCCTATTTTGGTTCTGGGGGGCAGGCTGAGCCTGTGGTTCATTCTTCTTCCTGATGGGAAAATGGAGTGACCTGTGCCTGTCCCAACACCTAGGGCTAGTCTCTCGTTGTTCCCCCGTCTTCCCGTTCATCCTCAGGACAAATTGCAACCTGGACGAAACAGGAGGTTAAAGGTGCTGATTCTCCAAGTAGGGAGATGGTTAGTCAAGCGGCTGGAATGGCGAACCCGAGCACAAGGAGAGGAGAAATGAGTTGCGTTTTAGAAACCTTTCCCGATCTCATGGCATACCATCTTCTGGGTTTCCCATGCATGTTTTGATGTAGGAAGATGCCCTTGTACCTGGAGATTTGAGACCCATGGGGTGGGTACCCCGCGGAATTACTTTAAAGTATCTGCATTTGCTCACCCAACCTCACCAATCCTCTCAGCCCCAAGAGTGTCCAGCCTTATGTCTCATCCAGCTGTGGGTCTAGATATGGTCAATCCAGGTTGCATCAGAGACACTGAACGGATTTTGTAAGAATTTCTCTCTCTTTCACTGTCTTTGCTTTGTGGGTTTTTTAAAGTAATGTATGTTTAGAATGGGGTTTGGCTGCTTTTCCCTGCTGTGTTTATGCCGCTTTACACCCTCTTGATTCACTTGCAGAGAGATATCAATACATAGGTTTTCAGATTCATACTAGTCAGATATATTCTTGTGCGGTGACTAGGGGGTGTTGAGTCCAGTACACTGAGCAGGGAGTAGGCCTTGTCTATTACATATTTGGCTTATGGAGCGGTGTCTGAGCTAATTTCAAACCCTTGTTTTATGCATCACCCCACCTCACCTTTCCCGTTAAGCAGCCATAGTGTGTCTTCTAAAGGTGTGACTCTGTTCTCTTTTGTAATTCAGTTCAAGTGTAGCGATTTTGACATTCCCTCTATAAGCGATATCTTAGGATAAGTGTCTTTTTCTGTGTGACTTATTTCACTTAGAATCATCGTACCTAAATCCACTCATCATGCTGCTAACTAGCCTTATGACATTGATTTCATGGCTGAGTGATATTCCATTGTGCCAAGTACCACCATTTCTTTATCCATTTTTCTCTTTCCTGGGATATTGAAGGTGTACCGAAGCGGAGGTTCTTGGCAACAGAGCAGCCGTAAATTTTGGGGTGCCTGTGTCTTGTTGACTTTAAGTTTTCCCAATTTATACGCCCATGAGTGGAAGTGCCCTATGCTCTCTACGCTGTGTTTATTACTTGTTTCAGGACACACCGTACTCTTCTCCAGAGTGCCTGTTGGCAATTTACATCCCGCCCATCAGCGTAGCAAGGCTCCCATGTCTCCATGGCCTGTCCTGCTTTTCTGGTTTTTACATTTTGTTCAGCATGGCCCTTTTGACCGAGGGCAAGCGAGACTTCTTTGTAGCGCTGATTTGCCCTTCCGGCTTGCTTGGTTGGCCAAAAAGGGCGTATGCGTTTTTTCCTGAATATATTCAGGAAAAAACGCATACGCCCTTTTTGGCCAAGGGCATCATTGTCAACGTTTTGCCGCTTTTCATGTGCTTTAAAGGCGAGTCGAATCTACCTCCTGAAATCTGTTTCCTGCAAATCTGCCTTGCTTTCAAATCCTCTTCGTTGCCTTCCCTCAATATATTTGTGGACGAGAGTTCTCATTTATAACTCTGCACGTTTGTGAATTGCAGTGCCCCTGAGCTCCATTTGTCTCCTCGCTTTCTTGGGAGCTGGCCGCAAAAGCGCAGGATTGCTTCAGGCCCTATTTTGGTTCTGGGGGGCAGGCTGAGCCTGTGGTTCATTCTTCTTCCTGATGGGAAAATGGAGTGACCTGTGCCTGTCCCAACACCTAGGGCTAGTCTCTCGTTGGTCCCCCGTCTTCCCGTTCATCCTCAGGACAAATTGCAACCTGGACGAAACAGGAGGTTAAAGGTGCTGATTCTCCAAGTAGGGAGATGGTTAGTCAAGCGGCTGGAATGGCGAACCCGAGCACAAGGAGAGGAGAAATGAGTTGCGTTTTAGAAACCTTTCCCGATCTCACGGCATACCATCTTCTGCGTTTCCCATGCATGTTTTGATGTAGGAAGATGCCCTTGTACCTGGAGATTTGAGACCCATGGGGTGGGTACCCCGCGGTATTACTTTAAAGTATCTGCATTTGCTCACCCAACCTCACCAATCCTCTCAGCCCCAAGAGTGTCCAGCCTTATGTCTCATCCAGCTGTGGGTCTAGATATCGTCAATCCAGGTTGCATCAGAGACCCTGAACGGATTTTGTAAGAATTTCTCTCTCTTTCACTGTCTTTGCTTTGTGGGTTTTTTAAAGTAATGTATGTTTAGAATGGGGTTTGGCTGCTTTTCCCTGCTGTGTTTATGCCGCTTTACACCCTCTTGATTCACTTGCAGAGAGATATCAATACATAGGTTTTCAGATTCATACTAGTCAGATATATTCTTGTGCGGTGACTAGGGGGTGTTGAGTCCAGTACACTGAGCAGGGAGTAGGCCTTGTCTATTACATATTTGGCTTATGGAGCGGTGTCTGAGCTAATTTCAAACCCTTGTTTTATGCATCACCCCACCTCACCTTTCCCGTTAAGCAGCCATAGTGTGTCTTCTAAAGGTGTGACTCTGTTCTCTGTTGTAATTCAGTTCAAGTGTAGCGATTTTGACATTCCCTCTATAAGCGATATCTTAGGATAAGTGTCTTTTTCTGTGTGACTTATTTCACTTAGAATCATCGTACCTAAATCCACTCATCATGCTGCTAACTAGCCTTATGACATTGATTTCATGGCTGAGTGATATTCCATTGTGCCAAGTACCACCATTTCTTTATCCATTTTTCTCTTTCCTGGGATATTGAAGGTGTACCGAAGCGGAGGTTCTTGGCAACAGAGCAGCCGTAAAGTTTGGGGTGCCTGTGTCTTGTTCACTTTTAGTTTTCCCAATTTATACGCCCATGAGTGGAAGTGCCCTATGCTCTCTACGCTGTGTTTATTACTTGTTTCAGGACACACCGTACTCTTCTCCAGAGTGCCTGTTGGCAATTTACATCCCGCCCATCAGCGTAGCAAGGCTCCCATGTCTCCATGGCCTGTCCTGCTTTTCTGGTTTTTACATTTTGTTCAGCATGGCCCTTTTGACCAAGGGCAAGCGAGACTTCTTTGTAGCGCTGATTTGCCCTTCCGGCTTGCTTGGTTGGCCAAAAAGGGCGTATGCGTTTTTTCCTGAATATATTCAGGAAAAAACGCATACGCCCTTTTTGGCCAAGGGCATCATTGTCAACGTTTTGCCGCTTTTCATGTGCTTTAAAGGCGAGTCGAATCTACCTCCTGAAATCTGTTTCCTGCAAATCTGCCTTGCTTTCAAATCCTCTTCGTTGCCTTCCCTCAATATATTTGTGCACGAGAGTTCTCATTTATAACTCTGCACGTTTGTGAATTGCAGTGCCCCTGAGCTCCATTTGTCTCCTCGCTTTTTAGGGAGCTGGCCGCAAAAGCGCAGGATTGCTTCAGGCCCTATTTTAGTTCTGGGGGGCAGGCTGAGCCTGTGGTTCATTCTTATTCCTGATGGGAAAATGGAGTGACCTATGCCTGTCCCAACACCTAGGGCTCGCTCTCGTTGGTTCTGCGTCTTCCCATTCATCCTCAGGACAAATTGCAACCTGTACAATCAGGAGGTTAAAGGTGCTGATTCTCCAAGTAGAGAGATGGTTAGTCAAGCGGCTGGAATGGCGAACCCGAGCACAAGGAGAGGAGAAATGAGGTGCGTTTTAGAAACCTTTCCCGATCTCACGGCATACCATCTTCTGGGTTTCCCATGCATGTTTTGATGTAGGAAGATGCCCTTGTACCTGGAGATTTGAGACCCATGGGGTGGGTACCCCGCGGTATTACTTTAAAGTATCTGCATTTGCTCACCCAACCTCACCAATCCTCTCAGCCCCAAGAGTGTCCAGACTTATCTCTCATCCAGCTGTGGGTCTAGATATGGTCAATCCAGGTTGCATCAGAGACCCTGAACGGATTTTGTAAGAATTTCTCTCTCTTTCACTGTCTTTGCTTTGTGGGTTTTTTAAAGTAATGTATGTTTAGAATGGGGTTTGGCTGCTTTTCCCTGCTGTGTTTATGCCGCTTTACACCCTCTTGATTCACTTGCAGAGAGATATCAATACATAGGTTTTCAGATTCATACTAGTCAGATATATTCTTGTGCGGTGACTGGGGGGTGTTGAGTCCAGTACACTGAGCAGGGAGTAGGCCTTGTCTATTACATATTTGGCTTATGGAGCGGTGTCTGAGCTAATTTCAAACCCTTGTTTTATGCATCACCCCACCTCACCTTTCCCGTTAAGCAGCCATAGTGTGTCTTCTAAAGGTGTGACTCTGTTCTCTTTTGTAATTCAGTTCAAGTGTAGCGATTTTGACATTTCCTCTATAAGCGATATCTTAGGATAATGTATTTTTCTGTGTGACTTATTTCACTTAGAATCATCGTACCTAAATCCACTCATCATGCTGCTAACTAGCCTTATGACATTGATTTCATGGCTGAGTGATATTCCATTGTGCCAAGTACCACCATTTCTTTATCCATTTTTCTCTTTCCTGGGATATTGAAGGTGTACCGAAGCGGAGGTTCTTGGCAACAGAGCAGCCGTAAAGTTTGGGGTGCCTGTGTCTTGTTGACTTTAAGTTTTCCCAATTTATACGCCCATGAGTGGAAGTGCCCTATGCTCTCTACGCTGTGTTTATTACTTGTTTCAGGACACACCGTACTCTTCTCCAGAGTGCCTGTTGGCAATTTACATCCCACCCATCAGCGTAGCAAGGCTCCCATGTCTCCATGGCCTGTCCTGCTATTCTGGTTTTTACAGTTTGTTCAGCATGGCCCTTTTGACCGAGGGCAAGCGAGACTTCTTTGTAGCGCTGATTTGCCCTTCCGGCTTGCTTGGTTGGCCAAAAAGGGCGTATGCGTTTTTTCCTGAATATATTCAGGAAAAAGCGCATACGCCCTTTTTGGCCAAGGGCATCATTGTCAACATTTTGCCGCTTTTCATGTGCTTTAAAGGCGAGTCGAATCTACCTCCTGAAATCTGTTTCCTGCAAATCTGCCTTGCTTTCAAATCCTCTTCGTTGCCTTCCCTCAATATATTTGTGGACGAGAGTTCTCATTTATAACTCTGCACGTTTGTGAATTGCAGTGCCCCTGAGCTCCATTTGTCTCCTCGCTTTTTTTGGAGCTGGCCGCAAAAGCGCAGGATTGCTTCAGGCCCTATTTTGGTTCTGGGGGGCAGGCTGAGCCTGTGGTTCATTCTTCTTCCTGATGGGAAAATGGAGTGACCTGTGCCTGTCCCAACACCTAGGGCTAGTCTCTCGTTGGTTCCCCGTCTTCCCGTTCATCCTCAGGACAAATTGCAACCTGGACGAAACTGGAGGTTAAAGGTGCTGATTCTCCAAGTAGGGAGATGGTTAGTCAAGCAGCTGGAATGGCGAACCCGAGCACAAGGAGAGGAGAAATGAGGTGCGTTTTAGAAACCTTTCCCGATCTCACGGCATACCATCTTCTGGGTTTCCCATGCATGTTTTGATGTAGGAAGATGCCCTTGTACCTGGAGATTTGAGACCCATGGGGTGGGTACCCCGCGGTATTACTTTAAAGTATCTGCATTTGCTCACCCAACCTCACCAATCCTCTCAGCCCCAAGAGTGTCCAGCCTTATGTCTCATCCAGCTGTGGGTCTAGATATGGTCAATCCAGGTTGCATCAGAGACCCTGAACGGATTTTGTAAGAATTTCTCTCTCTTTCACTGTCTTTGCTTTGTGGGTTTTTTAAAGTAATGTATGTTTAGAATGGGGTTTGGCTGCTTTTCCCTGCTGTGTTTATGCCGCTTTACACCCTCTTGATTCAGTTGCAGAGAGATATCAATACATAGGTTTTCAGATTCACACTAGTCAGATATATTCTTGTGCAGTGACTAGGGGGAGTTGAGTCCAGTACACTGAGCAGGGAGTAGGCCTTGTCTATTACATATTTGGTTTATGGAGCGGTGTCTGAGCTAATTTCAAACCCTTGTTTTATCCATCACCCCACCTCACCTTCCCGTTAAGCAGCCATAGTGTGTCTTCTAAAGGTGTGACTCTGTTCTGTTTTGTAATTCAGTTCAAGTGTAGCGATTTTGACATTACCTCTAGAAGCGATATCTTAGGATAAGGGCCTTTTTCTGTGTGACTTATTTCACTTAGAATCATCGTACCTAAATCCACTCATCATGCTGCTAACTAGCCTTATGTCATTGATTTCATGGCTGAGTGATATTCCATTGTGCCAAGTACCACCATTTCTTTATCCATTTTTCTCTTTCCTGGGATATTGAAGGTGTACCGAAGCGGAGGTTCTTGGCAACAGAGCAGCCGTAAAGTTTGGGGTGCCTGTGTCTTGTTGACTTTTAGTTTTCCCAATTTATACGCCCATGAGTGGAAGTGCCCTATGCTCTCTACGCTGTGTTTATTACTTGTTTCAGGACACACCGTACTCTTCTCCAGAGTGCCTGTTGGCAATTTACATCCCGCCCATCAGCGTAGCAAGGCTCCCATGTCTCCATGGCCTGTCCTGCTTTTCTGGTTTTTACATTTTGTTCAGCATGGCCCTTTTGACCGAGGGCAAGCGAGACTTCTTTGTAGCGCTGATTTGCCCTTCCGGCTTGCTTGGTTGGCCAAAAAGGGCGTATGCGTTTTTTCCTGAATATATTCAGGAAAAAACGCATACGCCCTTTTTGGCCAAGGGCATCATTGTCAACGTTTTGCCGCTTTTCATGTGCTTTAAAGGCGAGTCGAATCTACCTCCTGAAATCTGTTTCCTGCAAATCTGCCTTGCTTTCAAATCCTCTTCGTTGCCTTCCCTCAATATATTTGTGGACGAGAGTTCTCATTTATAACTCTGCACGTTTGTGAATTGCAGTGCCCCTGAGCTCCATTTGTCTCCTCGCTTTTTTGGGAGCTGGCCGCAAAACGCAGGATTGCTTCAGGCCCTATTTTGGTTCTGGGGGGCAGGCTGAGCCTGTGGTTCATTCTTCTTCCTGATGGGAAAATGGAGTGACCTGTGCCTGTCCCAACACCTAGGGCTAGTCTCTCGTTGGTCCCCCGTCTTCCCGTTCATCCTCAGGACAAATTGCAACCTGGACGAAACAGGAGGTTAAAGGTGCTGATTCTCCAAGTAGGGAGATGGTTAGTCAAGCGGCTGGAATGGCGAACCCGAGCACAAGGAGAGGAGAAATGAGTTGCGTTTTAGAAACCTTTCCCGATCTCACGGCATACCATCTTCTGGGTTTCCCATGCATGTTTTGATGTAGGAAGATGCCCTTGTACCTGGAGATTTGAGACCCATGGGGTGGGTACCCCGCGGTATTACTTTAAAGTATCTGCATTTGCTCACCCAACCTCACCAATCCTCTCAGCCCCAAGAGTGTCCAGCCTTATGTCTCATCCAGCTGTGGGTCTAGATATGGTCAATCCAGGTTGCATCAGAGACCCTGAACGGATTTTGTAAGAATTTCTCTCTCTTTCACTGTCTTTGCTTTGTGGGTTTTTTAAAGTAATGTATGTTTAGAATGGGGTTTGGCTGCTTTTCCCTGCTGTGTTTATGCCGTTTTACACCCTCTTGATTCACTTGCAGAGAGATATCAATACATAGGTTTTCAGATTCATACTAGTCAGATATATTCTTGTGCGGTGACTAGGGGGTGTTGAGTCCAGTACACTGAGCAGGGAGTAGGCCTTGTCTATTACATATTTGGCTTATGGAGCGGTGTCTGAGCTAATTTCAAACCCTTGTTTTATGCATCACCCCCCCTCACCTTTCCCGTTAAGCAGCCATAGTGTGTCTTCTAAAGGTGTGACTCTGTTCTCTTTTGTAATTCAGTTCAAGTGTAGCGATTTTGACATTCCCTCTATAAGCGATATCTTAGGATAAGTGTCTTTTTCTGTGTGACTTATTTCACTTAGAATCATCGTACCTAAATCCACTCATCATGCTGCTAACTAGCCTTATGACATTGATTTCATGGCTGAGTGATATTCCATTGTGCCAAGTACCACCATTTCTTTATCCATTTTTCTCTTTCCTGGGATATTGAAGGTGTACCGAAGCGGAGGTTCTTGGCAACAGAGCAGCCGTAAAGTTTGGGGTGCCTGTGTCTTGTTGACTTTAAGTTTTCCCAATTTATACGCCCATGAGTGGAAGTGCCCTATGCTCTCTACGCTGTGTTTATTACTTGTTTCAGGACACACCGTACTCTTCTCCAGAGTGCCTGTTGGCAATTTACATCCCGCCCATCAGCGTAGCAAGGCTCCCATGTCTCCATGGCCTGTCCTGCTTTTCTGGTTTTTACATTTTGTTCAGCATGGCCCTTTTGACCGAGGGCAAGCGAGACTTCTTTGTAGCGCTGATTTGCCCTTCCGGCTTGCTTGGTTGGCCAAAAAGGGCGTATGCGTTTTTTCCTGAATATATTCGGGAAAAAACGCATACGCCCTTTTTGGCCAAGGGCATCATTGTCAACGTTTTGCCGCTTTTCATGTGCTTTAAAGGCGAGTCGAATCTACCTCCTGAAATCTGTTTCCTGCAAATCTGCCTTGCTTTCAAATCCTCTTCGTTGCCTTCCCTCAATATATTTGTGGACGAGAGTTCTCATTTATAACTCTGCACGTTTGTGAATTGCAGTGCCCCTGAGCTCCATTTGTCTCCTCGCTTTCTTGGGAGCTGGCCGCAAAAGCGCAGGATTGCTTCAGGCCCTATTTTGGTTCTGGGGGGCAGGCTGAGCCTGTGGTTCATTCTTCTTCCTGATGGGAAAATGGAGTGTCCTGTGCCTGTCCCAACACCTAGGGCTAGTCTCTCGTTGGTCCCCCGTCTTCCCGTTCATCCTCAGGACAAATTGCAACCTGGACGAAACAGGAGGTTAAAGGTGCTGATTCTCCAAGTAGGGAGATGGTTAGTCAAGCGGCTGGAATGGCGAACCCGAGCACAAGGAGAGGAGAAATGAGTTGCGTTTTAGAAACCTTTCCCGATCTCACGGCATACCATCTTCTGCGTTTCCCATGCATGTTTTGATGTAGGAAGATGCCCTTGTACCTGGAGATTTGAGACCCATGGGGTGGGTACCCCGCGGTATTACTTTAAAGTATCTGCATTTGCTCACCCAACCTCACCAATCCTCTCAGCCCCAAGAGTGTCCAGCCTTATGTCTCATCCAGCTGTGGGTCTAGATATCGTCAATCCAGGTTGCATCAGAGACCCTGAACGGATTTTGTAAGAATTTCTCTCTCTTTCACTGTCTTTGCTTTGTGGGTTTTTTAAAGTAATGTATGTTTAGAATGGGGTTTGGCTGCTTTTCCCTGCTGTGTTTATGCCGCTTTACACCCTCTTGATTCACTTGCAGAGAGATATCAATACATAGGTTTTCAGATTCATACTAGTCAGATATATTCTTGTGCGGTGACTAGGGGGTGTTGAGTCCAGTACACTGAGCAGGGAGTAGGCCTTGTCTATTACATATTTGGCTTATGGAGCGGTGTCTGAGCTAATTTCAAACCCTTGTTTTATGCATCACCCCACCTCACCTTTCCCGTTAAGCAGCCATAGTGTGTCTTCTAAAGGTGTGACTCTGTTCTCTTTTGTAATTCAGTTCAAGTGTAGCGATTTTGACATTTCCTCTATAAGCGATATCTTAGGATAATGTATTTTTCTGTGTGACTTATTTCACTTAGAATCATCGTACCTAAATCCACTCATCATGCTGCTAACTAGCCTTATGACATTGATTTCATGGCTGAGTGATATTCCATTGTGCCAAGTACCACCATTTCTTTATCCATTTTTCTCTTTCCTGGGATATTGAAGGTGTACCGAAGCGGAGGTTCTTGGCAACAGAGCAGCCGTAAAGTTTGGGGTGCCTGTGTCTTGTTGACTTTAAGTTTTCCCAATTTATACGCCCATGAGTGGAAGTGCCCTATGCTCTCTACGCTGTGTTTATTACTTGTTTCAGGACACACCGTACTCTTCTCCAGAGTGCCTGTTGGCAATTTACATCCCACCCATCAGCGTAGCAAGGCTCCCATGTCTCCATGGCCTGTCCTGCTATTCTGGTTTTTACAGTTTGTTCAGCATGGCCCTTTTGACCGAGGGCAAGCGAGACTTCTTTGTAGCGCTGATTTGCCCTTCCGGCTTGCTTGGTTGGCCAAAAAGGGCGTATGCGTTTTTTCCTGAATATATTCAGGAAAAAGCGCATACGCCCTTTTTGGCCAAGGGCATCATTGTCAACATTTTGCCGCTTTTCATGTGCTTTAAAGGCGAGTCGAATCTACCTCCTGAAATCTGTTTCCTGCAAATCTGCCTTGCTTTCAAATCCTCTTCGTTGCCTTCCCTCAATATATTTGTGGACGAGAGTTCTCATTTATAACTCTGCACGTTTGTGAATTGCAGTGCCCCTGAGCTCCATTTGTCTCCTCGCTTTTTTTGGAGCTGGCCGCAAAAGCGCAGGATTGCTTCAGGCCCTATTTTGGTTCTGGGGGGCAGGCTGAGCCTGTGGTTCATTCTTCTTCCTGATGGGAAAATGGAGTGACCTGTGCCTGTCCCAACACCTAGGGCTAGTCTCTCGTTGGTTCCCCGTCTTCCCGTTCATCCTCAGGACAAATTGCAACCTGGACGAAACTGGAGGTTAAAGGTGCTGATTCTCCAAGTAGGGAGATGGTTAGTCAAGCAGCTGGAATGGCGAACCCGAGCACAAGGAGAGGAGAAATGAGGTGCGTTTTAGAAACCTTTCCCGATCTCACGGCATACCATCTTCTGGGTTTCCCATGCATGTTTTGATGTAGGAAGATGCCCTTGTACCTGGAGATTTGAGACCCATGGGGTGGGTACCCCGCGGTATTACTTTAAAGTATCTGCATTTGCTCACCCAACCTCACCAATCCTCTCAGCCCCAAGAGTGTCCAGCCTTATGTCTCATCCAGCTGTGGGTCTAGATATGGTCAATCCAGGTTGCATCAGAGACCCTGAACGGATTTTGTAAGAATTTCTCTCTCTTTCACTGTCTTTGCTTTGTGGGTTTTTTAAAGTAATGTATGTTTAGAATGGGGTTTGGCTGCTTTTCCCTGCTGTGTTTATGCCGCTTTACACCCTCTTGATTCAGTTGCAGAGAGATATCAATACATAGGTTTTCAGATTCACACTAGTCAGATATATTCTTGTGCAGTGACTAGGGGGAGTTGAGTCCAGTACACTGAGCAGGGAGTAGGCCTTGTCTATTACATATTTGGTTTATGGAGCGGTGTCTGAGCTAATTTCAAACCCTTGTTTTATCCATCACCCCACCTCACCTTCCCGTTAAGCAGCCATAGTGTGTCTTCTAAAGGTGTGACTCTGTTCTGTTTTGTAATTCAGTTCAAGTGTAGCGATTTTGACATTACCTCTAGAAGCGATATCTTAGGATAAGGGCCTTTTTCTGTGTGACTTATTTCACTTAGAATCATCGTACCTAAATCCACTCATCATGCTGCTAACTAGCCTTATGTCATTGATTTCATGGCTGAGTGATATTCCATTGTGCCAAGTACCACCATTTCTTTATCCATTTTTCTCTTTCCTGGGATATTGAAGGTGTACCGAAGCGGAGGTTCTTGGCAACAGAGCAGCCGTAAAGTTTGGGGTGCCTGTGTCTTGTTGACTTTTAGTTTTCCCAATTTATACGCCCATGAGTGGAAGTGCCCTATGCTCTCTACGCTGTGTTTATTACTTGTTTCAGGACACACCGTACTCTTCTCCAGAGTGCCTGTTGGCAATTTACATCCCGCCCATCAGCGTAGCAAGGCTCCCATGTCTCCATGGCCTGTCCTGCTTTTCTGGTTTTTACATTTTGTTCAGCATGGCCCTTTTGACCGAGGGCAAGCGAGACTTCTTTGTAGCGCTGATTTGCCCTTCCGGCTTGCTTGGTTGGCCAAAAAGGGCGTATGCGTTTTTTCCTGAATATATTCAGGAAAAAACGCATACGCCCTTTTTGGCCAAGGGCATCATTGTCAACGTTTTGCCGCTTTTCATGTGCTTTAAAGGCGAGTCGAATCTACCTCCTGAAATCTGTTTCCTGCAAATCTGCCTTGCTTTCAAATCCTCTTCATTGCCTTCCCTCAATATATTTGTGGACGAGAGTTCTCATTTATAACTCTGCACGTTTGTGAATTGCAGTGCCCCTGAGCTCCATTTGTCTCCTCGCTTTTTTGGGAGCTGGCCGCAAAAGCGCAGGATTGCTTCAGGCCCTATTTTGGTTCTGGGGGGCAGGCTGAGCCTGTGGTTCATTCTTCTTCCTGATGGGAAAATGGAGTGACCTGTGCCTGTCCCAACACCTAGGGCTAGTCTCTCGTTGGTCCCCCGTCTTCCCGTTCATCCTCAGGACAAATTGCAACCTGGACGAAACAGGAGGTTAAAGGTGCTGATTCTCCAAGTAGGGAGATGGTTAGTCAAGCGGCTGGAATGGCGAACCCGAGCACAAGGAGAGGAGAAATGAGTTGCGTTTTAGAAACCTTTCCCGATCTCACGGCATACCATCTTCTGGGTTTCCCATGCATGTTTTGATGTAGGAAGATGCCCTTGTACCTGGAGATTTGAGACCCATGGGGTGGGTACCCCGCGGTATTACTTTAAAGTATCTGCATTTGCTCACCCAACCTCACCAATCCTCTCAGCCCCAAGAGTGTCCAGCCTTATGTCTCATCCAGCTGTGGGTCTAGATATGGTCAATCCAGGTTGCATCAGAGACCCTGAACGGATTTTGTAAGAATTTCTCTCTCTTTCACTGTCTTTGCTTTGTGGGTTTTTTAAAGTAATGTATGTTTAGAATGGGGTTTGGCTGCTTTTCCCTGCTGTGTTTATGCCGCTTTACACCCTCTTGATTCACTTGCAGAGAGATATCAATACATAGGTTTTCAGATTCATACTAGTCAGATATATTCTTGTGCGGTGACTAGGGGGTGTTGAGTCCAGTACACTGAGCAGGGAGTAGGCCTTGTCTATTACATATTTGGCTTATGGAGCGGTGTCTGAGCTAATTTCAAACCCTTGTTTTATGCATCACCCCCCCTCACCTTTCCCGTTAAGCAGCCATAGTGTGTCTTCTAAAGGTGTGACTCTGTTCTCTTTTGTAATTCAGTTCAAGTGTAGCGATTTTGACATTCCCTCTATAAGCGATATCTTAGGATAAGTGTCTTTTTCTGTGTGACTTATTTCACTTAGAATCATCGTACCTAAATCCACTCATCATGCTGCTAACTAGCCTTATGACATTGATTTCATGGCTGAGTGATATTCCATTGTGCCAAGTACCACCATTTCTTTATCCATTTTTCTCTTTCCTGGGATATTGAAGGTGTACCGAAGCGGAGGTTCTTGGCAACAGAGCAGCCGTAAAGTTTGGGGTGCCTGTGTCTTGTTGACTTTAAGTTTTCCCAATTTATACGCCCATGAGTGGAAGTGCCCTATGCTCTCTACGCTGTGTTTATTACTTGTTTCAGGACACACCGTACTCTTCTCCAGAGTGCCTGTTGGCAATTTACATCCCGCCCATCAGCGTAGCAAGGCTCCCATGTCTCCATGGCCTGTCCTGCTTTTCTGGTTTTTACATTTTGTTCAGCATGGCCCTTTTGACCGAGGGCAAGCGAGACTTCTTTGTAGCGCTGATTTGCCCTTCCGGCTTGCTTGGTTGGCCAAAAAGGGCGTATGCGTTTTTTCCTGAATATATTCGGGAAAAAACGCATACGCCCTTTTTGGCCAAGGGCATCATTGTCAACGTTTTGCCGCTTTTCATGTGCTTGAAAGGCGAGTCGAATCTACCTCCTGAAATCTGTTTCCTGCAAATCTGCCTTGCTTTCAAATCCTCTTCGTTGCCTTCCCTCAATATATTTGTGGACGAGAGTTCTCATTTATAACTCTGCACGTTTGTGAATTGCAGTGCCCCTGAGCTCCATTTGTCTCCTCGCTTTCTTGGGAGCTGGCCGCAAAAGCGCAGGATTGCTTCAGGCCCTATTTTGGTTCTGGGGGGCAGGCTGAGCCTGTGGTTCATTCTTCTTCCTGATGGGAAAATGGAGTGTCCTGTGCCTGTCCCAACACCTAGGGCTAGTCTCTCGTTGGTCCCCCGTCTTCCCGTTCATCCTCAGGACAAATTGCAACCTGGACGAAACAGGAGGTTAAAGGTGCTGATTCTCCAAGTAGGGAGATGGTTAGTCAAGCGGCTGGAATGGCGAACCCGAGCACAAGGAGAGGAGAAATGAGTTGCGTTTTAGAAACCTTTCCCGATCTCACGGCATACCATCTTCTGCGTTTCCCATGCATGTTTTGATGTAGGAAGATGCCCTTGTACCTGGAGATTTGAGACCCATGGGGTGGGTACCCCGCGGTATTACTTTAAAGTATCTGCATTTGCTCACCCAACCTCACCAATCCTCTCAGCCCCAAGAGTGTCCAGCCTTATGTCTCATCCAGCTGTGGGTCTAGATATCGTCAATCCAGGTTGCATCAGAGACCCTGAACGGATTTTGTAAGAATTTCTCTCTCTTTCACTGTCTTTGCTTTGTGGGTTTTTTAAAGTAATGTATGTTTAGAATGGGGTTTGGCTGCTTTTCCCTGCTGTGTTTATGCCGCTTTACACCCTCTTGATTCACTTGCAGAGAGATATCAATACATAGGTTTTCAGATTCATACTAGTCAGATATATTCTTGTGCGGTGACTAGGGGGTGTTGAGTCCAGTACACTGAGCAGGGAGTAGGCCTTGTCTATTACATATTTGGCTTATGGAGCGGTGTCTGAGCTAATTTCAAACCCTTGTTTTATGCATCACCCCACCTCACCTTTCCCGTTAAGCAGCCATAGTGTGTCTTCTAAAGGTGTGACTCTGTTCTCTGTTGTAATTCAGTTCAAGTGTAGCGATTTTGACATTCCCTCTATAAGCGATATCTTAGGATAAGTGTCTTTTTCTGTGTGACTTTTTTCACTTAGAATCATCGTACCTAAATCCACTCATCATGCTGCTAACTAGCCTTATGACATTGATTTCATGGCTGAGTGATATTCCATTGTGCCAAGTACCACCATTTCTTTATCCATTTTTCTCTTTCCTGGGATATTGAAGGTGTACCGAAGCGGAGGTTCTTGGCAACAGAGCAGCCGTAAAGTTTGGGGTGCCTGTGTCTTGTTGACATTTAGTTTTCCCAATTTATACGCCCATGAGTGGAAGTGCCCTATGCTCTCTACGCTGTGTTTATTACTTGTTTCAGGACACACCGTACTCTTCTCCAGAGTGCCTGTTGGCAATTTACATCCCGCCCATCAGCGTAGCAAGGCTCCCATGTCTCCATGGCCTGTCCTGCTTTTCTGGTTTTTACATTTTGTTCAGCATGGCCCTTTTGACCGAGGGCAAGCGAGACTTCTTTGTAGCGCTGATTTGCCCTTCCGGCTTGCTTGGTTGGCCAAAAAGGGCGTATGCGTTTTTTCCTGAATATATTCAGGAAAAAACGCATACGCCCTTTTTGGCCAAGGGCATCATTGTCAACGTTTTGCCGCTTTTCATGTGCTTTAAAGGCGAGTCGAATCTACCTCCTGAAATCTGTTTCCTGCAAATCTGCCTTGCTTTCAAATCCTCTTCGTTGCCTTCCCTCAATATATTTGTGCACGAGAGTTCTCATTTATAACTCTGCACGTTTGTGAATTGCAGTGCCCCTGAGCTCCATTTGTCTCCTCGCTTTTTAGGGAGCTGGCCGCAAAAGCGCAGGATTGCTTCAGGCCCTATTTTAGTTCTGGGGGGCAGGCTGAGCCTGTGGTTCATTCTTATTCCTGATGGGAAAATGGAGTGACCTATGCCTGTCCCAACACCTAGGGCTCGCTCTCGTTGGTTCTGCGTCTTCCCATTCATCCTCAGGACAAATTGCAACCTGTACAATCAGGAGGTTAAAGGTGCTGATTCTCCAAGTAGAGAGATGGTTAGTCAAGCGGCTGGAATGGCGAACCCGAGCACAAGGAGAGGAGAAATGAGGTGCGTTTTAGAAACCTTTCCCGATCTCACGGCATACCATCTTCTGGGTTTCCCATGCATGTTTTGATGTAGGAAGATGCCCTTGTACCTGGAGATTTGAGACCCATTGGGTGGGTACCCCGCGGTATTACTTTAAAGTATCTGCATTTGCTCACCCAACCTCACCAATCCTCTCAGCCCCAAGAGTGTCCAGCCTTATGTCTCATCCAGCTGTGGGTCTAGATATGGTCAATCCAGGTTGCATCAGAGACCCTGAACGGATTTTGTAAGAATTTCTCTCTCTTTCACTGTCTTTGCTTTGTGGGTTTTTTAAAGTAATGTATGTTTAGAATGGGGTTTGGCTGCTTTTCCCTGCTGTGTTTATGCCGCTTTACACCCTCTTGATTCACTTGCAGAGAGATATCAATACATAGGTTTTCAGATTCATACTAGTCAGATATATTCTTGTGCGGTGACTAGGGGGTGTTGAGTCCAGTACACTGAGCAGGGAGTAGGCCTTGTCTATTACATATTTGGCTTATGGAGCGGTGTCTGAGCTAATTTCAAACCCTTGTTTTATGCATCACCCCACCTCACCTTTCCCGTTAAGCAGCCATAGTGTGTCTTCTAAAGGTGTGAGTCTGTTCTCTTTTGTAATTCAGTTCAAGTGTAGCGATTTTGACATTTCCTCTATAAGCGATATCTTAGGATAATGTATTTTTCTGTGTGACTTATTTCACTTAGAATCATCGTACCTAAATCCACTCATCATGCTGCTAACTAGCCTTATGACATTGATTTCATGGCTGAGTGATATTCCATTGTGCCAAGTACCACCATTTCTTTATCCATTTTTCTCTTTCCTGGGATATTGAAGGTGTACCGAAGCGGAGGTTCTTGGCAACAGAGCAGCCGTAAAGTTTGGGGTGCCTGTGTCTTGTTGACTTTAAGTTTTCCCAATTTATACGCCCATGAGTGGAAGTGCCCTATGCTCTCTACGCTGTGTTTATTACTTGTTTCAGGACACACCGTACTCTTCTCCAGAGTGCCTGTTGGCAATTTACATCCCGCCCATCAGCGTAGCAAGGCTCCCATGTCTCCATGGCCTGTCCTGCTTTTCTGGTTTTTACATTTTGTTCAGCATGGCCCTTTTGACCGAGGGCAAGCGAGACTTCTTTGTAGCGCTGATTTGCCCTTCCGGCTTGCTTGGTTGGCCAAAAAGGGCGTATGCGTTTTTTCCTGAATATATTCGGGAAAAAACGCATACGCCCTTTTTGGCCAAGGGCATCATTGTCAACGTTTTGCCGCTTTTCATGTGCTTTAAAGGCGAGTCGAATCTACCTCCTGAAATCTGTTTCCTGCAAATCTGCCTTGCTTTCAAATCCTCTTCGTTGCCTTCCCTCAATATATTTGTGGACGAGAGTTCTCATTTATAACTCTGCACGTTTGTGAATTGCAGTGCCCCTGAGCTCCATTTGTCTCCTCGCTTTCTTGGGAGCTGGCCGCAAAAGCGCAGGATTGCTTCAGGCCCTATTTTGGTTCTGGGGGGCAGGCTGAGCCTGTGGTTCATTCTTCTTCCTGATGGGAAAATGGAGTGTCCTGTGCCTGTCCCAACACCTAGGGCTAGTCTCTCGTTGGTCCCCCGTCTTCCCGTTCATCCTCAGGACAAATTGCAACCTGGACGAAACAGGAGGTTAAAGGTGCTGATTCTCCAAGTAGGGAGATGGTTAGTCAAGCGGCTGGAATGGCGAACCCGAGCACAAGGAGAGGAGAAATGAGTTGCGTTTTAGAAACCTTTCCCGATCTCACGGCATACCATCTTCTGCGTTTCCCATGCATGTTTTGATGTAGGAAGATGCCCTTGTACCTGGAGATTTGAGACCCATGGGGTGGGTACCCCGCGGTATTACTTTAAAGTATCTGCATTTGCTCACCCAACCTCACCAATCCTCTCAGCCCCAAGAGTGTCCAGCCTTATGTCTCATCCAGCTGTGGGTCTAGATATCGTCAATCCAGGTTGCATCAGAGACCCTGAACGGATTTTGTAAGAATTTCTCTCTCTTTCACTGTCTTTGCTTTGTGGGTTTTTTAAAGTAATGTATGTTTAGAATGGGGTTTGGCTGCTTTTCCCTGCTGTGTTTATGCCGCTTTACACCCTCTTGATTCACTTGCAGAGAGATATCAATACATAGGTTTTCAGATTCATACTAGTCAGATATATTCTTGTGCGGTGACTAGGGGGTGTTGAGTCCAGTACACTGAGCAGGGAGTAGGCCTTGTCTATTACATATTTGGCTTATGGAGCGGTGTCTGAGCTAATTTCAAACCCTTGTTTTATGCATCACCCCACCTCACCTTTCTCGTTAAGCAGCCATAGTGTGTCTTCTAAAGGTGTGCCTCTGTTCTGTTTTGTAATTCAGTTCAAGTGTAGCGATTTTGACATTCCCTCTATAAGCGATATCTTAGGATAAGTGCCTTTTTCTGTGTGACTATTTCACTTAGAATCATCGTACCTAAATCCACTCATCATGCTTCTAACTAGCCTTATGACATTGATTTCATGGCTGAGTGATATTGCATTGTGCCAAGTACCACCATTTCTTTATCCATTTTTCTCTTTCCTGGGATATTGAAGGTGTACCGAAGCGGAGGTTCTTGGCTACAGAGCAGCCGTAAAGTTTGGGGTGCCTGTGTCTTGTTGATTTTTAGTTTTCCCAATTTATACGCCCATGAGTGGAAGTGCCCTATGCTCTCAACGCTGTGTTTATTACTTTTTTCAGGACACACCGTACTCTTCTCCAGAGTGCCTGTTGGCAATTTACATCCCACCCATCAGCGTAGCAAGGCTCCCATGTCTCCATGGCCTGTCCTGCTATTCTGGTTTTTACAGTTTGTTCAGCATGGCCCTTTTGACCGAGGGCAAGCGAGACTTCTTTGTAGCGCTGATTTGCCCTTCCGGCTTGCTTGGTTGGCCAAAAAGGGCGTATGCGTTTTTTCCTGAATATATTCAGGAAAAAGCGCATACGCCCTTTTTGGCCAAGGGCATCATTGTCAACGTTTTGCCGCTTTTCATGTGCTTTAAAGGCGAGTCGAATCTACCTCCTGAAATCTGTTTCCTGCAAATCTGCCTTGCTTTCAAATCCTCTTCGTTGCCTTCCCTCAATATATTTGTGGACGAGAGTTCGCATTTATAACTCTGCACGTTTGTGAATTGCAGTGCCCCTGAGCTCCATTTGTCTCCTCGCTTTCTTGGGAGCTGGCCGCAAAAGCGCAGGATTGCTTCAGGCCCTATTTTGGTTCTGGGGGGCAGGCTGAGCCTGTGGTTCATTCTTCTTCCTGATGGGAAAATGGAGTGACCTGTGCCTGTCCCACCACCTAGGGCTAGTCTCTCGTTGGTCCCCCGTCTTCCCGTTCATCCTCAGGACAAATTGCAACCTGGACGAAACAGGAGGTTAAAGGTGCTGATTCTCCAAGTAGGGAGATGGTTAGTCAAGCGGCTGGAATGGCGAACCCGAGCACAAGGAGAGGAGAAATGAGTTGCGTTTTAGAAACCTTTCCCGATCTCACGGCATACCATCTTCTGGGTTTCCCATGCATGTTTTGATGTAGGAAGATGCCCTTGTACCTGGAGATTTGAGACCCATGGGGTGGGTACCCCGCGGAATTACTTTAAAGTATCTGCATTTGCTCACCCAACCTCACCAATCCTCTCAGCCCCAAGAGTGTCCAGCCTTATGTCTCATCCAGCTGTGGGTCTAGATATGGTCAATCCAGGTTGCATCAGAGACCCTGAACGGATTTTGTAAGAATTTCTCTCTCTTTCACTGTCTTTGCTTTGTGGCTTTTTTAAAGTAATGTATGTTTAGAATGGGGTTTGGCTGCTTTTCCCTGCTGTGTTTATGCCGCTTTACACCCTCTTGATTCACTTGCAGAGAGATATCAATACATAGGTTTTCAGATTCATACTAGTCAGATATATTCTTGTGCGGTGACTAGGGGGTGTTGAGTCCAGTACACTGAGCAGGGAGTAGGCCTTGTCTATTACATATTTGGCTTATGGAGCGGTGTCTGAGCTAATTTCAAACCCTTGTTTTATGCATCACCCCACCTCACCTTTCCCGTTAAGCAGCCATAGTGTGTCTTCTAAAGGTGTGACTCTGTTCTCTTTTGTAATTCAGTTCAAGTGTAGCGATTTTGACATTCCCTCTATAAGCGATATCTTAGGATAAGTGTCTTTTTCTGTGTGACTTATTTCACTTAGAATCATCGTACCTAAATCCACTCATCATGCTGCTAACTAGCCTTATGACATTGATTTCATGCCTGAGTGATATTCCATTGTGCCAAGTACCACCATTTCTTTATCCATTTTTCTCTTTCCTGGGATATTGAAGGTGTACCGAAGCGGAGGTTCTTGGCAACAGAGCAGCCGTAAAGATTGGGGTGCCTGTGTCTTGTTGACTTTAAGTTTTCCCAATTTATACGCCCATGAGTGGAAGTGCCCTATGCTCTCTACGCTGTGTTTATTACTTGTTTCAGGACACACCGTACTCTTCTCCAGAGTGCCTGTTGGCAATTTACATCCCGCCCATCAGCGTAGCAAGGCTCCCATGTCTCCATGGCCTGTCCTGCTTTTCTGGTTTTTACATTTTGTTCAGCATGGCCCTTTTGACCGAGGGCATGCGAGACTTCTTTGTAGCGCTGATTTGCCCTTCCGGCTTGCTTGGTTGGCCAAAAAGGGCGTATGCGTTTTTTCCTGAATATATTCAGGAAAAAACGCATACGCCCTTTTTGGCCAAGGGCATCATTGTCAACGTTTTGCCGCTTTTCATGTGCTTTAAAGGCGAGTCGAATCTACCTCCTGAAATCTGTTTCCTGCAAATCTGCCTTGCTTTCAAATCCTCTTCGTTGCCTTCCCTCAATATATTTGTGGACGAGAGTTCTCATTTATAACTCTGCACGTTTGTGAATTGCAGTGCCCCTGAGCTCCATTTGTCTCCTCGCTTTCTTGGGAGCTGGCCGCAAAAGCGCAGGATTGCTTCAGGCCCTATTTTGGTTCTGGGGGGCAGGCTGAGCCTGTGGTTCATTCTTCTTCCTGATGGGAAAATGGAGTGTCCTGTGCCTGTCCCAACACCTAGGGCTAGTCTCTCGTTGGTCCCCCGTCTTCCCGTTCATCCTCAGGACAAATTGCAACCTGGACGAAACAGGAGGTTAAAGGTGCTGATTCTCCAAGTAGGGAGATGGTTAGTCAAGCGGCTGGAATGGCGAACCCGAGCACAAGGAGAGGAGAAATGAGTTGCGTTTTAGAAACCTTTCCCGATCTCACGGCATACCATCTTCTGCGTTTCCCATGCATGTTTTGATGTAGGAAGATGCCCTTGTACCTGGAGATTTGAGACCCATGGGGTGGGTACCCCGCGGTATTACTTTAAAGTATCTGCATTTGCTCACCCAACCTCACCAATCCTCTCAGCCCCAAGAGTGTCCAGCCTTATGTCTCATCCAGCTGTGGGTCTAGATATCGTCAATCCAGGTTGCATCAGAGACCCTGAACGGATTTTGTAAGAATTTCTCTCTCTTTCACTGTCTTTGCTTTGTGGGTTTTTTAAAGTAATGTATGTTTAGAATGGGGTTTGGCTGCTTTTCCCTGCTGTGTTTATGCCGCTTTACACCCTCTTGATTCACTTGCAGAGAGATATCAATACATAGGTTTTCAGATTCATACTAGTCAGATATATTCTTGTGCGGTGACTAGGGGGTGTTGAGTCCAGTACACTGAGCAGGGAGTAGGCCTTGTCTATTACATATTTGGCTTATGGAGCGGTGTCTGAGCTAATTTCAAACCCTTGTTTTATGCATCACCCCACCTCACCTTTCCCGTTAAGCAGCCATAGTGTGTCTTCTAAAGGTGTGACTCTGTTCTCTGTTGTAATTCAGTTCAAGTGTAGCGATTTTGACATTCCCTCTATAAGCGATATCTTAGGATAAGTGTCTTTTTCTGTGTGACTTATTTCACTTAGAATCATCGTACGTAAATCCACTCATCATGCTGCTAACTAGCCTTATGACATTGATTTCATGGCTGAGTGATATTCCATTGTGCCAAGTACCACCATTTCTTTATCCATTTTTCTCTTTCCTGGGATATTGAAGGTGTACCGAAGCGGAGGTTCTTGGAAACAGAGCAGCCGTAAAGTTTGGGGTGCCTGTGTCTTGTTGACTTTTAGTTTTCCCAATTTATACGCCCATGAGTGGAAGTGCCCTATGCTCTCTACGCTGTGTTTATTACTTGTTTCAGGACACACCGTACTCTTCTCCAGAGTGCCTGTTGGCAATTTACATCCCGCCCATCAGCGTAGCAAGGCTCCCATGTCTCCATGGCCTGTCCTGCTTTTCTGGTTTTTACATTTTGTTCAGCATGGCCCTTTTGACCGAGGGCAAGCGAGACTTCTTTGTAGCGCTGATTTGCCCTTCCGGCTTGCTTGGTTGGCCAAAAAGGGCGTATGCGTTTTTTCCTGAATATATTCAGGAAAAAACGCATACGCCCTTTTTGGCCAAGGGCATCATTGTCAACGTTTTGCCGCTTTTCATGTGCTTTAAAGGCGAGTCGAATCTACCTCCTGAAATCTGTTTCCTGCAAATCTGCCTTGCTTTCAAATCCTCTTCGTTGCCTTCCCTCAATATATTTGTGCACGAGAGTTCTCATTTATAACTCTGCACGTTTGTGAATTGCAGTGCCCCTGAGCTCCATTTGTCTCCTCGCTTTTTAGGGAGCTGGCCGCAAAAGCGCAGGATTGCTTCAGGCCCTATTTTAGTTCCTGGGGGGCAGGCTGAGCCTGTGGTTCATTCTTATTCCTGATGGGAAAATGGAGTGACCTATGCCTGTCCCAACACCTAGGGCTCGCTCTCGTTGGTTCTGCGTCTTCCCATTCATCCTCAGGACAAATTGCAACCTGTACAATCAGGAGGTTAAAGGTGCTGATTCTCCAAGTAGAGAGATGGTTAGTCAAGCGGCTGGAATGGCGAACCCGAGCACAAGGAGAGGAGAAATGAGGTGCGTTTTAGAAACCTTTCCCGATCTCACGGCATACCATCTTCTGGGTTTCCCATGCATGTTTTGATGTAGGAAGATGCCCTTGTACCTGGAGATTTGAGACCCATGGGGTGGGTACCCCGCGGTATTACTTTAAAGTATCTGCATTTGCTCACCCAACCTCACCAATCCTCTCAGCCCCAAGAGTGTCCAGCCTTATGTCTCATCCAGCTGTGGGTCTAAATATGGTCAATCCAGGTTGCATCAGAGACCCTGAACGGATTTTGTAAGAATTTCTCTCTCTTTCACTGTCTTTGCTTTGTGGGTTTTTTAAAGTAATGTATGTTTAGAATGGGGTTTGGCTGCTTTTCCCTGCTGTGTTTATGCCGCTTTACACCCTCTTGATTCACTTGCAGAGAGATATCAATACATAGGTTTTCAGATTCATACTAGTCAGATATATACTTGTGCGGTGACTAGGGGGTGTTGAGTCCAGTACACTGAGCAGGGAGTAGGCCTTGTCTATTACATATTTGGCTTATGGAGCGGTGTCTGAGCTAATTTCAAACCCTTGTTTTATGCATCACCCCACCTCACCTTTCCCGTTAAGCAGCCATAGTGTGTCTTCTAAAGGTGTGACTCTGTTCTCTTTTGTAATTCAGTTCAAGTGTAGCGATTTTGACATTTCCTCTATAAGCGATATCTTAGGATAATGTATTTTTCTGTGTGACGTATTTCACTTAGAATCATCGTACCTAAATCCACTCATCATGCTGCTAACTAGCCTTATGACATTGATTTCATGGCTGAGTGATATTCCATTGTGCCAAGTACCACCATTTCTTTATCCATTTTTCTCTTTCCTGGGATATTGAAGGTGTACCGAAGCGGAGGTTCTTGGCAACAGAGCAGCCGTAAAGTTTGGGGTGCCTGTGTCTTGTTGACTTTAAGTTTTCCCAATTTATACGCCCATGAGTGGAAGTGCCCTATGCTCTCTACGCTGTGTTTATTACTTGTTTCAGGACACACCGTACCCTTCTCCAGAGTGCCTGTTGGCAATTTACATCCCGCCCATCAGCGTAGCAAGGCTCCCATGTCTCCATGGCCTGTCCTGCTTTTCTGGTTTTTACATTTTGTTCAGCATGGCCCTTTTGACCGAGGGCAAGCGAGACTTCTTTGTAGCGCTGATTTGCCCTTCCGGCTTGCTTGGTTGGCCAAAAAGGGCGTATGCGTTTTTTCCTGAATATATTCAGGAAAAAACGCATACGCCCTTTTTGGCCAAGGGCATCATTGTCAACGTTTTGCCGCTTTTCATGTGCTTTAAAGGCGAGTCGAATCTACCTCCTGAAATCTGTTTCCTGCAAATCTGCCTTGCTTTCAAATCCTCTTCGTTGCCTTCCCTCAATATATTTGTGGACGAGAGTTCTCATTTATAACTCTGCACGTTTGTGAATTGCAGTGCCCCTGAGCTCCATTTGTCTCCTCGCTTTCTTGGGAGCTGGCCGCAAAAGCGCAGGATTGCTTCAGGCCCTATTTTGGTTCTGGGGGGCAGGCTGAGCCTGTGGTTCATTCTTCTTCCTGATTGGAAAATGGAGTGTCCTGTGCCTGTCCCAACACCTAGGGCTAGTCTCTCGTTGGTCCCCCGTCTTCCCGTTCATCCTCAGGACAAATTGCAACCTGGACGAAACAGGAGGTTAAAGGTGCTGATTCTCCAAGTAGGGAGATGGTTAGTCAAGCGGCTGGAATGGCGAACCCGAGCACAAGGAGAGGAGAAATGAGTTGCGTTTTAGAAACCTTTCCCGATCTCACGGCATACCATCTTCTGCGTTTCCCATGCATGTTTTGATGTAGGAAGATGCCCTTGTACCTGGAGATTTGAGACCCATGGGGTGGGTACCCCGCGGTATTACTTTAAAGTATCTGCATTTGCTCACCCAACCTCACCAATCCTCTCAGCCCCAAGAGTGTCCAGCCTTATGTCTCATCCAGCTGTGGGTCTAGATATCGTCAATCCAGGTTGCATCAGAGACCCTGAACGCATTTTGTAAGAATTTCTCTCTCTTTCACTGTCTTTGCTTTGTGGGTTTTTTAAAGTAATGTATGTTTAGAATGGGGTTTGGCTGCTTTTCCCTGCTGTGTTTATGCCGCTTTACACCCTCTTGATTCACTTGCAGAGAGATATCAATACATAGGTTTTCAGATTCATACTAGTCAGATATATTCTTGTGCGGTGACTAGGGGGTGTTGAGTCCAGTACACTGAGCAGGGAGTAGGCCTTGTCTATTACATATTTGGCTTATGGAGCGGTGTCTGAGCTAATTTCAAACCCTTGTTTTATGCATCACCCCACCTCACCTTTCCCGTTAAGCAGCCATAGTGTGTCTTCTAAAGGTGTGACTCTGTTCTCTGTTGTAATTCAGTTCAAGTGTAGCGATTTTGACATTCCCTCTATAAGCGATATCTTAGGATAAGTGTCTTTTTCTGTGTGACTTATTTCACTTAGAATCATCGTACGTAAATCCACTCATCATGCTGCTAACTAGCCTTATGACATTGATTTCATGGCTGAGTGATATTCCATTGTGCCAAGTACCACCATTTCTTTATCCATTTTTCTCTTTCCTGGGATATTGAAGGTGTACCGAAGCGGAGGTTCTTGGCAACAGAGCAGCCGTAAAGTTTGGGGTGCCTGTGTCTTGTTGACTTTTAGTTTTCCCAATTTATACGCCCATGAGTGGAAGTGCCCTATGCTCTCTACGCTGTGTTTATTACTTGTTTCAGGACACACCGTACTCTTCTCCAGAGTGCCTGTTGGCAATTTACATCCCGCCCATCAGCGTAGCAAGGCTCCCATGTCTCCATGGCCTGTCCTGCTTTTCTGGTTTTTACACTTTGTTCAGCATGGCCCTTTTGACCGAGGGCAAGCGAGACTTCTTTGTAGCGATGATTTGCCCTTCCGGCTTGCTTGGTTGGCCAAAAAGGGCGTATGCGTTTTTTCCTGAATATATTCAGGAAAAAACGCATACGCCCTTTTTGGCCAAGGGCATCATTGTCAACGTTTTGCCGCTTTTCATGTGCTTTAAAGGCGAGTCGAATCTACCTCCTGAAATCTGTTTCCTGCAAATCTGCCTTGCTTTCAAATCCTCTTCGTTGCCTTCCCTCAATATATTTGTGGACGAGAGTTCTCATTTATTACTCTGCACGTTTGTGAATTGCAGTGCCCCTGAGCTCCATTTGTCTCCTCGCTTTTTTGGGAGCTGGCCGCAAAAGCGCAGGATTGCTTCAGGCCCTATTTTGGTTCTGGGGGGCAGGCTGAGCCTGTGGTTCATTCTTCTTCCTGATGGGAAAATGGAGTGACCTGTGCCTATCCCAACACCTAGGGCTAGTCTTTCGTTGGTTCCCCGTCTTCCCGTTCACCCTCAGGACAAATTGCAACCTGGACGAAACAGGAGGTTAAAGGTGCTGATTCTCCAAGTAGGGAGATGGTTAGTCAAGCGGCTGGAATGGCGAACCCGAGCACAAGGAGAGGAGAAATGAGGTGCGTTTTAGAAACCATTCCCGATATCATGGCATACCATCTTCTGGGTTTCCCATGCATGTTTTGATGTAGGAAGATTCCCTTGTACCTGGAGATTTGAGACCCATGGGGTGGGTACCAAGCGGTATTACTTTAAAGTATCTGCATTTGCTCACCCAACCTCACCAATCCTCTCAGCCCCAAGAGTGTCCAGCCTTATGTCTCATCCAGCTGTGGGTCTAGATATGGTCAATCCAGGTTGCATCAGAGACCCTGAACGGATTTTGTAAGAATTTCTCTCTCTTTCACTGTCTTTGCTTTGTGGGTTTTTTAAAGTAATGTATGTTTAGAATGGGGCTTGGCTGCTTTTCCCTGCTGTGTTGATGCCGCTTTACACCCTCTTGATTCACTTGCAGAGAGATATCGATATATAGGTTTTCAGATTCTTACTAGTCAGATATATTCTTGTGTGGTGACTAGGGTGTGTTGAGTCCAGTTCACTGAGCAGGGAGTAGGCCTTGTCTATTAAATATTTGGCTTATGGAGCGGTCTCTGAGCTAATTTCAAACCCTTGTTTTATGCATCACCCCACCTCACCTTTCCCGTTAAGCAGCCATAGTGTGTCCTCTAAAGGTGTGACTCTGTTCTGTTTTGTAATTCAGTTCAAGTGTAGCGATTTTGACATTCCCTCTATAAGCGATATCTTAGGATAAGTGTCTTTTTCTGTGTGACTTATTTCACTTAGAATCATCGTACCTAAACCCACTCATCATGCTGCTAACTAGCCTTATGACATTGATTTCATGGCTGAGTGATATTCCATTGTGCCAAGTACCACCATTTCTTTATCCATTTTTCTCTTTCCTGGGATATTGAAGGTGTACCGAAGCGGAGGTTCTTGGAAACAGAGCAGCCGTAAACTTTAGGGTGCCTGTGTCTTGTTGATTTTTAGTTTTCCCAATTTATACGCCCATGAGTGGAAGTGCCCTATGCTCTCTACGCTGTGTTTATTACTTGTTTCAGGACACACCGTACTCTTCTCCAGAGTGCCTGTTGGCAATTTACATCCCGCCCATCAGCGTAGCAAGGCTCCCATGTCTCCATGGCCTGTCCTGCTTTTCTGGTTTTTACAATTTGTTCAGCATGGCCCTTTTGACCGAGGGCAAGCGAGACTTCTTTGTAGTGCTGATTTGCCCTTCCGGCTTGCTTGGTTGGCCAAAAAGGGCGTATGCGTTTTTTCCTGAATATATTCAGGAAAAAACGCATACGCCCTTTTTGGCCAAGGGCATCATTGTCAACGTTTTGCCGCTTTTCATGTGCTTTAAAGGCGAGTCGAATCTACCTCCTGAAATCTGTTTCCTGCAAATCTGCCTTGCTTTCAAATCCTCTTCGTTGCCTTCCCTCAATATATTTGTGGACGAGAGTTCTCATTTATAACTCAGCACGTTTGTGAATTGCAGTGCCCCTGAGCTCCATTTGTCTCCTCGCTTTTTTGGGAGCTGGCCGCAAAAGCGCAGGATTGCTTCAGGCCCTATTTTGGTTCTGGGGGGGAGGCTGAGCCTGTGGTTCATTCTTCTTCCTGATGGGAAAATGGAGTGACCTGTGCCTGTCCCAACACCTAGGGCTTGTCTCTCGTTGGTTCCCCGTCTTCCCGTTCATCCTCAGGACAAATTGCAACCTGTACAATCAGGAGGTTAAAGGTGCTGATTCTCCAAGTAGGGAGATGGTTAGTCAAGCGGCTGGAATGGTGAACCCGAGCACAAGGAGAGGAGAAATGAAGTGCATTTTAGAAACCTTTCCCGATCTCATGGCATACCATCTTCTGGGTTTCCCATGCATGTTTTGATGTAGGAAGATGCCCTTGTTCCTGGAGATTTGAGACCCATGGGGTGTGTTCCCCGCAGTGTTACTTTAAAGTATCTGCGTTTGCTCACCCAACCTCACCAATCCTCTCAGCCCCAAGAGTGTCCAGCCTTATGTCTCATCCAGCTGTGTGTCTAGATATGGTCAATCCAGGTTGCATCATAGACCCTGAACGGATTTTGTAAGAATTTCTCTCTCTTTCACTGTCTTTGTTTTGTGGGTTTTTTAAAGAAATTTATGTTTAGAATCGGGCTTGGCTGCTTTTCCCTGCTGTGTTGATGCCGCTTTACACCCTCTTGATTCACTTGCAGAGAGATATCGATATATAGGTTTTCAGATTCTTACTAGTCAGATATATTCTTGTGTGGTGACTAGGGTGTGTTGAGTCCAGTTCACTGAGCAGGGAGTAGGCCTTGTCTATTACATATTTGGCTTATGGAGCGGTGTCTGAGCTAATTTCAAACCCTTGTTTTATGCATCACCCCACCTCACCTTTCCCGTTAAGCAGCCATAGTGTGTCTTCTAAAGGTGTGACTCTGTTCTGTTTTGTAATTCAGTTCAAGTGTAGCGATTTTGACATTCCCTCTATAAGCGATATCTTAGGATAAGTGTCTTTTTCTGTGTGACTTATTTCACTTAGAATCATCGTACCTAAATCCACTCATCATGCTGCTAACTAGCCTTATGACATTGATTTCATGGCTGAGTGATATTCCATTGTGCCAAGTACCACCATTTCTTTATCCATTTTTCTCTTTCCTGGGATATTGAAGGTGTACCGAAGCGGAGGTTCTTGGAAACAGAGCAGCCGTAAACTTTAGGGTGCCTGTGTCTTGTTGATTTTTAGTTTTCCCAATTTATACGCCCATGAGTGGAAGTGCCCTATGCTCTCAACGCTGTGTTTATTACTTGTTTCAGGACACACCGTACTCTTCTCCAGAGTGCCTGTTGGCAATTTACATCCCGCCCATCAGCGTAGCAAGGCTCCCATGTCTCCATGGCCTGTCCTGCTTTTCTGGTTTTTACACTTTGTTCAGCATGGCCCTTTTGACCGAGGGCAAGCGAGACTTCTTTGTAGCGCTGATTTGCCCTTCCGGCTTGCTTGGTTGGCCAAAAAGGGCGTATGCGTTTTTTCCTGAATATATTCAGGAAAAAACGCATACGCCCTTTTTGGCCAAGGGCATCATTGTCAACGTTTTGCCGCTTTTCATGTGCTTTAAAGGCGAGTCGAATCTACCTCCTGAAATCTGTTTCCTGCAAATCTGCCTTGCTTTCAAATCCTCTTCGTTGCCTTCCCACAATATATTTGTGGACGAGAGTTCTCATTTATAACTCTGCACGTTTGTGAATTGCAGTGCCCCTGAGCTCCATTTGTCTCCTCGCTTTTTTGGGAGCTGGCCGCAAAAGCGCAGGATTGCTTCAGGCCCTATTTTGGTTCTGGGGGGCAGGCTGAGCCTGTGGTTCATTCTTCTTCCTGATGGGAAAATGGAGTGACCTGTGCCTATCCCAACACCTAGGGCTAGTCTTTCGTTGGTTCCCCGTCTTCCCGTTCATCCTCAGGACAAATTGCAACCTGGACGAAACAGTAGGTTAAAGGTGCTGATTCTCCAAGTAGGGAGATGGTTAGTCAAGCGGCTGGAATGGTGAACCCGAGCACAAGGAGAGGAGAAATGAGGTGCGTTTTAGAAACCTTTCCCGATCTCACGGCATACCATCTTCTGGGTTTCCCATGCATGTTTTGATGTAGGAAGATGCCCTTGTACCTGGAGATTTGAGACCCATGGGGTGTGTTCCCCGCAGTGTTACTTTAAAGTATCTGCGTTTGCTCACCCAACCTCACCAATCCTCTCAGCCCCAAGAGGGTCCAGCCTTATGTCTCATCCAGCTGTGGGTCTAGATATGGTCAATCCAGGTTGCATCATAGACCCTGAACGGATTTTGTAAGAATTTCTCTCTCTTTCACTGTCTTTGTTTTGTGGGTTTTTTAAAGAAATTTATGTTTAGAATCGGGCTTGGCTGCTTTTCCCTGCTGTGTTGATGCCGCTTTACACCCTCTTGATTCACTTGCAGAGAGATATCGATATATAGGTTTTCAGATTCTTACTAGTCAGATATATTCTTGTGTGGTGACTAGGGTGTGTTGAGTCCAGTTCACTGAGCAGGGAGTAGGCCTTGTCTATTACATATTTGGCTTATGGAGCGGTCTCTGAGCTAATTTCAAACCCTTGTTTTATGCATCACCCCACCTCACCTTTCCCGTTAAGCAGCCATAGTGTGTCTTCTAAAGGTGTGACTCTGTTCTGTTTTGTAATTCAGTTCAAGTGTAGCGATTTTGACATTCCCTCTATAAGCGATATCTTAGGATAAGTGCCTTTTTCTGTGTGACTTATTTCACTTAGAATCATCGTACCTAAATCCACACATCATGCTGCTAACTAGCCTTATGACATTGATTTCATGGCTGAGTGATATTGCATTGTGCCAAGTACCACCATTTCTTTATCCATTTTTCTATTTCCGGGGATATTGAAGGTGTACCGAAGCGGAGGTTCTTGTAAACAGAGCAGCCGTACAGTTTGGGGTGCCTGTGTCTTGTTGATTTTTAGTTTTCCCAATTTATACGCCCATGAGTGGAAGTGCCCTCTGCTCTCAACGCTGTGTTTATTACTTGTTTCAGGACACACCGTACTCATCTACAGAGTGCCTGTTGGCAATTTACATCCCGCCCATTAGCGTAGCAAGGCTCCCATGTCTCCATGGCCTGTCCTGCTTTTCTGGTTTTTACACTTTGTTCAGCATGGCCCTTTTGACCGAGGGCAAGCGAGACTTCTTTGTAGCGCTGATTTGCCCTTCCGGCTTGCTTGGTTGGCCAAAAAGGGCGTATGCGTTTTTTCCTGAATATATTCAGGAAAAAACGCATACGCCCTTTTTGGCCAAGGGCATCATTGTCAACGTTTTGCCGCTTTTCATGTGCTTTAAAGGCGAGTCGAATCTACCTCCTGAAATCTGTTTCCTGCAAATCTGCCTTGCTTTCAAATCCTCTTCGTTGCCTTCCCTCAATATATTTGTGGACGAGAGTTCTCATTTATAACTCTGCACGTTTGTGAATTGCAGTGCCCCTGAGCTCCATTTGTCTCCTCGCTTTTTTGGGAGCTGGCCGCAAAAGCGCAGGATTGCTTCAGGCCCTATTTTGGTTCTGGGGGGCAGGCTGAGCCTGTGGTTCATTCTTCTTCCTGATGGGAAAATGGAGTGACCTATGCCTGTCCCAACACCTAGGGCTCGTCTCTCGTTGGTTCCCCGTCTTCCCGTTCATCCTCAGGAAAATTGCAACCTGTACAATCAGGAGGTTAAAGGTGCTGATTCTTCAAGTAGGGAGATGGTTAGTCAAGCAGCTGGAATGGTGAACCCGAGCACAAGGAGAGGAGAAATGAGGTGCATTTTAGAAACCTTTCCCGATCTCATGGCATACCATCTTCTGGGTTTCCCATGCATGTTTTGATGTAGGAAGATGCCCTTATACCTGGAGATTTGAGACCCATGGGGTGTGTTCCCCGCAGTGTTACTTTAAAGTATCTGCGTTTGCTCACCGAACCTCACCAATCCTCTCAGCCCCAAGAGTGTCCAGCCTTATGTCTCATCCAGCTGTGGGTCTAGATATGGTCAATCCAGGTTGCATCAGAGACCCTGAACGGATTTTGTAAGAATTTCTCTCTCTTTCACTGTCTTTGCTTTGTGGGTTTTTTAAAGTAATGTATGTTTAGAATGGGGTTTGGCTGCTTTTCCCTGCTGTGTTTATGCCGCTTTACACCCTCTTGATTCACTTGCAGAGAGATATCGGTACATAGGTTTTCAGATTCTTACTAGTCAGATATATTCTTGTGCGGTGACTAGGGGGTGTTGAGTCCAGTTCACTGAGCAGGGAGTAGGCCTTGTCTATTACATTTTTGGCTTATGGAGCGGTGTCTGAGCTAATTTCAAACCCTTGTTTTATGCATCACCCCACCTCACCTTTCCGGTTAAGCAGCCATAGTGTGTCTTCTAAAGGTGTGCCTCTGTTCTGTTTTGTGGTTCAGTTCAAGTGTAGCGATTTTGACATTCCCTCTATAAGCGATATCTTAGGATAAGTGCCTTTTTCTGTGTGACTTATTTCACTTAGATTCATCGTACCTAAATCCACTCATCATGCTGCTAACTAGCCTTATGACATTGATTTCATGGCTGAGTGATATTCCATTGTGCCAAGTACCACCATTTCTTTATCCATTTTTCTCTTTCCTGGGATATTGAAGGTGTACCGAAGCGGAGGTTCTTGGAAACAGAGCAGCCGTAAACTTTAGGGTGCCTGTGTCTTGTTAATTTTAATTTTTCCCCATTTATACACCCATGAGTGGAAGTGCCCTATGCTCTCTACGCTGTGTTTATTACTTGTTTCAGGACACACCGTACTCTTCTCCAGAGTGCCTGTTGGCAATTTACATCCCGCCCATCAGCGTAGTAAGGCTGCCATGTCTCCATGGCCTGTCCTGCTTTTCTGGTTTTTACACTTTGTTCAGCACGGCCCTTTTGACCGAGGGCAAGCGAGACTTCTTTGTAGCGTTGATTTGCACTTCCGGCTTGCTTGGTTGGCCAAAAAGGGCGTATGCGTTTTTTCCTGAATATATTCAGGAAAAAACGCATACGCCCTTTTTGGCCAAGGGCATCATTGTCAACGTTTTGCCGCTTTTCATGTGCTTTAAAGGCGAGTCGAATCTACCTCCTGAAATCTGTTTCCTGCAAATCTGCCTTGCTTTCAAATCCTCTTCGTTGCCTTCCCTCAATATATTTGTGGACGAGAGTTCTCATTTATAACTCTGCACGTTTGTGAATTGCAGTGCCCCTGAGCTCCATTTGTCTCCTCGCTTTTTTGGGAGCTGGCCGCAAAAGCGCAGGATTGCTTCAGGCCCTATTTTGGTTCTGGGGGGCAGGCTGAGCCTGTGGTTCATTCTTCTTCCTGATGGGAAAATGGAGTGACCTGTGCCTGTCCCAACACCTAGGCCTAGTCTCTCGTTGGTTCCCCGTCTTCCCGTTCATCCTCAGGACAAATTGCAACCTGGACGAAACAGGAGGTTAAAGGTGCTGATTCTCCAAGTAGGGAGATGGTTAGTCAAGCGGCTGGAATGGCGAACCCGAGCACAAGGAGAGGAGAAATGAGGTGCGTTTTAGAAACCATTCCCGATATCATGGCATACCATCTTCTGGGTTTCCCATGCATGTTTTGATGTAGGAAGATTCCCTTGTACCTGGAGATTTGAGACCCATGGGCTGGGTACCAAGCGGTATTACTTTAAAGTATCTGCATTTGCTCACCCAACCTCACCAATCCTCTCAGCCCCAAGAGTGTCCAGCCTTATGTCTCATCCAGCTGTGGGTCTAGATATGGTCAATCCAGGTTGCATCAGAGACCCTGAACGGATTTTGTAAGAATTTCTCTCTCTTTCACTGTCTTTGCTTTGTGGGTTTTTTAAAGTAATGTATCTTTAGAATGGGGTTTGGCTGCTTTTCCCTGCAGTGTTGATGCCGCTTTACACCCTCTTGATTCACTTGCAGAGAGATATCGATACATAGGTTTTCAGATTCTTACTAGTCAGATATATTCTTGTGCGGTGACTAGGGTGTGTTGAGTCCAGTTCACTGAGCAAGGAGTAGGCCTTGTCTATTACATATTTGGCTTATGGAGCGGTGTCTGAGCTAATTTCAAACCCTTGTTTTATGCATCACCCCACCTCACCTTTCCCGTTAAGCAGCCATAGTGTGTCTTCTAAAGGTGTGACTCTGTTCTGTTTTGTAATTCAGTTCAAGTGTAGCGATTTTGACATTCCCTCTATAAGCGATATCTTAGGATAAGTGTCTTTTTCTGTGTGACTTATTTCACTTAGATTCATCGTACCTAAATCCACTCATCATGCTGCTAACTAGCCTTATGACATTGATTTCATGGCTGAGTGATATTCCATTGTGCCAAGTACCACCATTTCTTTATCCATTTTTCTCTTTCCTGGGATATTGAAGGTGTACCGAAGCGGAGGTTCTTGTAAACAGAGCAGCCGTAAAGTTTGGGGTGCCTGTGTCTTGTTGATTTTTAGTTTTCCCAATTTATACGCCCATGAGTGGAAGTGCCCTATGCTCTCAACGCTGTGTTTATTACTTGTTTCAGGACACACCGTACTCATCTCCAGAGTGCCTGTTGGCAATTTACATCCCGCCCATCAGCGTAGCAAGGCTCCCATGTCTCCATGGCCTGTCCTGCTTTTCTGGTTTTTACACTTTGTTCAGCATGGCCCTTTTGACCGAGGGCAAGCGAGACTTCTTTGTAGCGCTGATTTGCCCTTCCGGCTTGCTTGGTTGGCCAAAAAGGGCGTATGCGTTTTTTCCTGAATATATTCAGGAAAAAACGCATACGCCCTTTTTGGCCAAGGGCATCATTGTCAACGTTTTGCCGCTTTTCATGTGCTTTAAAGGCGAGTCGAATCTACCTCCTGAAATCTGTTTCCTGCAAATCTGCCTTGCTTTCAAATCCTCTTCGTTGCCTTCCTTCAATATATTTGTGGACGAGAGTTCTCATTTATAACTCTGCACGTTTGTGAATTGCAGTGCCCCTGAGCTCCATTTGTCTCCTCGCTTTTTTGGGAGCTGGCCGCAAAAGCGCAGGATTGCTTCAGGCCCTATTTTGGTTCTGGGGGGCAGGCTGAGCCTGTGGTTCATTCTTCTTCCTGATGGGAAAATGGAGTGACCTATGCCTGTCCCAACACCTAGGGCTCGTCTCTCCTTGGTTCCCCGTCTTCCCATTCATCCTCAGGACAAATTGCAACCTGTACAATCAGGAGGTTAAAGGTGCTGATTCTCCAAGTAGGGAGATGGTTAGTCAAGCAGCTGGAATGGTGAACCCGAGCACAAGGAGAGGAGAAATGAGGTGCATTTTAGAAACCTTTCCCGATCTCATGGCATACCATCTTCTGGGTTTCCCATGCATGTTTTGATGTAGGAAGATGCCCTTGTACCTGGAGATTTGAGACCCATGGGGTGGGTACCCCGCGGTATTACTTTAAAGTATCTGCATTTGCTCACCCAACCTCACCAATCCTCTCAGCCCCAAGAGTGTCCAGCCTTATGTCTCATCCAGCTGTGGGTCTAGATATGGTCAATCCAGGTTGCATCAGAGACCCTGAACGGATTTTGTAAGAATTTCTCTCTCTTTCACTGTCTTTGCTTTGTGGGTTTTTTAAAGTAATGTATGTTTAGAATGGGGTTTGGCTGCTTTTCCCTGCTGTGTTTATGCTGCTTTACACCCTCTTGATTCACTTGCAGAGAGATATCAATACATAGGTTTTCAGATTCATACTAGTCAGATATATTCTTGTGCGGTGACTAGGGGGTGTTGAGTCCAGTTCACTGAGCAGGGAGTAGGCCTTGTCTATTACATATTTGGCTTATGGAGCGGTGTCTGAGCTAATTTCAAACCCTTGTTTTATGCATCACCCCACCTCACCTTTCCGGTTAAGCAGCCATAGTGTGTCTTCTAAAGGTGTGCCTCTGTTCTGTTTTGTAATTCAGTTCAAGTGTAGCGATTTTGACATTCCCTCTATAAGCGATATCTTAGGACAAGTGCCTTTTTCTGTGTGACTTATTTCACTTAGAATCATCGTACCTAAATCCACTCATCATGCAGCTAACTAGCCTTATGACATTGATTTCATGGCTGAGTGATATTGCATTGTGCCAAGTACCACCATTTCTTTATCCATTTTTCTATTTCCTGGGATATTGAAGGTGTACCGAAGCGGAGGTTCTTGTAAACAGAGCAGCCGTAAAGTTTGGGGTGCCTGTGTCTTGTTGATTTTTAGTTTTCCCAATTTATACGCCCATGAGTGGAAGTGCCCTATGCTCTCAATGCTGTGTTTATTACTTGTTTCAGGACACACCGTACTCATCTCCAGAGTGCCTGTTGGCAATTTACATCCCGCCCATTAGCGTAGCAAGGCTCCCATGTCTCCATGGCCTGTCCTGCTTTTCTGGTTTTTACACTTTGTTCAGCATGGCCCTTTTGACCGAGGGCAAGCGAGACTTCTTTGTAGCGCTGATTTGCCCTTCCGGCTTGCTTGGTTGGCCAAAAAGGGCGTATGCGTTTTTTCCTGAACATATTCAGGAAAAAACGCATACGCCCTTTTTGGCCAAGGGCATCATTGTCAACGTTTTGCCGCTTTTCATGTGCTTTAAAGGCGAGTCGAATCTACCTCCTGAAATCTGTTTCCTGCAAATCTGCCTTGCTTTCAAATCCTCTTCGTTGCCTTCCCTCAATATATTTGTGGACGAGAGTTCTCATTTATAACTCTGCACGTTTGTGAATTGCAGTGCCCCTGAGCTCCATTTGTCTCCTCGCTTTTTTGGGAGCTGGCCGCAAAAGCGCAGGATTGCTTCAGGCCCTATTTTGGTTCTGGGGGGCAGGCTGAGCCTGTGGTTCATTCTTCTTCCTGATGGGAAAATGGAGTGACCTGTGCCTGTCCCAACACCTAGGCCTAGTCTCTCGTTGGTTCCCCGTCTTCCCGTTCATCCTCAGGACAAATTGCAACCTGGACGAAACAGGAGGTTAAAGGTGCTGATTCTCCAAGTAGGGAGATGGTTAGTCAAGCGGCTGGAATGGCGAACCCGAGCACAAGGAGAGGAGAAATGAGGTGCGTTTTAGAAACCATTCCCGATATCATGGCATACCATCTTCTGGGTTTCCCATGCATGTTTTGATGTAGGAAGATTCCCTTGTACCTGGAGATTTGAGACCCATGGGGTGGGTACCAAGCGGTATTACTTTAAAGTATCTGCATTTGCTCACCCAACCTCACCAATCCTCTCAGCCCCAAGAGTGTCCAGCCTTATGTCTCATCCAGCTGTGGGTCTAGATATGGTCAATCCAGGTTGCATCAGATACCCTGAACGGATTTTGTAAGAATTTCTCTCTCTTTCACTGTCTTTGCTTTGTGGGTTTTTTAAAGTAATGTATCTTTAGAATGGGGTTTGGCTGCTTTTCCCTGCAGTGTTTATGCCGCTTTACACCCTCTTGATTCACTTGCAGAGAGATATCGGTACATAGGTTTTCAGATTCTTACTAGTCAGATATATTCTTGTGCGGTGACTAGGGGGTGTTGAGTCCAGTTCACTGAGCAGGGAGTAGGCCTTGTCTATTACATATTTGGCTTATGGAGCGGTGTCTGAGCTAATTTCAAACCCTTGTTTTATGCATCACCCCACCTCACCTTTCCGGTTAAGCAGCCATAGTGTGTCTTCTAAAGGTGTGCCTCTGTTCTGTTTTGTGGTTCAGTTCAAGTGTAGCGATTTTGACATTCCCTCTATAAGCGATATCTTAGGATAAGTGCCTTTTTCTGTGTGACTTATTTCACTTAGATTCATCGTACCTAAATCCACTCATCATGCTGCTAACTAGCCTTATGACATTGATTTCATGGCTGAGTGATATTCCATTGTGCCAAGTACCACCATTTCTTTATCCATTTTTCTCTTTCCTGGGATATTGAAGGTGTACCGAAGCGGAGGTTCTTGGAAACAGAGCAGCCGTAAACTTTAGGGTGCCTGTGTCTTGTTAATTTTAATTTTTCCCCATTTATACACCCATGAGTGGAAGTGCCCTATGCTCTCTACGCTGTGTTTATTAATTGTTTCAGGACACACCGTACTCTTCTCCAGAGTGCCTGTTGTCAATTTACATCCCGCCCATCAGCGTAGCAAGGCTGCCATGTCTCCATGGCCTGTCCTGCTTTTCTGGTTTTTACACTTTGTTCAGCACGGCCCTTTTGACCGAGGGCAAGCGAGACTGCTTTGTAGCGTTGATTTGCACTTCCGGCTTGCTTGGTTGGCCAAAAAGGGCGTATGCGTTTTTTCCTGAATATATTCAGGAAAAAACGCATACGCCCTTTTTGGCCAAGGGCATCATTGTCAACGTTTTGCCGCTTTTCATGTGCTTTAAAGGCGAGTCGAATCTACCTCCTGAAATCTGTTTCCTGCAAATCTGCCTTGCTTTCAAATCCTCTTCGTTGCCTTCCCTCAATATATTTGTGGACGAGAGTTCTCATTTATAACTCTGCACGTTTGTGAATTGCAGTGCCCCTGAGCTCCATTTGTCTCCTCGCTTTTTTGGGAGCTGGCCGCAAAAGCGCAGGATTGCTTCAGGCCCTATTTTGGTTCTGGGGGGCAGGCTGAGCCTGTGGTTCATTCTTCTTCCTGATGGGAAAATGGAGTGACCTGTGCCTGTCCCAACACCTAGGCCTAGTCTCTCGTTGGTTCCCCGTCTTCCCGTTCATCCTCAGGACAAATTGCAACCTGGACGAAACAGGAGGTTAAAGGTGCTGATTCTCCAAGTAGGGAGATGGTTAGTCAAGCGGCTGGAATGGCGAACCCGAGCACAAGGAGAGGAGAAATGAGGTGCGTTTTAGAAACCTTTCCCGATATCATGGCATACCATCTTCTGGGTTTCCCATGCATGTTTTGATGTAGGAAGATTCCCTTGTACCTGGAGATTTGAGACCCATGGGCTGGGTACCAAGCGGTATTACTTTAAAGTATCTGCATTTGCTCACCCAACCTCACCAATCCTCTCAGCCCCAAGAGTGTCCAGCCTTATGTCTCATCCAGCTGTGGGTCTAGATATGGTCAATCCAGGTTGCATCAGAGACCCTGAACGGATTTTGTAAGAATTTCTCTCTCTTTCACTGTCTTTGCTTTGTGGGTTTTTTAAAGTAATGTATCTTTAGAATGGGGTTTGGCTGCTTTTCCCTGCAGTGTTTATGCCGCTTTACACCCTCTTGATTCACTTGCAGAGAGATATCGATACATAGGTTTTCAGATTCTTACTAGTCAGATATATTCTTGTGCGGTGACTAGGGTGTGTTGAGTCCAGTTCACTGAGCAAGGAGTAGGCCTTGTCTATTACATATTTGGCTTATGGAGCGGTGTCTGAGCTAATTTCAAACCCTTGTTTTATGCATCACCCCACCTCACCTTTCCCGTTAAGCAGCCATAGTGTGTCTTCTAAAGGTGTGACTCTGTTCTGTTTTGTAATTCAGTTCAAGTGTAGCGATTTTGACATTCCCTCTATAAGCGATATCTTAGGATAAGTGTCTTTTTCTGTGTGACTTATTTCACTTAGATTCATCGTACCTAAATCCACTCATCATGCTGCTAACTAGCCTTATGACATTGATTTCATGGCTGAGTGATATTCCATTGTGCCAAGTACCACCATTTCTTTATCCATTTTTCTCTTTCCTGGGATATTGAAGGTGTACCGAAGCGGAGGTTCTTGTAAACAGAGCAGCCGTAAAGTTTGGGGTGCCTGTGTCTTGTTGATTTTTAGTTTTCCCAATTTATACGCCCATGAGTGGAAGTGCCCTATGCTCTCTACGCTGTGTTTATTACTTGTTTCAGGACACACCGTACTCATCTCCAGAGTGCCTGTTGGCAATTTACATCCCGCCCATCAGCGTAGCAAGGCTCCCATGTCTCCATGGCCTGTCCTGCTTTTCTGGTTTTTACACTTTGTTCAGCACGGCCCTTTTGACCGAGGGCAAGCGAGACTTCTTTGTAGTGCTGATTTGCCCTTCCGGCTTGCTTGGTTGGCCAAAAAGGGCGTATGCGTTTTTTCCTGAATATATTCAGGAAAAAACGCATACGCCCTTTTTGGCCAAGGGCATCATTGTCAACGTTTTGCCGCTTTTCATGTGCTTTAAAGGCGAGTCGAATCTACCTCCTGAAATCTGTTTCCTGCAAATCTGCCTTGCTTTCAAATCCTCTTCGTTGCCTTCCCTCAATATATTTGTGGACGAGAGTTCTCATTTATAACTCTGCACGTTTGTGAATTGCAGTGCCCCTGAGCTCCATTTGTCTCCTCGCTTTTTTGGGAGCTGGCCGCAAAAGCGCAGGATTGCTTCAGGCCCTATTTTGGTTCTGGGGGGCAGGCTGAGCCTGTGGTTCATTCTTCTTCCTGATGGGAAAATGGAGTGACCTATGCCTGTCCCAACACCTAGGGCTCGTCTCTCCTTGGTTCCCCGTCTTCCCATTCATCCTCAGGACAAATTGCAACCTGTACAATCAGGAGGTTAAAGGTGCTGATTCTCCAAGTAGGGAGATGGTTAGTCAAGCAGCTGGAATGGCGAACCCGAGCACAAGGAGAGGAGAAATGAGGTGCATTTTAGAAACCTTTCCCGATCTCATGGCATACCATCTTCTGGGTTTCCCATGCATGTTTTGATGTAGGAAGATGCCCTTGTACCTGGAGATTTGAGACCCATGGGGTGGGTACCCCGCGGTATTACTTTAAAGTATCTGCATTTGCTCACCCAACCTCACCAATCCTCTCAGCCCCAAGAGTGTCCAGCCTTATGTCTCATCCAGCTGTGGGTCTAGATATGGTCAATCCAGGTTGCATCAGAGACCCTGAACGGATTTTGTAAGAATTTCTCTCTCTTTCACTGTCTTTGCTTTGTGGGTTTTTTAAAGTAATGTATGTTTAGAATGGGGTTTGGCTGCTTTTCCCTGCTGTGTTTATGCTGCTTTACACCCTCTTGATTCACTTGCAGAGAGATATCAATACATAGGTTTTCAGATTCATACTAGTCAGATATATTCTTGTGCGGTGACTAGGGGGTGTTGAGTCCAGTTCACTGAGCAGGGAGTAGGCCTTGTCTATTACATATTTGGCTTATGGAGCGGTGTCTGAGCTAATTTCAAACCCTTGTTTTATGCATCACCCCACCTCACCTTTCCGGTTAAGCAGCCATAGTGTGTCTTCTAAAGGTGTGCCTCTGTTCTGTTTTGTAATTCAGTTCAAGTGTAGCGATTTTGACATTCCCTCTATAAGCGATATCTTAGGACAAGTGCCTTTTTCTGTGTGACTTATTTCACTTAGAATCATCGTACCTAAATCCACTCATCATGCAGCTAACTAGCCTTATGACATTGATTTCATGGCTGAGTGATATTGCATTGTGCCAAGTACCACCATTTCTTTATCCATTTTTCTATTTCCTGGGATATTGAAGGTGTACCGAAGCGGAGGTTCTTGTAAACAGAGCAGCCGTAAAGTTTGGGGTGCCTGTGTCTTGTTGATTTTTAGTTTTCCCAATTTATACGCCCATGAGTGGAAGTGCCCTATGCTCTCAATGCTGTGTTTATTACTTGTTTCAGGACACACCGTACTCATCTCCAGAGTGCCTGTTGGCAATTTACATCCCGCCCATCAGCGTAGCAAGGCTCCCATGTCTCCATGGCCTGTCCTGCTTTTCTGGTTTTTACACTTTGTTCAGCATGGCCCTTTTGACCGAGGGCAAGCGAGACTTCTTTGTAGCGCTGATTTGCCCTTCCGGCTTGCTTGGTTGGCCAAAAAGGGCGTATGCGTTTTTTCCTGAACATATTCAGGAAAAAACGCATACGCCCTTTTTGGCCAAGGGCATCATTGTCAACGTTTTGCCGCTTTTCATGTGCTTTAAAGGCGAGTCGAATCTACCTCCTGAAATCTGTTTCCTGCAAATCTGCCTTGCTTTCAAATCCTCTTCGTTGCCTTCCCTCAATATATTTGTGGACGAGAGTTCTCATTTATAACTCTGCACGTTTGTGAATTGCAGTGCCCCTGAGCTCCATTTGTCTCCTCGCTTTTTTGGGAGCTGGCCGCAAAAGCGCAGGATTGCTTCAGGCCCTATTTTGGTTCTGGGGGGCAGGCTGAGCCTGTGGTTCATTCTTCTTCCTGATGGGAAAATGGAGTGACCTGTGCCTGTCCCAACACCTAGGCCTAGTCTCTCGTTGGTTCCCCGTCTTCCCGTTCATCCTCAGGACAAATTGCAACCTGGACGAAACAGGAGGTTAAAGGTGCTGATTCTCCAAGTAGGGAGATGGTTAGTCAAGCGGCTGGAATGGCGAACCCGAGCACAAGGAGAGGAGAAATGAGGTGCGTTTTAGAAACCATTCCCGATCTCATGGCATACCATCTTCTGGGTTTCCCATGCATGTTTTGATGTAGGAAGATTCCCTTGTACCTGGAGATTTGAGACCCATGGGGTGGGTACCAAGCGGTATTACTTTAAAGTATCTGCATTTGCTCACCCAACCTCACCAATCCTCTCAGCCCCAAGAGTGTCCAGCCTTATGTCTCATCCAGCTGTGGGTCTAGATATGGTCAATCCAGGTTGCATCAGAGACCCTGAACGGATTTTGTAAGAATTTCTCTCTCTTTCACTGTCTTTGCTTTGTGGGTTTTTTAAAGTAATGTATGTTTAGAATGGGGTTTGGCTGCTTTTCCCTGCTGTGTTTATGCCGCTTTACACCCTCTTGATTCACTTGCAGAGAGATATCGGTACATAGGTTTTCAGATTCTTACTAGTCAGATATATTCTTGTGCGGTGACTAGGGGGTGTTGAGTCCAGTTCACTGAGCAGGGAGTAGGCCTTGTCTATTACATTTTTGGCTTATGGAGCGGTGTCTGAGCTAATTTCAAACCCTTGTTTTATGCATCACCCCACCTCACCTTTCCGGTTAAGCAGCCATAGTGTGTCTTCTAAAGGTGTGCCTCTGTTCTGTTTTGTGGTTCAGTTCAAGTGTAGCGATTTTGACATTCCCTCTATAAGCGATATCTTAGGATAAGTGCCTTTTTCTGTGTGACTTATTTCACTTAGATTCATCGTACCTAAATCCACTCATCATGCTGCTAACTAGCCTTATGACATTGATTTCATGGCTGAGTGATATTCCATTGTGCCAAGTACCACCATTTCTTTATCCATTTTTCTCTTTCCTGGGATATTGAAGGTGTACCGAAGCGGAGGTTCTTGGAAACAGAGCAGCCGTAAACTTTAGGGTGCCTGTGTCTTGTTAATTTTAATTTTTCCCCATTTATACACCCATGAGTGGAAGTGCCCTATGCTCTCTACGCTGTGTTTATTAATTGTTTCAGGACACACCGTACTCTTCTCCAGAGTGCCTGTTGTCAATTTACATCCCGCCCATCAGCGTAGTAAGGCTGCCATGTCTCCATGGCCTGTCCTGCTTTTCTGGTTTTTACACTTTGTTCAGCACGGCCCTTTTGACCGAGGGCAAGCGAGACTGCTTTGTAGCGTTGATTTGCACTTCCGGCTTGCTTGGTTGGCCAAAAAGGGCGTATGCGTTTTTTCCTGAATATATTCAGGAAAAAACGCATACGCCCTTTTTGGCCAAGGGCATCATTGTCAACGTTTTGCCGCTTTTCATGTGCTTTAAAGGCGAGTCGAATCTACCTCCTGAAATCTGTTTCCTGCAAATCTGCCTTGCTTTCAAATCCTCTTCGTTGCCTTCCCTCAATATATTTGTGGACGAGAGTTCTCATTTATAACTCTGCACGTTTGTGAATTGCAGTGTCCCTGAGCTCCATTTGTCTCCTCGCTTTTTTGGGAGCTGGCCGCAAAAGCGCAGGATTGCTTCAGGCCCTATTTTGGTTCTGGGGGGCAGGCTGAGCCTGTGGTTCATTCTTCTTCCTGATGGGAAAATGGAGTGACCTATGCCTGTCCCAACACCTAGGGCTCGTCTCTCCTTGGTTCCCCGTCTTCCCATTCATCCTCAGGACAAATTGCAACCTGTACAATCAGGAGGTTAAAGGTGCTGATTCTCCAAGTAGGGAGATGGTTAGTCAAGCAGCTGGAATGGTGAACCCGAGCACAAGGAGAGGAGAAATGAGGTGCATTTTAGAAACCTTTCCCGATCTCATGGCATACCATCTTCTGGGTTTCCCATGCATGTTTTGATGTAGGAAGATGCCCTTGTACCTGGAGATTTGAGACCCATGGGGTGGGTACCCCGCGGTATTACTTTAAAGTATCTGCATTTGCTCACCCAACCTCACCAATCCTCTCAGCCCCAAGAGTGTCCAGCCTTATGTCTCATCCAGCTGTGGGTCTAGATATGGTCAATCCAGGTTGCATCAGAGACCCTGAACGGATTTTGTAAGAATTTCTCTCTCTTTCACTGTCTTTGCTTTGTGGGTTTTTTAAAGTAATGTATGTTTAGAATGGGGTTTGGCTGCTTTTCCCTGCTGTGTTTATGCTGCTTTACACCCTCTTGATTCACTTGCAGAGAGATATCAATACATAGGTTTTCAGATTCATACTAGTCAGATATATTCTTGTGCGGTGACTAGGGGGTGTTGAGTCCAGTTCACTGAGCAGGGAGTAGGCCTTGTCTATTACATATTTGGCTTATGGAGCGGTGTCTGAGCTAATTTCAAACCCTTGTTTTATGCATCACCCCACCTCACCTTTCCGGTTAAGCAGCCATAGTGTGTCTTCTAAAGGTGTGCCTCTGTTCTGTTTTGTAATTCAGTTCAAGTGTAGCGATTTTGACATTCCCTCTATAAGCGATATCTTAGGACAAGTGCCTTTTTCTGTGTGACTTATTTCACTTAGAATCATCGTACCTAAATCCACTCATCATGCAGCTAACTAGCCTTATGACATTGATTTCATGGCTGAGTGATATTGCATTGTGCCAAGTACCACCATTTCTTTATCCATTTTTCTATTTCCTGGGATATTGAAGGTGTACCGAAGCGGAGGTTCTTGTAAACAGAGCAGCCGTAAAGTTTGGGGTGCCTGTGTCTTGTTGATTTTTAGTTTTCCCAATTTATACGCCCATGAGTGGAAGTGCCCTATGCTCTCAATGCTGTGTTTATTACTTGTTTCAGGACACACCGTACTCATCTCCAGAGTGCCTGTTGGCAATTTACATCCCGCCCATTAGCGTAGCAAGGCTCCCATGTCTCCATGGCCTGTCCTGCTTTTCTGGTTTTTACACTTTGTTCAGCATGGCCCTTTTGACCGAGGGCAAGCGAGACTTCTTTGTAGCGCTGATTTGCCCTTCCGGCTTGCTTGGTTGGCCAAAAAGGGCGTATGCGTTTTTTCCTGAACATATTCAGGAAAAAACGCATACGCCCTTTTTGGCCAAGGGCATCATTGTCAACGTTTTGCCGCTTTTCATGTGCTTTAAAGGCGAGTCGAATCTACCTCCTGAAATCTGTTTCCTGCAAATCTGCCTTGCTTTCAAATCCTCTTCGTTGCCTTCCCTCAATATATTTGTGGACGAGAGTTCTCATTTATAACTCTGCACGTTTGTGAATTGCAGTGCCCCTGAGCTCCATTTGTCTCCTCGCTTTTTTGGGAGCTGGCCGCAAAAGCGCAGGATTGCTTCAGGCCCTATTTTGGTTCTGGGGGGCAGGCTGAGCCTGTGGTTCATTCTTCTTCCTGATGGGAAAATGGAGTGACCTGTGCCTGTCCCAACACCTAGGCCTAGTCTCTCGTTGGTTCCCCGTCTTCCCGTTCATCCTCAGGACAAATTGCAACCTGGACGAAACAGGAGGTTAAAGGTGCTGATTCTCCAAGTAGGGAGATGGTTAGTCAAGCGGCTGGAATGGCGAACCCGAGCACAAGGAGAGGAGAAATGAGGTGCGTTTTAGAAACCATTCCCGATATCATGGCATACCATCTTCTGGGTTTCCCATGCATGTTTTGATGTAGGAAGATTCCCTTGTACCTGGAGATTTGAGACCCATGGGGTGGGTACCAAGCGGTATTACTTTAAAGTATCTGCATTTGCTCACCCAACCTCACCAATCCTCTCAGCCCCAAGAGTGTCCAGCCTTATGTCTCATCCAGCTGTGGGTCTAGATATGGTCAATCCAGGTTGCATCAGATACCCTGAACGGATTTTGTAAGAATTTCTCTCTCTTTCACTGTCTTTGCTTTGTGGGTTTTTTAAAGTAATGTATGTTTAGAATGGGGTTTGGCTGCTTTTCCCTGCTGTGTTTATGCCGCTTTACACCCTCTTGATTCACTTGCAGAGAGATATCGGTACATAGGTTTTCAGATTCTTACTAGTCAGATATATTCTTGTGCGGTGACTAGGGGGTGTTGAGTCCAGTTCACTGAGCAGGGAGTAGGCCTTGTCTATTACATTTTTGGCTTATGGAGCGGTGTCTGAGCTAATTTCAAACCCTTGTTTTATGCATCACCCCACCTCACCTTTCCGGTTAAGCAGCCATAGTGTGTCTTCTAAAGGTGTGCCTCTGTTCTGTTTTGTGGTTCAGTTCAAGTGTAGCGATTTTGACATTCCCTCTATAAGCGATATCTTAGGATAAGTGCCTTTTTCTGTGTGACTTATTTCACTTAGATTCATCGTACCTAAATCCACTCATCATGCTGCTAACTAGCCTTATGACATTGATTTCATGGCTGAGTGATATTCCATTGTGCCAAGTACCACCATTTCTTTATCCATTTTTCTCTTTCCTGGGATATTGAAGGTGTACCGAAGCGGAGGTTCTTGGAAACAGAGCAGCCGTAAACTTTAGGGTGCCTGTGTCTTGTTAATTTTAATTTTTCCCCATTTATACACCCATGAGTGGAAGTGCCCTATGCTCTCTACGCTGTGTTTATTAATTGTTTCAGGACACACCGTACTCTTCTCCAGAGTGCCTGTTGTCAATTTACATCCCGCCCATCAGCGTAGTAAGGCTGCCATGTCTCCATGGCCTGTCCTGCTTTTCTGGTTTTTACACTTTGTTCAGCACGGCCCTTTTGACCGAGGGCAAGCGAGACTGCTTTGTAGCGTTGATTTGCACTTCCGGCTTGCTTGGTTGGCCAAAAAGGGCGTATGCGTTTTTTCCTGAATATATTCAGGAAAAAACGCATACGCCCTTTTTGGCCAAGGGCATCATTGTCAACGTTTTGCCGCTTTTCATGTGCTTTAAAGGCGAGTCGAATCTACCTCCTGAAATCTGTTTCCTGCAAATCTGCCTTGCTTTCAAATCCTCTTCGTTGCCTTCCCTCAATATATTTGTGGACGAGAGTTCTCATTTATAACTCTGCACGTTTGTGAATTGCAGTGCCCCTGAGCTCCATTTGTCTCCTCGCTTTTTTGGGAGCTGGCCGCAAAAGCGCAGGATTGCTTCAGGCCCTATTTTGGTTCTGGGGGGCAGGCTGAGCCTGTGGTTCATTCTTCTTCCTGATGGGAAAATGGAGTGACCTGTGCCTGTCCCAACACCTAGGCCTAGTCTCTCGTTGGTTCCCCGTCTTCCCGTTCATCCTCAGGACAAATTGCAACCTGGACGAAACAGGAGGTTAAAGGTGCTGATTCTCCAAGTAGGGAGATGGTTAGTCAAGCGGCTGGAATGGCGAACCCGAGCACAAGGAGAGGAGAAATGAGGTGCGTTTTAGAAACCTTTCCCGATATCATGGCATACCATCTTCTGGGTTTCCCATGCATGTTTTGATGTAGGAAGATTCCCTTGTACCTGGAGATTTGAGACCCATGGGCTGGGTACCAAGCGGTATTACTTTAAAGTATCTGCATTTGCTCACCCAACCTCACCAATCCTCTCAGCCCCAAGAGTGTCCAGCCTTATGTCTCATCCAGCTGTGGGTCTAGATATGGTCAATCCAGGTTGCATCAGAGACCCTGAACGGATTTTGTAAGAATTTCTCTCTCTTTCACTGTCTTTGCTTTGTGGGTTTTTTAAAGTAATGTATCTTTAGAATGGGGTTTGGCTGCTTTTCCCTGCAGTGTTTATGCCGCTTTACACCCTCTTGATTCACTTGCAGAGAGATATCGATACATAGGTTTTCAGATTCTTACTAGTCAGATATATTCTTGTGCGGTGACTAGGGTGTGTTGAGTCCAGTTCACTGAGCAAGGAGTAGGCCTTGTCTATTACATATTTGGCTTATGGAGCGGTGTCTGAGCTAATTTCAAACCCTTGTTTTATGCATCACCCCACCTCACCTTTCCCGTTAAGCAGCCATAGTGTGTCTTCTAAAGGTGTGACTCTGTTCTGTTTTGTAATTCAGTTCAAGTGTAGCGATTTTGACATTCCCTCTATAAGCGATATCTTAGGATAAGTGTCTTTTTCTGTGTGACTTATTTCACTTAGATTCATCGTACCTAAATCCACTCATCATGCTGCTAACTAGCCTTATGACATTGATTTCATGGCTGAGTGATATTCCATTGTGCCAAGTACCACCATTTCTTTATCCATTTTTCTCTTTCCTGGGATATTGAAGGTGTACCGAAGCGGAGGTTCTTGTAAACAGAGCAGCCGTAAAGTTTGGGGTGCCTGTGTCTTGTTGATTTTTAGTTTTCCCAATTTATACGCCCATGAGTGGAAGTGCCCTATGCTCTCTACGCTGTGTTTATTACTTGTTTCAGGACACACCGTACTCATCTCCAGAGTGCCTGTTGGCAATTTACATCCCGCCCATCAGCGTAGCAAGGCTCCCATGTCTCCATGGCCTGTCCTGCTTTTCTGGTTTTTACACTTTGTTCAGCATGGCCCTTTTGACCGAGGGCAAGCGAGACTTCTTTGTAGCGCTGATTTGCCCTTCCGGCTTGCTTGGTTGGCCAAAAAGGGCGTATGCGTTTTTTCCTGAATATATTCAGGAAAAAACGCATACGCCCTTTTTGGCCAAGGGCATCATTGTCAACGTTTTGCCGCTTTTCATGTGCTTTAAAGGCGAGTCGAATCTACCTCCTGAAATCTGTTTCCTGCAAATCTGCCTTGCTTTCAAATCCTCTTCGTTGCCTTCCTTCAATATATTTGTGGACGAGAGTTCTCATTTATAACTCTGCACGTTTGTGAATTGCAGTGCCCCTGAGCTCCATTTGTCTCCTCGCTTTTTTGGGAGCTGGCCGCAAAAGCGCAGGATTGCTTCAGGCCCTATTTTGGTTCTGGGGGGCAGGCTGAGCCTGTGGTTCATTCTTCTTCCTGATGGGAAAATGGAGTGACCTATGCCTGTCCCAACACCTAGGGCTCGTCTCTCCTTGGTTCCCCGTCTTCCCATTCATCCTCAGGACAAATTGCAACCTGTACAATCAGGAGGTTAAAGGTGCTGATTCTCCAAGTAGGGAGATGGTTAGTCAAGCAGCTGGAATGGTGAACCCGAGCACAAGGAGAGGAGAAATGAGGTGCATTTTAGAAACCTTTCCCGATCTCATGGCATACCATCTTCTGGGTTTCCCATGCATGTTTTGATGTAGGAAGATGCCCTTGTACCTGGAGATTTGAGACCCATGGGGTGGGTACCCCGCGGTATTACTTTAAAGTATCTGCATTTGCTCACCCAACCTCACCAATCCTCTCAGCCCCAAGAGTGTCCAGCCTTATGTCTCATCCAGCTGTGGGTCTAGATATGGTCAATCCAGGTTGCATCAGAGACCCTGAACGGATTTTGTAAGAATTTCTCTCTCTTTCACTGTCTTTGCTTTGTGGGTTTTTTAAAGTAATGTATGTTTAGAATGGGGTTTGGCTGCTTTTCCCTGCTGTGTTTATGCCGCTTTACACCCTCTTGATTCACTTGCAGAGAGATATCAATACATAGGTTTTCAGATTCATACTAGTCAGATATATTCTTGTGCGGTGACTAGGGGGTTTTGAGTCCAGTTCACTGAGCAGGGAGTAGGCCTTGTCTATTACATATTTGGCTTATGGAGCGGTGTCTGAGCTAATTTCAAACCCTTGTTTTATGGATCACCCCACCTCACCTTTCCCGTTAAGCAGCCATAGTGTGTCTTCTAAAGGTGTGCCTCTGTTCTGTTTTGTAATTCAGTTCAAGTGTAGCGATTTTGACCTTCCCTCTATAAGCGATATCTTAGGACAAGTGCCTTTTTCTGTGTGACTTATTTCACTTAGAATCATCGTACCTAAATCCACTCATCATGCAGCTAACTAGCCTTATGACATTGATTTCATGGCTGAGTGATATTGCATTGTGCCAAGTACCACCATTTCTTTATCCATTTTTCTATTTCCTGGGATATTGAAGGTGTACCGAAGCGGAGGTTCTTGTAAACAGAGCAGCCGTAAAGTTTGGGGTGCCTGTGTCTTGTTGATTTTTAGTTTTCCCAATTTATACGCCCATGAGTGGAAGTGCCCTATGCTCTCAATGCTGTGTTTATTACTTGTTTCAGGACACACCGTACTCATCTCCAGAGTGCCTGTTGGCAATTTACATCCCGCCCATTAGCGTAGCAAGGCTCCCATGTCTCCATGGCCTGTCCTGCTTTTCTGGTTTTTACACTTTGTTCAGCATGGCCCTTTTGACCGAGGGCAAGCGAGACTTCTTTGTAGCGCTGATTTGCCCTTCCGGCTTGCTTGGTTGGCCAAAAAGGGCGTATGCGTTTTTTCCTGAACATATTCAGGAAAAACGCATACGCCCTTTTTGGCCAAGGGCATCATTGTCAACGTTTTGCCGCTTTTCATGTGCTTTAAAGGCGAGTCGAATCTACCTCCTGAAATCTGTTTCCTGCAAATCTGCCTTGCTTTCAAATCCTCTTCGTTGCCTTCCCTCAATATATTTGTGGACGAGAGTTCTCATTTATAACTCTGCACGTTTGTGAATTGCAGTGCCCCTGAGCTCCATTTGTCTCCTCGCTTTTTTGGGAGCTGGCCGCAAAAGCGCAGGATTGCTTCAGGCCCTATTTTGGTTCTGGGGGGCAGGCTGAGCCTGTGGTTCATTCTTCTTCCTGATGGGAAAATGGAGTGACCTGTGCCTGTCCCAACACCTAGGCCTAGTCTCTCGTTGGTTCCCCGTCTTCCCGTTCATCCTCAGGACAAATTGCAACCTGGACGAAACAGGAGGTTAAAGGTGCTGATTCTCCAAGTAGGGAGATGGTTAGTCAAGCGGCTGGAATGCCGAACCCGAGCACAAGGAGAGGAGAAATGAGGTGCGTTTTAGAAACCATTCCCGATATCATGGCATACCATCTTCTGGGTTTCCCATGCATGTTTTGATGTAGGAAGATTCCCTTGTACCTGGAGATTTGAGACCCATGGGGTGGGTACCAAGCGGTATTACTTTAAAGTATCTGCATTTGCTCACCCAACCTCACCAATCCTCTCAGCCCCAAGAGTGTCCAGCCTTATGTCTCATCCAGCTGTGGGTCTAGATATGGTCAATCCAGGTTGCATCAGAGACCCTGAACGGATTTTGTAAGAATTTCTCTCTCTTTCACTGTCTTTGCTTTGTGGGTTTTTTAAAGTAATGTATGTTTAGAATGGGGTTTGGCTGCTTTTCCCTGCTGTGTTTATGCCGCTTTACACCCTCTTGATTCACTTGCAGAGAGATATCGGTACATAGGTTTTCAGATTCTTACTAGTCAGATATATTCTTGTGCGGTGACTAGGGGGTGTTGAGTCCAGTTCACTGAGCAGGGAGTAGGCCTTGTCTATTACATTTTTGGCTTATGGAGCGGTGTCTGAGGTAATTTCAAACCCTTGTTTTATGCATCACCCCACCTCACCTTTCCGGTTAAGCAGCCATAGTGTGTCTTCTAAAGGTGTGCCTCTGTTCTGTTTTGTGGTTCAGTTCAAGTGTAGCGATTTTGACATTCCCTCTATAAGCGATATCTTAGGATAAGTGCCTTTTTCTGTGTGACTTATTTCACTTAGATTCATCGTACCTAAATCCACTCATCATGCTGCTAACTAGCCTTATGACATTGATTTCATGGCTGAGTGATATTCCATTGTGCCAAGTACCACCATTTCTTTATCCATTTTTCTCTTTCCTGGGATATTGAAGGTGTACCGAAGCGGAGGTTCTTGGAAACAGAGCAGCCGTAAACTTTAGGGTGCCTGTGTCTTGTTAATTTTAATTTTTCCCCATTTATACACCCATGAGTGGAAGTGCCCTATGCTCTCTACGCTGTGTTTATTACTTGTTTCAGGACACACCGTACTCTTCTCCAGAGTGCCTGTTGGCAATTTACATCCCGCCCATCAGCGTAGTAAGGCTGCCATGTCTCCATGGCCTGTCCTGCTTTTCTGGTTTTTACACTTTGTTCAGCACGGCCCTTTTGACCGAGGGCAAGCGAGACTTCTTTGTAGCGTTGATTTGCACTTCCGGCTTGCTTGGTTGGCCAAAAAGGGCGTATGCGTTTTTTCCTGAATATATTCAGGAAAAAACGCATACGCCCTTTTTGGCCAAGGGCATCATTGTCAACGTTTTGCCGCTTTTCATGTGCTTTAAAGGCGAGTCGAATCTACCTCCTGAAATCTGTTTCCTGCAAATCTGCCTTGCTTTCAAATCCTCTTCGTTGCCTTCCCTCAATATATTTGTGGACGAGAGTTCTCATTTATAACTCTGCACGTTTGTGAATTGCAGTGCCCCTGAGCTCCATTTGTCTCCTCGCTTTTTTGGGAGCTGGCCGCAAAAGCGCAGGATTGCTTCAGGCCCTATTTTGGTTCTGGGGGGCAGGCTGAGCCTGTGGTTCATTCTTCTTCCTGATGGGAAAATGGAGTGACCTGTGCCTGTCCCAACACCTAGGCCTAGTCTCTCGTTGGTTCCCCGTCTTCCCGTTCATCCTCAGGACAAATTGCAACCTGGACGAAACAGGAGGTTAAAGGTGCTGATTCTCCAAGTAGGGAGATGGTTAGTCAAGCGGCTGGAATGGCGAACCCGAGCACAAGGAGAGGAGAAATGAGGTGCGTTTTAGAAACCATTCCCGATATCATGGCATACCATCTTCTGGGTTTCCCATGCATGTTTTGATGTAGGAAGATTCCCTTGTACCTGGAGATTTGAGACCCATGGGCTGGGTACCAAGCGGTATTACTTTAAAGTATCTGCATTTGCTCACCCAACCTCACCAATCCTCTCAGCCCCAAGAGTGTCCAGCCTTATGTCTCATCCAGCTGTGGGTCTAGATATGGTCAATCCAGGTTGCATCAGAGACCCTGAACGGATTTTGTAAGAATTTCTCTCTCTTTCACTGTCTTTGCTTTGTGGGTTTTTTAAAGTAATGTATCTTTAGAATGGGGTTTGGCTGCTTTTCCCTGCAGTGTTTATGCCGCTTTACACCCTCTTGATTTACTTGCAGAGAGATATCGATACATAGGTTTTCAGATTCTTACTAGTCAGATATATTCTTGTGCGGTGACTAGGGTGTGTTGAGTCCAGTTCACTGAGCAAGGAGTAGGCCTTGTCTATTACATATTTGGCTTATGGAGCGGTGTCTGAGCTAATTTCAAACCCTTGTTTTATGCATCACCCCACCTCACCTTTCCCGTTAAGCAGCCATAGTGTGTCTTCTAAAGGTGTGACTCTGTTCTGTTTTGTAATTCAGTTCAAGTGTAGCGATTTTGACATTCCCTCTATAAGCGATATCTTAGGATAAGTGTCTTTTTCTGTGTGACTTATTTCACTTAGATTCATCGTACCTAAATCCACTCATCATGCTGCTAACTAGCCTTATGACATTGATTTCATGGCTGAGTGATATTCCATTGTGCCAAGTACCACCATTTCTTTATCCATTTTTCTCTTTCCTGGGATATTGAAGGTGTACCGAAGCGGAGGTTCTTGTAAACAGAGCAGCCGTAAAGTTTGGGGTGCCTGTGTCTTGTTGATTTTTAGTTTTCCCAATTTATACGCCCATGAGTGGAAGTGCCCTATGCTCTCAACGCTGTGTTTATTACTTGTTTCAGGACACACCGTACTCATCTCCAGAGTGCCTGTTGGCAATTTACATCCCGCCCATCAGCGTAGCAAGGCTCCCATGTCTCCATGGCCTGTCCTGCTTTTCTGGTTTTTACACTTTGTTCAGCATGGCCCTTTTGACCGAGGGCAAGCGAGACTTCTTTGTAGCGCTGATTTGCCCTTCCGGCTTGCTTGGTTGGCCAAAAAGGGCGTATGCGTTTTTTCCTGAATATATTCAGGAAAAAACGCATACGCCCTTTTTGGCCAAGGGCATCATTGTCAACGTTTTGCCGCTTTTCATGTGCTTTAAAGGCGAGTCGAATCTACCTCCTGAAATCTGTTTCCTGCAAATCTGCCTTGCTTTCAAATCCTCTTCGTTGCCTTCCTTCAATATATTTGTGGACGAGAGTTCTCATTTATAACTCTGCACGTTTGTGAATTGCAGTGCCCCTGAGCTCCATTTGTCTCCTCGCTTTTTTGGGAGCTGGCCGCAAAAGCGCAGGATTGCTTCAGGCCCTATTTTGGTTCTGGGGGGCAGGCTGAGCCTGTGGTTCATTCTTCTTCCTGATGGGAAAATGGAGTGACCTATGCCTGTCCCAACACCTAGGGCTCGTCTCTCCTTGGTTCCCCGTCTTCCCATTCATCCTCAGGACAAATTGCAACCTGTACAATCAGGAGGTTAAAGGTGCTGATTCTCCAAGTAGGGAGATGGTTAGTCAAGCAGCTGGAATGGTGAACCCGAGCACAAGGAGAGGAGAAATGAGGTGCATTTTAGAAACCTTTCCCGATCTCATGGCATACCATCTTCTGGGTTTCCCATGCATGTTTTGATGTAGGAAGATGCCCTTGTACCTGGAGATTTGAGACCCATGGGGTGGGTACCCCGCGGTATTACTTTAAAGTATCTGCATTTGCTCACCCAACCTCACCAATCCTCTCAGCCCCAAGAGTGTCCAGCCTTATGTCTCATCCAGCTGTGGGTCTAGATATGGTCAATCCAGGTTGCATCAGAGACCCTGAACGGATTTTGTAAGAATTTCTCTCTCTTTCACTGTCTTTGCTTTGTGGGTTTTTTAAAGTAATGTATGTTTAGAATGGGGTTTGGCTGCTTTTCCCTGCTGTGTTTATGCCGCTTTACACCCTCTTGATTCACTTGCAGAGAGATATCAATACATAGGTTTTCAGATTCATACTAGTCAGATATATTCTTGTGCGGTGACTAGGGGGTGTTGAGTCCAGTTCACTGAGCAGGGAGTAGGCCTTGTCTATTACATATTTGGCTTATGGAGCGGTGTCTGAGCTAATTTCAAACCCTTGTTTTATGCATCACCCCACCTCACCTTTCCGGTTAAGCAGCCATAGTGTGTCTTCTAAAGGTGTGCCTCTGTTCTGTTTTGTAATTCAGTTCAAGTGTAGCGATTTTGACATTCCCTCTATAAGCGATATCTTAGGACAAGTGCCTTTTTCTGTGTGACTTATTTCACTTAGAATCATCGTACCTAAATCCACTCATCATGCAGCTAACTAGCCTTATGACATTGATTTCATGGCTGAGTGATATTGCATTGTGCCAAGTACCACCATTTCTTTATCCATTTTTCTATTTCCTGGGATATTGAAGGTGTACCGAAGCGGAGGTTCTTGTAAACAGAGCAGCCGTAAAGTTTGGGGTGCCTGTGTCTTGTTGATTTTTAGTTTTCCCAATTTATACGCCCATGAGTGGAAGTGCCCTATGCTCTCAATGCTGTGTTTATTACTTGTTTCAGGACACACCGTACTCATCTCCAGAGTGCCTGTTGGCAATTTACATCCCGCCCATTAGCGTAGCAAGGCTCCCATGTCTCCATGGCCTGTCCTGCTTTTCTGGTTTTTACACTTTGTTCAGCATGGCCCTTTTGACCGAGGGCAAGCGAGACTTCTTTGTAGCGCTGATTTGCCCTTCCGGCTTGCTTGGTTGGCCAAAAAGGGCGTATGCGTTTTTTCCTGAACATATTCAGGAAAAAACGCATACGCCCTTTTTGGCCAAGGGCATCATTGTCAACGTTTTGCCGCTTTTCATGTGCTTTAAAGGCGAGTCGAATCTACCTCCTGAAATCTGTTTCCTGCAAATCTGCCTTGCTTTCAAATCCTCTTCGTTGCCTTCCCTCAATATATTTGTGGACGAGAGTTCTCATTTATAACTCTGCACGTTTGTGAATTGCAGTGCCCCTGAGCTCCATTTGTCTCCTCGCTTTTTTGGGAGCTGGCCGCAAAAGCGCAGGATTGCTTCAGGCCCTATTTTGGTTCTGGGGGGCAGGCTGAGCCTGTGGTTCATTCTTCTTCCTGATGGGAAAATGGAGTGACCTGTGCCTGTCCCAACACCTAGGCCTAGTCTCTCGTTGGTTCCCCGTCTTCCCGTTCATCCTCAGGACAAATTGCAACCTGGACGAAACAGGAGGTTAAAGGTGCTGATTCTCCAAGTAGGGAGATGGTTAGTCAAGCGGCTGGAATGGCGAACCCGAGCACAAGGAGAGGAGAAATGAGGTGCGTTTTAGAAACCATTCCCGATATCATGGCATACCATCTTCTGGGTTTCCCATGCATGTTTTGATGTAGGAAGATTCCCTTGTACCTGGAGATTTGAGACCCATGGGGTGGGTACCAAGCGGTATTACTTTAAAGTATCTGCATTTGCTCACCCAACCTCACCAATCCTCTCAGCCCCAAGAGTGTCCAGCCTTATGTCTCATCCAGCTGTGGGTCTAGATATGGTCAATCCAGGTTGCATCAGAGACCCTGAACGGATTTTGTAAGAATTTCTCTCTCTTTCACTGTCTTTGCTTTGTGGGTTTTTTAAAGTAATGTATCTTTAGAATGGGGTTTGGCTGCTTTTCCCTGCAGTGTTTATGCCGCTTTACACCCTCTTGATTCACTTGCAGAGAGATATCGATACATAGGTTTTCAGATTCTTACTAGTCAGATATATTCTTGTGCGGTGACTAGGGTGTGTTGAGTCCAGTTCACTGAGCAAGGAGTAGGCCTTGTCTATTACATATTTGGCTTATGGAGCGGTGTCTGAGCTAATTTCAAACCCTTGTTTTATGCATCACCCCACCTCACCTTTCCCGTTAAGCAGCCATAGTGTGTCTTCTAAAGGTGTGACTCTGTTCTGTTTTGTAATTCAGTTCAAGTGTAGCGATTTTGACATTCCCTCTATAAGCGATATCTTAGGATAAGTGTCTTTTTCTGTGTGACTTATTTCACTTAGATTCATCGTACCTAAATCCACTCATCATGCTGCTAACTAGCCTTATGACATTGATTTCATGGCTGAGTGATATTCCATTGTGCCAAGTACCACCATTTCTTTATCCATTTTTCTCTTTCCTGGGATATTGAAGGTGTACCGAAGCGGAGGTTCTTGTAAACAGAGCAGCCGTAAAGTTTGGGGTGCCTGTGTCTTGTTGATTTTTAGTTTTCCCAATTTATACGCCCATGAGTGGAAGTGCCCTATGCTCTCAACGCTGTGTTTATTACTTGTTTCAGGACACACCGTACTCATCTCCAGAGTGCCTGTTGGCAATTTACATCCCGCCCATCAGCGTAGCAAGGCTCCCATGTCTCCATGGCCTGTCCTGCTTTTCTGGTTTTTACACTTTGTTCAGCATGGCCCTTTTGACCGAGGGCAAGCGAGACTTCTTTGTAGCGCTGATTTGCCCTTCCGGCTTGCTTGGTTGGCCAAAAAGGGCGTATGCGTTTTTTCCTGAATATATTCAGGAAAAAACGCATACGCCCTTTTTGGCCAAGGGCATCATTGTCAACGTTTTGCCGCTTTTCATGTGCTTTAAAGGCGAGTCGAATCTACCTCCTGAAATCTGTTTCCTGCAAATCTGCCTTGCTTTCAAATCCTCTTCGTTGCCTTCCCTCAATATATTTGTGGACGAGAGTTCTCATTTATAACTCTGCACGTTTGTGAATTGCAGTGCCCCTGAGCTCCATTTGTCTCCTCGCTTTTTTGGGAGCTGGCCGCAAAAGCGCAGGATTGCTTCAGGCCCTATTTTGGTTCTGGGGGGCAGGCTGAGCCTGTGGTTCATTCTTCTTCCTGATGGGAAAATGGAGTGACCTGTGCCTGTCCCAACACCTAGGCCTAGTCTCTCGTTGGTTCCCCGTCTTCCCGTTCATCCTCAGGACAAATTGCAACCTGGACGAAACAGGAGGTTAAAGGTGCTGATTCTCCAAGTAGGGAGATGGTTAGTCAAGCGGCTGGAATGGCGAACCCGAGCACAAGGAGAGGAGAAATGAGGTGCGTTTTAGAAACCATTCCCGATATCATGGCATACCATCTTCTGGGTTTCCCATGCATGTTTTGATGTAGGAAGATTCCCTTGTACCTGGAGATTTGAGACCCATGGGGTGGGTACCAAGCGGTATTACTTTAAAGTATCTGCATTTGCTCACCCAACCTCACCAATCCTCTCAGCCCCAAGAGTGTCCAGCCTTATGTCTCATCCAGCTGTGGGTCTAGATATGGTCAATCCAGGTTGCATCAGAGACCCTGAACGGATTTTGTAAGAATTTCTCTCTCTTTCACTGTCTTTGCTTTGTGGGTTTTTTAAAGTAATGTATCTTTAGAATGGGGTTTGGCTGCTTTTCCCTGCAGTGTTTATGCCGCTTTACACCCTCTTGATTCACTTGCAGAGAGATATCGATACATAGGTTTTCAGATTCTTACTAGTCAGATATATTCTTGTGCGGTGATTAGGGTGTGTTGAGTCCAGTTCACTGAGCAAGGAGTAGGCCTTGTCTATTACATATTTGGCTTATGGAGCGGTGTCTGAGCTAATTTCAAACCCTTGTTTTATGCATCACCCCACCTCACCTTTCCCGTTAAGCAGCCATAGTGTGTCTTCTAAAGGTGTGACTCTGTTCTGTTTTGTAATTCAGTTCAAGTGTAGCGATTTTGACATTCCCTCTATAAGCGATATCTTAGGATAAGTGTCTTTTTCTGTGTGACTTATTTCACTTAGATTCATCGTACCTAAATCCACTCATCATGCTGCTAACTAGCCTTATGACATTGATTTCATGGCTGAGTGATATTCCATTGTGCCAAGTACCACCATTTCTTTATCCATTTTTCTCTTTCCTGGGATATTGAAGGTGTACCGAAGCGGAGGTTCTTGTAAACAGAGCAGCCGTAAAGTTTGGGGTGCCTGTGTCTTGTTGATTTTTAGTTTTCCCAATTTATACGCCCATGAGTGGAAGTGCCCTATGCTCTCAACGCTGTGTTTATTACTTGTTTCAGGACACACCGTACTCATCTCCAGAGTGCCTGTTGGCAATTTACATCCCGCCCATCAGCGTAGCAAGGCTCCCATGTCTCCATGGCCTGTCCTGCTTTTCTGGTTTTTACACTTTGTTCAGCATGGCCCTTTTGACCGAGGGCAAGCGAGACTTCTTTGTAGCGCTGATTTGCCCTTCCGGCTTGCTTGGTTGGCCAAAAAGGGCGTATGCGTTTTTTCCTGAATATATTCAGGAAAAAACGCATACGCCCTTTTTGGCCAAGGGCATCATTGTCAACGTTTTGCCGCTTTTCATGTGCTTTAAAGGCGAGTCGAATCTACCTCCTGAAATCTGTTTCCTGCAAATCTGCCTTGCTTTCAAATCCTCTTCGTTGCCTTCCTTCAATATATTTGTGGACGAGAGTTCTCATTTATAACTCTGCACGTTTGTGAATTGCAGTGCCCCTGAGCTCCATTTCTCTCCTCGCTTTTTTGGGAGCTGGCCGCAAAAGCGCAGGATTGCTTCAGGCCCTATTTTGGTTCTGGGGGGCAGGCTGAGCCTGTGGTTCATTCTTCTTCCTGATGGGAAAATGGAGTGACCTATGCCTGTCCCAACACCTAGGGCTCGTCTCTCCTTGGTTCCCCGTCTTCCCATTCATCCTCAGGACAAATTGCAACCTGTACAATCAGGAGGTTAAAGGTGCTGATTCTCCAAGTAGGGAGATGGTTAGTCAAGCAGCTGGAATGGCGAACCCGAGCACAAGGAGAGGAGAAATGAGGTGCATTTTAGAAACCTTTCCCGATCTCATGGCATACCATCTTCTGGGTTTCCCATGCATGTTTTGATGTAGGAAGATGCCCTTGTACCTGGAGATTTGAGACCCATGGGGTGGGTACCCCGCGGTATTACTTTAAAGTATCTGCATTTGCTCACCCAACCTCACCAATCCTCTCAGCCCCAAGAGTGTCCAGCCTTATGTCTCATCCAGCTGTGGGTCTAGATATGGTCAATCCAGGTTGCATCAGAGACCCTGAACGGATTTTGTAAGAATTTCTCTCTCTTTCACTGTCTTTGCTTTGTGGGTTTTTTAAAGTAATGTATGTTTAGAATGGGGTTTGGCTGCTTTTCCCTGCTGTGTTTATGCCGCTTTACACCCTCTTGATTCACTTGCAGAGAGATATCGATACATAGGTTTTCAGATTCTTACTAGTCAGATATATTCTTGTGCGGTGACTAGGGTGTGTTGAGTCCAGTTCACTGAGCAAGGAGTAGGCCTTGTCTATTACATATTTGGCTTATGGAGCGGTGTCTGAGCTAATTTCAAACCCTTGTTTTATGCATCACCCCACCTCACCTTTCCCGTTAAGCAGCCATAGTGTGTCTTCTAAAGGTGTGACTCTGTTCTGTTTTGTAATTCAGTTCAAGTGTAGCGATTTTGACATTCCCTCTATAAGCGATATCTTAGGATAAGTGTCTTTTTCTGTGTGACTTATTTCACTTAGATTCATCGTACCTAAATCCACTCATCATGCTGCTAACTAGCCTTATGACATTGATTTCATGGCTGAGTGATATTCCATTGTGACAAGTACCACCATTTCTTTATCCATTTTCCTCTTTCCTGGGATATTGAAGGTGTACCGAAGCGGAGGTTCTTGTAAACAGAGCAGCCGTAAAGTTTGGGGTGCCTGTGTCTTGTTGATTTTTAGTTTTCCCAATTTATACGTCCATGAGTGGAAGTGCCCTATGCTCTCAACGCTGTGTTTATTACTTGTTTCAGGACACACCGTACTCATCTCCAGAGTGCCTGTTGGCAATTTACATCCCGCCCATCAGCGTAGCAAGGCTCCCATGTCTCCATGGCCTGTCCTGCTTTTCTGGTTTTTACACTTTGTTCAGCATGGCCCTTTTGACCGAGGGCAAGCGAGACTTCTTTGTAGCGCTGATTTGCCCTTCCGGCTTGCTTGGTTGGCCAAAAAGGGCGTATGCGTTTTTTCCTGAATATATTCAGGAAAAAACGCATACGCCCTTTTTGGCCAAGGGCATCATTGTCAACGTTTTGCCGCTTTTCATGTGCTTTAAAGGCGAGTCGAATCTACCTCCTGAAATCTGTTTCCTGCAAATCTGCCTTGCTTTCAAATCCTCTTCGTTGCCTTCCTTCAATATATTTGTGGACGAGAGTTCTCATTTATAACTCTGCACGTTTGTGAATTGCAGTGCCCCTGAGCTCCATTTCTCTCCTCGCTTTTTTGGGAGCTGGCCGCAAAAGCGCAGGATTGCTTCAGGCCCTATTTTGGTTCTGGGGGGCAGGCTGAGCCTGTGGTTCATTCTTCTTCCTGATGGGAAAATGGAGTGACCTATGCCTGTCCCAACACCTAGGGCTCGTCTCTCCTTGGTTCCCCGTCTTCCCATTCATCCTCAGGACAAATTGCAACCTGTACAATCAGGAGGTTAAAGGTGCTGATTCTCCAAGTAGGGAGATGGTTAGTCAAGCAGCTGGAATGGTGAACCCGAACACAAGGAGAGGAGAAATGAGGTGCATTTTAGAAACCTTTCCCGATCTCATGGCATACCATCTTCTGGGTTTCCCATGCATGTTTTGATGTAGGAAGATTCCCTTGTACCTGGAGATTTGAGACCCATGGGGTGGGTACCCCGCGGTATTACTTTAAAGTATCTGCATTTGCTCACCCAACCTCACCAATCCTCTCAGCCCCAAGAGTGTCCAGCCTTATGTCTCATCCAGCTGTGGGTCTAGATATGGTCAATCCAGGTTGCATCAGAGACCCTGAACGGATTTTGTAAGAATTTCTCTCTCTTTCACTGTCTTTGCTTTGTGGGTTTTTTAAAGTAATGTATGTTTAGAATGGGGTTTGGCTGCTTTTCCCTGCTGTGTTTATGCCGCTTTACACCCTCTTGATTCACTTGCAGAGAGATATCAGTACATAGGTTTTCAGATTCATACTAGTCAGATATATTCTTGTGCGGTGACTAGGGGGTGTTGAGTCCAGTTCACTGAGCAGGGAGTAGGCCTTGTCTATTACATATTTGGCTTATGGAGCGGTGTCTGAGCTAATTTCAAACCCTTGTTTTATGCATCACCCCACCTCACCTTTCCGGTTAAGCAGCCATAGTGTGTCTTCTAAAGGTGTGCCTCTGTTCTGTTTTGTAATTCAGTTCAAGTGTAGCGATTTTGACATTCCCTCTATAAGCGATATCTTAGGACAAGTGCCTTTTTCTGTGTGACTTATTTCACTTAGAATCATCGTACCTAAATCCACTCATCATGCAGCTAACTAGCCTTATGACATTGATTTCATAGCTGAGTGATATTGCATTGTGCCAAGTACCACCATTTCTTTATCCATTTTTCTATTTCCTGGGATATTGAAGGTGTACCAAAGCGGAGGTTCTTGTAAACAGAGCAGCCGTAAAGTTTGGGGTGCCTGTGTCTTGTTGATTTTTAGTTTTCCCAATTTATACGCCCATGAGTGGAAGTGCCCTATGCTCTCAACGCTGTGTTTATTACTTGTTTCAGGACACACCGTACTCATCTCCAGAGTGCCTGTTGGCAATTTACATCCCGCCCATTAGCGTAGCAAGGCTCCCATGTCTCCATGGCCTGTCCTGCTTTTCTGGTTTTTACACTTTGTTCAGCATGCCGCTTTTGACCGAGGGCAAGCGAGACTTCTTTGTAGCGCTGATTTGCCCTTCCGGCTTGCTTGGTTGGCCAAAAAGGGCGTATGCGTTTTTTCCTGAACATATTCAGGAAAAAACGCATACGCCCTTTTTGGCCAAGGGCATCATTGTCAACGTTTTGCCGCTTTTCATGTGCTTTAAAGGCGAGTCGAATCTACCTCCTGAAATCTGTTTCCTGCAAATCTGCCTTGCTTTCAAATCCTCTTCGTTGCCTTCCCTCAATATATTTGTGGACGAGAGTTCTCATTTATAACTCTGCACGTTTGTGAATTGCAGTGCCCCTGAGCTCCATTTGTCTCCTCGCTTTTTTGGGAGCTGGCCGCAAAAGCGCAGGATTGCTTCAGGCCCTATTTTGGTTCTGGGGGGCAGGCTGAGCCTGTGGTTCATTCTTCTTCCTGATGGGAAAATGGAGTGACCTGTGCCTGTCCCAACACCTAGGGCTCGTCTCTCGTTGGTTCCCCGTCTTCACGTTCATCCTCAGGACAAATTGCAACCTGTACAATCAGGAGGTTAAAGGTGCTGATTCTCCAAGTAGGGAGATGGTTAGTCAAGCAGCTGGAATGGTGAACCCGAGCACAAGGAGAGGAGAAATGAGGTGCATTTTAGAAACCTTTCCCGATCTCATGGCATACCATCTTCTGGGTTTCCCATGCATGTTTTGATGTAGGAAGATGCCCTTGTACCTGGAGATTTGATACCCATGGGTTGTGTTCCCCGCAGTGTTACTTTAAAGTATCTGCGTTTGCTCACCCAACCTCACCAATCCTCTCAGCCCCAAGAGTGTCCAGCCTTATGTCTCATCCAGCTGTGGGTCTAGATATGGTCAATCCAGGTTGCATCATAGAACCTGAACGGATTTTGTAAGAATTTCTCTCTCTTTCACTGTCTTTGTTTTGTGGGTTTTTTAAAGTAATTTATGTTTAGAATCGGGCTTGGCTGCTTTTCCCTGCTGTGTTGATGCCGCTTTACACCCTCTTGATTCACTTGCAGAGAGATATCGATACATAGGTTTTCAGATTCTTACTAGTCAGATATATTCTTGTGTGGTGACTAGGGTGTGTTGAGTCCAGTTCACTGAGCAGGGAGTAGGCCTTGTCTATTACATATTTGGCTTATGGAGCGGTCTCTGAGCTAATTTGAAACCCTTGTTTTATGCATCACCCCACCTCACCTTTCCCGTTAAGCAGCCATAGTGTGTCTTCTAAAGGTGTGACTCTGTTCTGTTTTGTAATTCAGTTCAAGTGTAGCGATTTTGACATTCCCTCTATAAGCGATATCTTAGGATAAGTGTCTTTTTCTGTGTGACTTATTTCACTTAGAATCATCGTACCTAAATCCACTCATCATGCTGCTAACTAGCCTTATGACATTGATTTCATGGCTGAGTGATATTCCATTGTGCCAAGTACCACCATTTCTTTATCCATTTTTCTCTTTCCTGGGATATTGAAGGTGTACCGAAGCGGAGGTTCTTGGAAACAGAGCAGCCGTAAACTTTAGGGTGCCTGTGTCTTGTTGATTTTTAGTTTTCCCCATTTATACACCCATGAGTGGAAGTGCCCTATGCTCTCTACGCTGTGTTTATTACTTGTTTCAGGACACACCGTACTCTTCTCCAGAGTGCCTGTTGGCAATTTACATCCCGCCCATCAGCGTAGTAAGGCTGCCATGTCTCCATGGCCTATCCTGCTTTTCTGGTTTTTACACTTTGTTCAGCATGGCCCTTTTGACCGAGGGCAAGCGAGACTTCTTTGTAGCGTTGATTTGCACTTCCGGCTTGCTTGGTTGGCCAAAAAGGGCGTATGCGTTTTTTCCTGAATATATTCAGGAAAAAACGCATACGCCCTTTTTGGCCAAGGGCATCATTGTCAACGTTTTGCCGCTTTTCATGTGCTTTAAAGGCGAGTCGAATCTACCTCCTGAAATCTGTTTCCTGCAAATCTGCCTTGCTTTCAAATCCTCTTCGTTGCCTTCCCTCAATATATTTGTGGACGAGAGTTCTCATTTATAACTCTGCACGTTTGTGAATTGCAGTGCCCCTGAGCTCCATTTGTCTCCTCGCTTTTTTGGGAGCTGGCCGCAAAAGCGCAGGATTGCTTCAGGCCCTATTTTGGTTCTGGGGGGCAGGCTGAGCCTGTGGTTCATTCTTCTTCCTGATGGGAAAATGGAGTGACCTATGCCTGTCCCAACACCTAGGGCTCGTCTCTCGTTGGTTCCCCGTCTTCCCGTTCATCCTCAGGACAAATTGCAACCTGGACGAAACAGTAGGTTAAAGGTGCTGATTCTCCAAGTAGGGAGATGGTTAGTCAAGCGGCTGGAATGGCGAACCCGAGCACAAGGAGAGGAGAAATGAGGTGCGTTTTAGAAACCTTTCCCGATATCATGGCATACCATCTTCTGGGTTTCCCATGCATGTTTTGATGTAGGAAGATTCCCTTGTACCTGGAGATTTGAGACCCATGCGGTGGGTACCCCGCGGTATTACTTTAAAGTATCTGCATTTGCTCACCCAACCTCACCAATCCTCTCAGCCCCAAGAGTGTCCAGCCTTATGTCTCATCCAGCTGTGGGTCTAGATATGGTCAATCCAGGTTGCATCAGAGACCCTGAACGGATTTTGTAAGAATTTCTCTCTCTTTCACTGTCTTTGCTTTGTGGGTTTTTTAAAGTAATGTATGTTTAGAATGGGGTTTGGCTGCTTTTCCCTGCTGTGTTTATGCCGCTTTACACCCTCTTGATTCACTTGCAGAGAGATATCAATACATAGGTTTTCAGATTCATACTAGTCAGATATATTCTTGTGCGGTGACCATGGGGTGTTGAGTCAAGTTCACTGAGCAGGGAGTAGGCCTTGTCTATTACATATTTGGCTTATGGAGCGGTGTCTGAGCTAATTTCAAACCCTTGTTTTATGCATCACCCCACCTCACCTTTCCGGTTAAGCAGCCATGGTGTGTCTTCTAAAGGTGTGCCTCTGTTCTGTTTTTTTAATTCAGTTCAAGTGTAGCGATTTTGACATTCCCTCTATAAGCGATATCTTAGGATAAGTGCCTTTTTCTGTGTGACTTATTTCACTTAGAATCATCGTACCTAAATCCACTCATCATGCTGCTAACTAGCCTTATGACATTGATTTCATGGCTGAGTGATACTGCATTGTGCCAATACCACCAGTTCTTTATCCATTTTTCTATTTCCTGGGATATTGAAGGTGTACCGAAGCGGAGGTTCTTGTAAACAGAGCAGCCGTAAAGTTTGGGGTGCCTGTGTCTTGTTGATTTTTAGTTTTCCCAATTTATATGCCCATGAGTGGAAGTGCCCTATGCTCTCAACGCTGTGTTTATTACTTGTTTCAGGACACACCGTACTCATCTCCAGAGTGCCTGTTGGCAATTTACATCCCGCCCATTAGCGTAGCAAGGCTCCCATGTCTCCATGGCCTGTCCTGCTTTTCTGGTTTTTACACTTTGTTCAGCATGGCCCTTTTGACCGAGGGCAAGCGAGACTTCTTTGTAGCGCTGATTTGCCCTTCCGGCTTGCTTGGTTGGCCAAAAAGGGCGTATGCGTTTTTTCCTGAATATATTCAGGAAAAAACGCATACGCCCTTTTTGGCCAAGGGCATCATTGTCAACGTTTTGCCGCTTTTCATGTGCTTTAAAGGCGAGTCGAATCTACCTCCTGAAATCTGTTTCCTGCAAATCTGCCTTGCTTTCAAATCCTCTTCGTTGCCTTCCTTCAATATATTTGTGGACGAGAGTTCTCATTTATAACTCTGCACGTTTGTGAATTGCAGTGCCCCTGAGCTCCATTTGTCTCCTCGCTTTTTTGGGAGCTGGCCGCAAAAGCGCAGGATTGCTTCAGGCCCTATTTTGGTTCTGGGGGGCAGGCTGAGCCTGTGGTTCATTCTTCTTTCTGATGGGAAAATGGAGTGACCTATGCCTGTCCCAACATCTAGGGCTCGTCTCTCGTTGGTTCCCCATCTTCACGTTCATCCTCAGGACAAATTGCAACCTGTACAATCAGGAGGTTAAAGGTGCTGATTCTCCAAGTAGGGAGATGGTTAGTCAAGCGGCTGGAATGGTGAACCCGTGCACAAGGAGAGGAGAAATGAGGTGCATTTTAGAAACCTTTCTCGATCTCATGGCATACCATCTTCTGGGTTTCCCATGCATGTTTTGATGTAGGAAGATGCCCTTGTACCTGGAGATTTGAGACCCATGGGGTGTGTTCCCCGCAGTGTTACTTTAAAGTATCTGCGTTTGCTCACCCAACCTCACCAATCCTCTCAGCCCCAAGAGTGTCCAGCCTTATGTCTCATCCAGCTGTGGGTCTAGATATGGTCAATCCAGGTTGCATCATAGACCCTGAACGGATTTTGTAAGAATTTCTCTCTCTTTCACTGTCTTTGTTTTGTGGGTTTTTTAAAGTAATTTATGTTTAGAATCGGGCTTGGCTGCTTTTCCCTGCTGTGTTGATGCCTCTTTACACCTTCTTGATTCACTTGCAGAGAGATATCGATACATAGGTTTTCAGATTCTTACTAGTCAGATATATTCTTGTGTGGTGACTAGGGTGTGTTGAGTCCAGTTCACTGAGCAGGGAGTAGGCCTTGTCTATTACATATTTGGCTTATGGAGCGGTCTCTGAGCTAATTTGAAACCCTTGTTTTATGCATCACCCCACCTCACCTTTCCCGTTAAGCAGCCATAGTGTGTCTTCTAAAGGTGTGACTCTGTTCTGTTTTGTAATTCAGTTCAAGTGTAGCGATTTTGACATTCCCTCTATAAGCGATATCTTAGGATAAGTGTCTTTTTCTGTGTGACTTATTTCACTTAGAATCATCGTACCTAAATCCACTCATCATGCTGCTAACTAGCCTTATGACATTGATTTCATGGCTGAGTGATATTCCATTGTGCCAAGTACCACCATTTCTTTATCCATTTTTCTCTTTCCTGGGATATTGAAGGTGTACCGAAGCGGAGGTTCTTGTAAACAGAGCAGCCATAAACTTTAGGGTGCCTGTGTCTTGTTCATTTTTAGTTTTCCCCATTTATACACCCATGAGTGGAAGTGCCCTATGCTCTCTACGCTGTGTTTATTACTTGTTTCAGGACACACCGTACTCTTCTCCAGAGTGCCTGTTGGCAATTTACATCCCGCCCATCAGCGTAGTAAGGCTGCCATGTCTCCATGGCCTGTCCTGCTTTTCTGGTTTTTACACTTTGTTCAGCATGGCCCTTTTGACCGAGGGCAAGCGAGACTTCTTTGTAGCGCTGATTTGCCCTTCCGGCTTGCTTGGTTGGCCAAAAAGGGCGTATGCGTTTTTTCCTGAATATATTCAGGAAAAACGCATACGCCCTTTTTGGCCAAGGGCATCATTGTCAACGTTTTGCCGCTTTTCATGTGCTTTAAAGGCGAGTCGAATCTACCTCCTGAAATCTGTTTCCTGCAAATCTGCCTTGCTTTCAAATCCTCTTCGTTGTCTTCCCTCAATATATTTGTGGACGAGAGTTCTCATTTATAACTCTGCACGTTTGTGAATTGCAGTGCCCCTGAGCTCCATTTGTCTCCTCGCTTTTTTGGGAGCTGGCCGCAAAAGCGCAGGATTGCTTCAGGCCCTATTTTGGTTCTGGGGGGCAGGCTGAGCCTGTGGTTCATTCTTCTTCCTGATGAGAAAATGGAGTGACCTGTGCCTGTCCCAACACCTAGGGCTAGTCTCTCGTTGGTTCCCCGTCTTCCCGTTCATCCTCAGGACAAATTGCAACCTGGACGAAACAGGAGGTTAAAGGTGCTGATTCTCCAAGTAGGGAGATGGTTAGTCAAGCGGCTGGAATGGCGAACCCGAGCACAAGGAGAGGAGAAATGAGGTGCGTTTTAGAAACCATTCCCGATATCATGGCATACCATCTTCTGGGTTTCCCATGCATGTTTTGATGTAGGAAGATTCCCTTGTACCTGGAGATTTGAGACCCATGGGGTGGGTACCAAGCGGTATTACTTTAAAGTATCTGCATTTGCTCACCCAACCTCACCAATCCTCTCAGCCCCAAGAGTGTCCAGCCTTATGTCTCATCCAGCTGTGGGTCTAGATATGGTCAATCCAGGTTGCATCAGAGACCCTGAACGGATTTTGTAAGAATTTCTCTCTTTTTCACTGTCTTTGCTTTGTGGGTTTTTTAAAGTAATGTATGTTTAGAATGGGGTTTGGCTGCTTTTCCCTGCTGTGTTTATGCCGCTTTACACCCTCTTGATTCACTTGCAGAGAGATATCGATACATAGGTTTTCAGATTCTTACTAGTCAGATATATTCTTGTGCGGTGACTAGGGTGTGTTGAGTCCAGTTCACTGAGCAGGGTGTAGGCCTTGTGTATTACATATTTGGCTTATGGAGCGGTGTCTGAGCTAATTTCAAACCCTTGTTTTATGCATCACCCCACCTCACCTTTCCCGTTAAGCAGCCATAGTGTGTCTTCTAAAGGTGTGACTCTGTTCTGTTTTGTAATTCAGTTCAAGTGTAGCGATTTTGACATTCCCTCTATAAGCGATATCTTAGGATAAGTGTCTTTTTCTGTGTGACTTATTTCACTTAGATTCATCGTACCTAAATCCACTCATCATGCTGCTAACTAGCCTTATGACATTGATTTCATGGCTGAGTGATATTCCATTGTGCCAAGTACCACCATTTCTTTATCCATTTTTCTCTTTCCTGGGATATTGAAGGTGTACCGAAGCGGAGGTTCTTGGAAACAGAGCAGCCGTAAAGTTTGGGGTGCCTGTGTCTTGTTGATTTTTAGTTTTCCCAATTTATACGCCCATGAGTGGAAGTGCCCTATGCTCTCAACGCTGTGTTTATTACTTGTTTCAGGACACACCGTACTCATCTCCAGAGTGCCTGTTGGCAATTTACATCCCGCCCATCAGCGTAGCAAGGCTCCCATGTCTCCATGGCCTGTCCTGCTTTTCTGGTTTTTACACTTTGTTCAGCATGGCCCTTTTGACCGAGGGCAAGCGAGACTTCTTTGTAGCGCTGATTTGCCCTTCCGGCTTGCTTGGTTGGCCAAAAAGGGCGTATGCGTTTTTTCCTGAATATATTCAGGAAAAAACGCATACGCCCTTTTTGGCCAAGGGCATCATTGTCAACGTTTTGCCGCTTTTCATGTGCTTTAAAGGCGAGTCGAATCTACCTCCTGAAATCTGTTTCCTGCAAATCTGCCTTGCTTTCAAATCCTCTTCGTTGCCTTCCTTCAATATATTTGTGGACGAGAGTTCTCATTTATAACTCTGCACGTTTGTGAATTGCAGTGCCCCTGAGCTCCATTTGTCTCCTCGCTTTTTTGGGAGCTGGCCGCAAAAGCGCAGGATTGCTTCAGGCCCTATTTTGGTTCTGGGGGGCAGGCTGAGCCTGTGGTTAATTCTTCTTCCTGATGGGAAAATGGAGTGACCTATGCCTGTCCCAACACCTAGGGCTCGTCTCTCGTTGGTTCCCCGTCTTCCCGTTCATCCTCAGGACAAATTGCAACCTGTACAATCAGGAGGTTAAAGGTGCTGATTCTCCAAGTAGGGAGATGGTTAGTCAAGCAGCTGGAATGGTGAACCCGAGCACAAGGAGAGGAGAAATGAGGTGCATTTTAGAAACCTTTCCCGATCTCATGGCATACCATCTTCTGGGTTTCCCATGCATGTTTTGATGTAGGAAGATGCCCTTGTACCTGGAGATTTGAAACCCATGGGGTGTGTTCCCCGCAGTGTTACTTTAAAGTATCTGCGTTTGCTCACCCAACCTCACCAATCCTCTCAGCCCCAAGAGTGTCCAGCCTTATGTCTCATCCAGCTGTGGGTCTAGATATGGTCAATCCAGGTTGCATCAAAGACCCTGAACGGATTTTGTAAGAATTTCTCTCTCTTTCACTGTCTTTGTTTTGTGGGTTTTTTAAAGTAATTTATGTTTAGAATCGGGCTTGGCTGCTTTTCCCTGCTGTGTTGATGCCGCTTTACACCCTCTTGATTCACTTGCAGAGAGATATCGATACATAGGTTTTCAGATTCTTACTAGTCAGATATATTCTTGTGTGGTGACTAGGGTGTGTTGAGTCCAGTTCACTGAGCAGGGAGTAGGCCTTGTCTATTACATATTTGGCTTATGGAGCGGTCTCTGAGTTAATTTCAAACCCTTGTTTTATGCATCACCCCACCTCACCTTTCCCGTTAAGCAGCCATAGTGTGTCTTCTAAAGGTGTGACTCTGTTCTGTTTTGTAATTCAGTTCAAGTGTAGCGATTTTGACATTCCCTCTATAAGCGATATCTTAGGATAAGTGTCTTTTTCTGTGTGACTTATTTCACTTAGAATCATCGTACCTAAATCCACTCATCATGCTGCTAACTAGCCTTATGACATTGATTTCATGGCTGAGTGATATTCCATTGTGCCAAGTACCACCATTTCTTTATCCATTTTTGTCTTTCCTGGGATATTGAATGTGTACCGAAGCGGAGGTTCTTGGAAACAGAGCAGCCGTAAACTTTAGGGTGCCTGTGTCTTGTTGATTTTTAATTTTCCCCATTTATACACCCATGAGTGGAAGTGCCCTATGCTCTCTACGCTGTGTTTATTACTTGTTTCAGGACACACCGTACTCTTCTCCAGAGTGCCTGTTGGCAATTTACATCCCGCCCATCAGCGTAGTAAGGCTGCCATGTCTCCATGGCCTGTCCTGCTTTTCTGGTTTTTACACTTTGTTCATCATGGCCCTTTTGACCGAGGGCAAGCGAGACTTCTTTGTAGCGTTGATTTGCACTTCCGGGTTGCTTGGTTGGCCAAAAAGGGCGTATGCGTTTTTTCCTGAATATATTCAGGAAAAAACGCATACGCCCTTTTTGGCCAAGGGCATCATTGTCAACGTTTTGCCGCTTTTCATGTGCTTTAAAGGCGAGTCGAATCTACCTCCTGAAATCTGTTTCCTGCAAATCTGCCTTGATTTCAAATCCTCTTCGTTGTCTTCCCTCAATATATTTGTGGACGAGAGTTCTCATTTATAACTCTGCACGTTTGTGAATTGCAGTGCCCCTGAGCTCCATTTGTCTCCTCGCTTTTTTGGGAGCTGGCCGCAAAAGCGCAGGATTGCTTCAGGCCCTATTTTGGTTCTGGGGGGCAGGCTGAGCCTGTGGTTCATTCTTCTTCCTGATGAGAAAATGGAGTGACCTGTGCCTGTCCCAACACCTAGGGCTAGTCTCTCGTTGGTTCCCCGTCTTCCCGTTCATCCTCAGGACAAATTGCAACCTGGACGAAACAGGAGGTTAAAGGTGCTGATTCTCCAAGTAGGGAGATGGTTAGTCAAGCGGCTGGAATGGCGAACCCGAGCACAAGGAGAGGAGAAATGAGGTGCGTTTTAGAAACCATTCCCGATATCATGGCATACCATCTTCTGGGTTTCCCATGCATGTTTTGATGTAGGAAGATTCCCTTGTACCTGGAGATTTGAGACCCATGGGGTGTGTACCAAGCGGTATTACTTTAAAGTATCTGCATTTGCTCACCCAACCTCACCAATCCTCTCAGCCCCAAGAGTGTCCAGCCTTATGTCTCATCCAGCTGTGGGTCTAGATATGGTCAATCCAGGTTGCATCAGAGACCCTGAACGGATTTTGTAAGAATTTCTCTCTCTTTCACTGTCTTTGCTTTGTGGGTTTTTTAAAGTAATGTATGTTTAGAATGGGGTTTGGCTGCTTTTCCCTGCTGTGTTTATGCCGCTTTACACCCTCTTGATTCACTTGCAGAGAGATATCAATACATAGGTTTTCAGATTCATACTAGTCAGATATATTCTTGTGCGGTGACTAGGGGGTGTTGAGTCCAGTTCACTGAGCAGGGAGTAGGCCTTGTCTATTACATATTTGGCTTATGGAGCGGTGTCTGAGCTAATTTCAAACCCTTGTTTTATGCATCACCCCAGCTCACCTTTCCGGTTAAGCAGCCATAGTGTGTCTTCTAAAGGTGTGCCTCTGTTCTGTTTTGTAATTCAGTTCAAGTGTAGCGATTTTGACATTCCCTCTATAAGCGATATCTTAGGACAAGTGCCTTTTTCTGTGTGACTTATTTCACTTAGAATCATCGTACCTAAATCCACTCATCATGCAGCTAACTAGCCTTATGACATTGATTTCATGGCTGAGTGATATTGCATTGTGCCAAGTACCACCGTTTCTTTATCCATTTTTCTATTTCCTGGGATATTGAAGGTGTACCGAAGCGGAGGTTCTTCTAAACAGAGCAGCCGTAAAGTTTGGGGTGCCTGTGTCTTGTTGATTTTTAGTTTTCCCAATTTATACGCCCAAGAGTGGAAGTGCCCTATGCTCTCAACGCTGTGTTTATTACTTGTTTCAGGACACACCGTACTCATCTCCAGAGTGCCTGTTGGCAATTTACATCCCGCCCATCAGCGTAGCAAGGCTCCCATGTCTCCATGGCCTGTCCTGCTTTTCTGGTTTTTACACTTTGTTCAGCATGGCCCTTTTGACCGAGGGCAAGCGAGACTTCTTTGTAGCGCTGATTTGCCCTTCCGGCTTGCTTGGTTGGCCAAAAAGGGCGTATGCGTTTTTTCCTGAATATATTCAGGAAAAAACGCATACGCCCTTTTTGGCCAAGGGCATCATTGTCAAAGTTTTGCCGCTTTTCATGTGCTTTAAAGGCGAGTCGAATCTACCTCCTGAAATCTGTTTCCTGCAAATCTGCCTTGCTTTCAAATCCTCTTCGTTGCCTTCCCTCAATATATTTGTGGACGAGAGTTCTCATTTATAACTCTGCACGTTTGTGAATTGCAGTGCCCCTGAGCTCCATTTGTCTCCTCGCTTTTTTGGGAGCTGGCCGCAAAAGCGCAGGATTGCTTCAGGCCCTATTTTGGTTCTGGGGGGCAGGCTGAGCCTGTGGTTCATTCTTCTTCCTGATGGGAAAATGGAGTGACCTATGCCTGTCCCAACACCTAGGGCTCGTCTCTCCTTGGTTCCCCGTCTTCCCATTCATCCTCAGGACAAATTGCAACCTGGACGAAACAGGAGGTTAAAGGTGCTGATTCTCCAAGTAGGGAGATGGTTAGTCAAGCGGCTGGAATGGCGAACCCGAGCACAAGGAGAGGAGAAATGAGGTGCGTTTTAGAAACCATTCCCGATATCATGGCATACCATCTTCTGGGTTTCCCATGCATGTTTTGATGTAGGAAGATTCCCTTGTACCTGGAGATTTGAGACCCATGGGGTGGGTACCAAGCAGTATTACTTTAAAGTATCTGCATTTGCTCACCCAACCTCACCAATGCTCTCAGCCCCAAGAGTGTCCAGCCTTATGTCTCATCCAGCTGTGGGTCTAGATATGGTCAATCCAGGTTGCATCAGAGACCCTGAACGGATTTTGTAAGAATTTCTCTCTCTTTCACTGTCTTTGCTTTGTGGGTTTTTTAAAGTAATGTATGTTTAGAATGGGGTTTGGCTGCTTTTCCCTGCTGTGTTTATGCCGCTTTACACCCTCTTGATTCACTTGCAGAGAGATATCGATACATAGGTTTTCAGATTCTTACTAGTCAGATATATTCTTGTGCGGTGACTAGGGTGTGTTGAGTCCAGTTCACTGAGCAGGGAGTAGGCCTTGTCTATTACATATTTGGCTTATGGAGCGGTGTCTGAGCTAATTTCAAACCCTTGTTTTATGCATCACCCCACCTCACCTTTCCCGTTAAGCAGCCATAGTGTGTCTTCTAAAGGTGTGACTCTGTTCTGTTTTGTAATTCAGTTCAAGTGTAGCGATTTTGACATTCCCTCTATAAGCGATATCTTAGGATAAGTGCCTTTTTCTGTGTGACTTATTTCACTTAGAATCATCGTACCTAAATCCACTCATCATGCTGCTAACTAGCCTTATGACATTGATTTCATGGCTGAGTGATATTCCATTGTGCCAAGTACCACCATTTCTTTATCCATTTTTCTCTTTCCTGGGATATTGAAGGTGTACCGAAGCGGAGGTTCTTGTAAACAGAGCAGCCGTAAAGTTTGGGGTGCCTGTGTCTTGTTGATTTTTAGTTTTCCCAATTTATACGCCCATGAGTGGAAGTGCCCTATGCTCTCAACGCTGTGTTTATTACTTGTTTCAGGACACACCGTACTCATCTCCAGAGTGCCTGTTGGCAATTTACATCCCGCCCATCAGCGTAGCAAGGCTCCCATGTCTCCATGGCCTGTCCTGCTTTTCTGGTTTTTACACTTTGTTCAGCATGGCCCTTTTGACCGAGGGCAAGCGAGACTTCTTTGTAGCGCTGATTTGCCCTTCCGGCTTGCTTGGTTGGCCAAAAAGGGCGTATGCGTTTTTTCCTGAATATATTCAGGAAAAAACGCATACGCCCTTTTTGGCCAAGGGCATCATTGTCAACGTTTTGCCGCTTTTCATGTGCTTTAAAGGCGAGTCGAATCTACCTCCTGAAATCTGTTTCCTGCAAATCTGCCTTGCTTTCAAATCCTCTTCGTTGCCTTCCTTCAATATATTTGTGGACGAGAGTTCTCATTTATAACTCTGCACGTTTGTGAATTGCAGTGCCCCTGAGCTCCATTTGTCTCCTCGCTTTTTTGGGAGCTGGCCGCAAAAGCGCAGGATTGCTTCAGGCCCTATTTTGGTTCTGGGGGGCAGGCTGAGCCTGTGGTTCATTCTTCTTCCTGATGGGAAAATGGAGTGACCTATGCCTGTCCCAACACCTAGGGCTCGTCTCTCGTTGGTTCCCCGTCTTCCCGTTCATCCTCAGGACAAATTGCAACCTGTACAATCAGGAGGTTAAAGGTGCTGATTCTCCAAGTAGGGAGATGGTTAGTCAAGCAGCTGGAATGGTGAACCCGAGCACAAGGAGAGGAGAAATGAGGTGCATTTTAGAAACCTTTCCCGATCTCATGGCATACCATCTTCTGGGTTTCCCATGCATGTTTTGATGTAGGAAGATGCCCTTGTACCTGGAGATTTGAGACCCATGGGGTGTGTTCCCCGCAGTGTTACTTTAAAGTATCTGCGTTTGCTCACCCAACCTCACCAATCCTCTCAGCCCCAAGAGTGTCCAGCCTTATGTCTCATCCAGCTGTGGGTCTAGATATGGTCAATCCAGGTTGCATCATAGACCCTGAACGGATTTTGTAAGAATTTCTCTCTCTTTCACTGTCTTTGATTTGTGGGTTTTTTAAAGTAATTTATCTTTAGAATCGGGCTTGGCTGCTTTTCCCTGCTGTGTTGATGCCGCTTTACACCCTCTTGATTCACTTGCAGAGAGATATCGATACATAGGTTTTCAGATTCTTACTAGTCAGATATATTCTTGTGTGGTGACTAGGGTGTGTTGAGTCCAGTTCACTGAGCAGGGAGTAGGCCTTGTCTATTACATATTTGGCTTATGGAGCGGTCTCTGAGCTAATTTGAAACCCTTGTTTTATGCATCACCCCACCTCACCTTTCCCGTTAAGCAGCCATAGTGTGTCTTCTAAAGGTGTGACTCGGTTCTGTTTTGTAATTCAGTTCAAGTGTAGCGATTTTGACATTCCCTCTATAAGCGATATCTTAGGATAAGTGTCTTTTTCTGTGTGACTTATTTCACTTAGAATCATCGTACCTAAATCCACTCATCATGCTGCTAACTAGCCTTATGACATTGATTTCATGGCTGAGTGATATTCCATTGTGCCAAGTACCACCATTTCTTTACCATTTTTCTCTTTCCTGGGATATTGAAGGTGTACCGAAGCGGAGGTTCTTGGAAACAGAGCAGCCGTAAACTTTAGGGTGCCTGTGTCTTGTTGATTTTTAGTTTTCCCCATTTATACACCCATGAGTGGAAGTGCCCTATGCTCTCTACGCTGTGTTTATTACTTGTTTCAGGACACACCGTACTCTTCTCCAGAGTGCCTGTTGGCAATTTACATCCCGCCCATCAGCGTAGTAAGGCTGCCATGTCTCCATGGCCTGTCCTGCTTTTCTGGTTTTTACACTTTGTTCAGCATGGCCCTTTTGACCGAGGGCAAGCGAGACTTCTTTGTAGCGTTGATTTGGACTTCCGGCTTGCTTGGTTGGCCAAAAAGGGCGTATGCGTTTTTTCCTGAATATATTCAGGAAAAAACGCATACGCCCTTTTTGGCCAAGGGCATCATTGTCAACGTTTTGCCGCTTTTCATGTGCTTTAAAGGCGAGTCGAATCTACCTCCTGAAATCTGTTTCCTGCAAATCTGCCTTGCTTTCAAATCCTCTTCGTTGCCTTCCCTCAATATATTTGTGGACGAGAGTTCTCATTTATAACTCTGCACGTTTGTGAATTGCAGTGCCCCTGAGCTCCATTTGTCTCCTCGCTTTTTTGGGAGCTGGCCGCAAAAGCGCAGGATTGCTTCAGGCCCTATTTTGGTTCTGGGGGGCAGGCTGAGCCTGTGGTTCATTCTTCTTCCTGATGGGAAAATGGAGTGACCTGTGCCTGTCCCAACACCTAGGGCTATTCTCTCGTTGGTTCCCCGTCTTCCCGTTCATCCTCAGGACAAATTGCAACCTGGACGAAACAGGAGGTTAAAGGTGCTGATTCTCCAAGTAGGGAGATGGTTAGTCAAGCGGCTGGAATGGCGAACCCGAGCACAAGGAGAGGAGAAATGAGGTGCGTTTTAGAAACCATTCCCGATATCATGGCATACCATCTTCTGGGTTTCCCATGCATGTTTTGATGTAGGAAGATTCCCTTGTACCTGGAGATTTGAGACCCATGGGGTGGGTACCCCGCGGTATTACTTTAAAGTATCTGCATTTGCTCACCCAACCTCACCAATCCTCTCAGCCCCAAGAGTGTCCAGCCTTATGTCTCATCCAGCTGTGGGTCTAGATATGGTCAATCCAGGTTGCATCAGAGACCCTGAACGGATTTTGTAAGAATTTCTCTCTCTTTCACTGTCTTTGCTTTGTGGGTTTTTTAAAGTAATGTATGTTTAGAATGGGGTTTGGCTGCTTTTCCCTGCTGTGTTTATGCCGCTTTACACCCTCTTGATTCACTTGCAGAGAGATATCAATACATAGGTTTTCAGATTCATACTAGTCAGATATATTCTTGTGCGGTGACTAGGGGGTGTTGAGTCCAGTTCACTGAGCAGGGAGTAGGCCTTGTCTATTACATATTTGGCTTATGGAGCGGTGTCTGAGCTAATTTCAAACCCTTGTTTTATGCATCACCCCACCTCACCTTTCCGGTTAAGCAGCCATAGTGTGTCTTCTAAAGGTGTGCCTCTGTTCTGTTTTGTAATTCAGTTCAAGTGTAGCGATTTTGACATTCCCTCTATAAGCGATATCTTAGGACAAGTGCCTTTTTCTGTGTGACTTATTTCACTTAGAATCATCGTACCTAAATCCACTCATCATGCAGCTAACTAGCCTTATGACATTGATTTCATGGCTGAGTGATATTGCATTGTGCCAAGTACCACCATTTCTTTATCCATTTTTCTCTTTCCTGGGATATTGAAGGTGTACCGAAGCGGAGGTTGTTGTAAACAGAGCAGCCGTAAATTTTGGGGTGCCTGTGTCTTGTTGATTTTTAGTTTTCCCAATTTATACGCCCATGAGTGGAAGTGCCCTATGCTCTCAACGCTGTGTTTATTACTTGTTTCAGGACACACCGTACTCATCTCCAGAGTGCCTGTTGGCAATTTACATCCTGCCCATTAGCGTAGCAAGGCTCCCATGTCTCCATGGCCTGTCCTGCTTTTCTGGTTTTTACACTTTGTTCAGCATGGCCCTTTTGACCGAGGGCAAGCGAGACTTCTTTGTAGCGCTGATTTGCCCTTCCGGCTTGCTTGGTTGGCCAAAAAGGGCGTATGCGTTTTTTCCTGAACATATTCAGGAAAAAACGCATACGCCCTTTTTGGCCAAGGGCATCATTGTCAACGTTTTGCCGCTTTTCATGTGCTTTAAAGGCGTGTCGAATCTACCTCCTGAAATCTGTTTCCTGCAAATCTGCCTTGCTTTCAAATCCTCTTCGTTGCCTTCCCTCAATATATTTGTGGACGAGAGTTCTCATTTATAACTCTGCACGTTTGTGAATTGCAGTGCCCCTGAGCTCCATTTGTCTCCTCGCTTTTTTGGGAGCTGGCCGCAAAAGCGCAGGATTGCTTCAGGCCCTATTTTGGTTCTGGGGGGCAGGCTGAGCCTGTGGTTCATTCTTCTTCCTGATGGGAAAATGGAGTGACCTGTGCCTGTCCCAACACCTAGGGCTAGTCTCTCGTTGGTTCCCCGTCTTCCCGTTCATCCTCAGGACAAATTGCAACCTGGACGAAACAGGAGGTTAAAGGTGCTGATTCTCCAAGTAGGGAGATGGTTAATCAAGCGGCTGGAATGGCGAACCCGAGCACAAGGAGAGGAGAAATGAGGTGCGTTTTAGAAACCATTCTCGATATCATGGCATACCATCTTCTGTGTTTCCCATGCATGTTTTGATGTAGGAAGATTCCCTTGTACCTGGAGATTTGAGACCCATGGGGTGGGTACCGCGTGGTATTACTTTAAAGTATCTGCATTTGCTCACCCAACCTCACCAATCCTCTCAGCCCCAAGAGTGTCCAGCCTTATGTCTCATCCAGCTGTGGGTCTAGATATGGTCAATCCAGGTTGCATCAGAGACCCTGAACGGATTTTGTAAGAATTTCTCTCTCTTTCACTGTCTTTGCTTTGTGGTTTTTTTAAAGTAATGTATGTTTAGAATGGGGTTTGGCTGCTTTTCCCTGCTGTGTTTATGCCGCTTTACACCCTCTTGATTCACTTGCAGAGAGATATCAATACATAGGTTTTCAGATTCTTACTAGTCAGATATATTCTTGTGCGGTGACTAGGGGGTGTTGAGTCCAGTTCACTGAGCAGGGAGTAGGCCTTGTCTATTACATATTTGGCTTATGGAGCGGTGTCTGAGCTAATTTCAAACCCTTGTTTTATGCATCACCCCACCTCACCTTTCCGGTTAAGCAGCCATAGTGTGTCTTCTAAAGGTGTGCCTCTGTTCTGTTTTGTAATTCAGTTCAAGTGTAGCGATTTTGACATTCCCTCTATAAGCGATATCTTAGGATAAGTGCCTTTTTCTGTGTGACTTATTTCACTTAGAATCATCGTACCTAAATCCACTCATCATGCTGCTAACTAGCCTTATGACATTGATTTCATGGCTGAGTGATATTGCATTGTGCCAAGTACCACCATTTCTTTATCCATTTTTCTCTTTCCTGCGATATTGAAGGTGTACCGAAGCGGAGGTTCTTGTAAACAGAGCAGCCGTAAAGTTTGGGGTGCCTGTGTCTTGTTGATTTTTAATTTTCCCAATTTATACGCCCATGAGTGGAAGTGCCCTATGCTCTCAACGCTGTGTTTATTACTTGTTTCAGGACACACCGTACTCATCTCCAGAGTGCCTGTTGGCAATTTACATCCTGCCCATCAGCGTAGCAAGGCTCCCATGTCTCCATGGCCTGTCCTGCTTTTCTGGTTTTTACACTTTGTTCAGCATGGCCCTTTTGACCGAGGGCAAGCGAGACTTCTTTGTAGCGCTGATTTGCCCTTCCGGCTTGCTTGGTTGGCCAAAAAGGGCGTATGCGTTTTTTCCTGAATATATTCAGGAAAAAACGCATACGCCCTTTTTGGCCAAGGGCATCATTGTCAACGTTTTGCCGCTTTTCATGTGCTTTAAAGGCGAGTCGTATCTACCTCCTGAAATCTGTTTCCTGCAAATCTGCCTTGCTTTCAAATCCTCTTCGTTGCCTTCCTTCAATATATTTGTGGACGAGAGTTCTCATTTATAACTCTGCACGTTTGTGAATTGCAGTGCCCCTGAGCTCCATTTGTCTCCTCGCTTTTTTGGGAGCTGGCCGCAAAAGCGCAGGATTGCTTCAGGCCCTATTTTGGTTCTGGGGGGCAGGCTGAGCCTGTGGTTCATTCTTCTTCCTGATGGGAAAATGGAGTGACCTATGCCTGTCCCAACACCTAGGGCTCGTCTCTCGTTGGTTCCCCGTCTTCCCGTTCATCCTCAGGACAAATTGCAACCTGTACAATCAGGAGGTTAAAGGTGCTGATTCTCCAAGTAGGGAGATGGTTAGTCAAGCGGCTGGAATGGTGAACCCGTGCACAAGCAGAGGAGAAATGAGGTGCATTTTAGAAACCTTTCCCGATCTCATGGCATACCATCTTCTGGGTTTCCCATGCATGTTTTGATGTAGGAAGATGCCCTTGTAACTGGAGATTTGATACCCATGGGGTGTGTTCCCCGCAGTGTTACTTTAAAGTATCTGCGTTTGCTCACCCAACCTCACCAATCCTCTCAGCCCCAAGAGTGTCCAGCCTTATGTCTCATCCAGCTGTGGGTCTAGATATGGTCAATCCAGGTTGCATCATAGACCCTGAACGGATTTTGTAAGAATTTCTCTCTCTTTCACTGTCTTTGTTTTGTGGGTTTTTTAACGTAATTTATGTTTAGAATCGGGCTTGGCTGCTTTTCCCTGCTGTGTTGATGCCGCTTTACACCCTCTTGATTCACTTGCAGAGAGATATCGATACATAGGTTTTCAGATTCTTACTAGTCAGATATATTCTTGTGTGGTGACTAGGGTGTGTTGAGTCCAGTTCACTGAGCAGGGAGTAGGCCTTGTCTATTACATATTTGGCTTATGGAGCGGTCTCTGAGCTAATTTGAAACCCTTGTTTTATGCATCACCCCACCTCACCTTTCCCGTTAAGCAGCCATAGTGTGTCTTCTAAAGGTGTGACTCTGTTCTGTTTTGTAATTCAGTTCAAGTGTAGCGATTTTGACATTCCCTCTATAAGCGATATCTTAGGATAAGTGTCTTTTTCTGTGTGACTTATTTCACTTAGAATCATCGTACCTAAATCCACTCATCATGCTGCTAACTAGCCTTATGACATTGATTTCATGGCTGAGTGATATTCCATTGTGCCAAGTACCACCATTTCTTTATCCATTTTTCTCTTTCCTGGGATATTGAAGGTGTACCGAAGTGGAGGTTCTTGGAAACAGAGCAGCCGTAAAGTTTGGGGTGCCTGTGTCTTTTTGATTTTTAGTTTTCCCAATTTATACGCCCATGAGTGGAAGTGCCCTATGCTCTCTACGCTGTGTTTATTACTTGTTTCAGGACACACCGTACTCTTCTCCAGAGTGCCTGTTGGCAATTTACATCCCGCCCATCAGCGTAGTAAGGCTGCCATGTCTCCATGGCCTGTCCTGCTTTTCTGGTTTTTACACTTTGTTCAGCATGGCCCTTTTGACCGAGGGCAAGCGAGACTTCTTTGTAGCGTTGATTTGCACTTCTGGCTTGCTTGGTTGGCCAAAAAGGGCGTATGCGTTTTTTCCTGAATATATTCAGGAAAAAACGCATACGCCCTTTTTGGCCAAGGGCATCATTGTCAACGTTTTGCCGCTTTTCATGTGCTTTAAAGGCGAGTCGAATCTACCTCCTGAAATCTGTTTCCTGCAAATCTGCCTTGCTTTCAAATCCTCTTCGTTGCCTTCCCTCAATATATTTGTGGACGAGAGTTCTCATTTATAACTCTGCACGTTTGTGAATTGCAGTGCCCCTGAGCTCCATTTGTCTCCTCGCTTTTTTGAGAGCTGGCCGCAAAAGCGCAGGATTGCTTCAGGCCCTATTTTGGATCTGGGGGGCAGGCTGAGCCTGTGGTTCATTCTTCTTCCTGATGGGAAAATGGAGTGACCTATGCCTGTCCCAACACCTAGGGCTAGTCTCTCGTTGGTTCCCCGTCTTCCCGTTCATCCTCAGGACAAATTGCAACCTGGACGAAACAGTAGGTTAAAGGTGCTGATTATCCAAGTAGGGAGATGGTTAGTCAAGCGGCTGGAATGGCGAACCCGAGCACAAGGAGAGGAGAAATGAGGTGCGTTTTAGAAACCTTTCCCGATATCATGGCATACCATCTTCTGGGTTTCCCATGCATGTTTTGATGTAGGAAGATTCCCTTGTACCTGGAGATTTGAGACCCATGGGGTGGGTACCCCGCGGTATTACTTTAAAGTATCTGCATTTGCTCACCCAACCTCACCAATCCTCTCAGCCCCAAGAGTGTCCAGCCTTATGTCTCATCCAGCTGTGGGTCTAGATATGGTCAATCCAGGTTGCATCAGAGACCCTGAACGGATTTTGTAAGAATTTCTCTCTCTTTCACTGTCTTTGCTTTGTGGGTTTTTTACAGTAATGTATGTTTAGAATGGGGTTTGGCTGCTTTTCCCTGCTGTGTTTATGCCGCTTTACACCCTCTTGATTCACTTGCAGAGAGATATCAATACATAGGTTTTCAGATTCATACTAGTCAGATATATTCTTGTGCGGTGACCAGGGGGTGTTGAGTCAAGTTCACTGAGCAGGGAGTAGGCCTTGTCTATTACATATTTGGCTTATGGAGCGGTGTCTGAGCTAATTTCAAACCCTTGTTTTATGCATCACCCCAGCTCACCTTTCCGGTTAAGCAGCCATAGTGTGTCTTCTAAAGGTGTGCCTCTGTTCTGTTTTGTAATTCAGTTCAAGTGTAGCGATTTTGACATTCCCTCTATAAGCGATATCTTAGGATAAGTGCCTTTTTCTGTGTGACTTATTTCACTTAGAATCATCGTACCTAAATCCACTCATCATGCTGCTAACTAGCCTTATGACATTGATTTCATGGCTGAGTGATACTGCATTGTGCCAAGTACCACCAGTTCTTTATCCATTTTTCTATTTCCTGGGATATTGAAGGTGTACCGAAGCGGAGGTTCTTGGAAACAGAGCAGCCGTAAAGTTTGGGGTGCCTGTGTCTTGTTGATTTTTAGTTTTCCCAATTTATACGCCCATGAGTGGAAGTGCCCTATGCTCTCAACGCTGTGTTTATTACTTGTTTCAGGACACACCGTACTCATCTCCAGAGTGCCTGTTGGCAATTTACATCCCGCCCATTAGCGTAGCAAGGCTCCCATGTCTCCATGGCCTGTCCTGCTTTTCTGGTTTTTACACTTTGTTCAGCATGGCCCTTTTGACCGAGGGCAAGCGAGACTTCTTTGTAGCGCTGATTTGCCCTTCCGGCTTGCTTGGTTGGCCAAAAAGGGCGTATGCGTTTTTTCCTGAATATATTCAGGAAAAAACGCATACGCCCTTTTTGGCCAAGGGCATCATTGTCAACGTTTTGCCGCTTTTCATGTGCTTTAAAGGCGAGTCGAATCTACCTCCTGAAATCTGTTTCCTGCAAATCTGCCTTGCTTTCAAATCCTCTTCGTTGCCTTCCTTCAATATATTTGTGGACGAGAGTTCTCATTTATAACTCTGCACGTTTGTGAATTGCAGTGCCCCTGAGCTCCATTTGTCTCCTCGCTTTTTTGGGAGCTGGCCGCAAAAGCGCAGGATTGCTTCAGGCCCTATTTTGGTTCTGGGGGGCAGGCTGAGCCTGTGGTTCATTCTTCTTCCTGATGGGAAAATGGAGTGACCTATGCCTGTCCCAACACCTAGGGCTCGTCTCTCGTTGGTTCCCCGTCTTCCCGTTCATCCTCAGGACAAATTGCAACCTGTACAATCAGGAGGTTAAAGGTGCTGATTCTCCAAGTAGGGAGATGGTTAGTCAAGCGGCTGGAATGGTGAACCCGTGCACAAGCAGAGGAGAAATGAGGTGCATTTTAGAAACCTTTCCCGATCTCATGGCATACCATCTTCTGGGTTTCCCATGCATGTTTTGATGTAGGAAGATGCCCTTGTAACTGGAGATTTGATACCCATGGGGTGTGTTCCCCGCAGTGTTACTTTAAAGTATCTGCGTTTGCTCACCCAACCTCACCAATCCTCTCAGCCCCAAGAGTGTCCAGCCTTATGTCTCATCCAGCTGTGGGTCTAGATATGGTCAATCCAGGTTGCATCATAGACCCTGAACGGATTTTGTAAGAATTTCTCTCTCTTTCACTGTCTTTGTTTTGTGGGTTTTTTAACGTAATTTATGTTTAGAATCGGGCTTGGCTGCTTTTCCCTGCTGTGTTGATGCCGCTTTACACCCTCTTGATTCACTTGCAGAGAGATATCGATACATAGGTTTTCAGATTCTTACTAGTCAGATATATTCTTGTGTGGTGACTAGGGTGTGTTGAGTCCAGTTCACTGAGCAGGGAGTAGGCCTTGTCTATTACATATTTGGCTTATGGAGCGGTCTCTGAGCTAATTTGAAACCCTTGTTTTATGCATCACCCCACCTCACCTTTCCCGTTAAGCAGCCATAGTGTGTCTTCTAAAGGTGTGACTCTGTTCTGTTTTGTAATTCAGTTCAAGTGTAGCGATTTTGACATTCCCTCTATAAGCGATATCTTAGGATAAGTGTCTTTTTCTGTGTGACTTATTTCACTTAGAATCATCGTACCTAAATCCACTCATCATGCTGCTAACTAGCCTTATGACATTGATTTCATGGCTGAGTGATATTCCATTGTGCCAAGTACCACCATTTCTTTATCCATTTTTCTCTTTCCTGGGATATTGAAGGTGTACCGAAGTGGAGGTTCTTGGAAACAGAGCAGCCGTAAAGTTTGGGGTGCCTGTGTCTTTTTGATTTTTAGTTTTCCCAATTTATACGCCCATGAGTGGAAGTGCCCTATGCTCTCTACGCTGTGTTTATTACTTGTTTCAGGACACACCGTACTCTTCTCCAGAGTGCCTGTTGGCAATTTACATCCCGCCCATCAGCGTAGTAAGGCTGCCATGTCTCCATGGCCTGTCCTGCTTTTCTGGTTTTTACACTTTGTTCAGCATGGCCCTTTTGACCGAGGGCAAGCGAGACTTCTTTGTAGCGTTGATTTGCACTTCTGGCTTGCTTGGTTGGCCAAAAAGGGCGTATGCGTTTTTTCCTGAATATATTCAGGAAAAAACGCATACGCCCTTTTTGGCCAAGGGCATCATTGTCAACGTTTTGCCGCTTTTCATGTGCTTTAAAGGCGAGTCGAATCTACCTCCTGAAATCTGTTTCCTGCAAATCTGCCTTGCTTTCAAATCCTCTTCGTTGCCTTCCCTCAATATATTTGTGGACGAGAGTTCTCATTTATAACTCTGCACGTTTGTGAATTGCAGTGCCCCTGAGCTCCATTTGTCTCCTCGCTTTTTTGAGAGCTGGCCGCAAAAGCGCAGGATTGCTTCAGGCCCTATTTTGGATCTGGGGGGCAGGCTGAGCCTGTGGTTCATTCTTCTTCCTGATGGGAAAATGGAGTGACCTATGCCTGTCCCAACACCTAGGGCTAGTCTCTCGTTGGTTCCCCGTCTTCCCGTTCATCCTCAGGACAAATTGCAACCTGGACGAAACAGTAGGTTAAAGGTGCTGATTATCCAAGTAGGGAGATGGTTAGTCAAGCGGCTGGAATGGCGAACCCGAGCACAAGGAGAGGAGAAATGAGGTGCGTTTTAGAAACCTTTCCCGATATCATGGCATACCATCTTCTGGGTTTCCCATGCATGTTTTGATGTAGGAAGATTCCCTTGTACCTGGAGATTTGAGACCCATGGGGTGGGTACCCCGCGGTATTACTTTAAAGTATCTGCATTTGCTCACCCAACCTCACCAATCCTCTCAGCCCCAAGAGTGTCCAGCCTTATGTCTCATCCAGCTGTGGGTCTAGATATGGTCAATCCAGGTTGCATCAGAGACCCTGAACGGATTTTGTAAGAATTTCTCTCTCTTTCACTGTCTTTGCTTTGTGGGTTTTTTACAGTAATGTATGTTTAGAATGGGGTTTGGCTGCTTTTCCCTGCTGTGTTTATGCCGCTTTACACCCTCTTGATTCACTTGCAGAGAGATATCAATACATAGGTTTTCAGATTCATACTAGTCAGATATATTCTTGTGCGGTGACCAGGGGGTGTTGAGTCAAGTTCACTGAGCAGGGAGTAGGCCTTGTCTATTACATATTTGGCTTATGGAGCGGTGTCTGAGCTAATTTCAAACCCTTGTTTTATGTATCACCCCAGCTCACCTTTCCGGTTAAGCAGCCATAGTGTGTCTTCTAAAGGTGTGCCTCTGTTCTGTTTTGTAATTCAGTTCAAGTGTAGCGATTTTGACATTCCCTCTATAAGCGATATCTTAGGATAAGTGCCTTTTTCTGTGTGACTTATTTCACTTAGAATCATCGTACCTAAATCCACTCATCATGCTGCTAACTAGCCTTATGACATTGATTTCATGGCTGAGTGATACTGCATTGTGCCAAGTACCACCAGTTCTTTATCCATTTTTCTATTTCCTGGGATATTGAAGGTGTACCGAAGCGGAGGTTCTTGGAAACAGAGCAGCCGTAAAGTTTGGGGTGCCTGTGTCTTGTTGATTTTTAGTTTTCCCAATTTATACGCCCATGAGTGGAAGTGCCCTATGCTCTCAACGCTGTGTTTATTACTTGTTTCAGGACACACCGTACTCATCTCCAGAGTGCCTGTTGGCAATTTACATCCCGCCCATTAGCGTAGCAAGGCTCCCATGTCTCCATGGCCTGTCCTGCTTTTCTGGTTTTTACACTTTGTTCAGCATGGCCCTTTTGACCGAGGGCAAGCGAGACTTCTTTGTAGCGCTGATTTGCCCTTCCGGCTTGCTTGGTTGGCCAAAAAGGGCGTATGCGTTTTTTCCTGAATATATTCAGGAAAAAACGCATACGCCCTTTTTGGCCAAGGGCATCATTGTCAACGTTTTGCCGCTTTTCATGTGCTTTAAAGGCGAGTCGAATCTACCTCCTGAAATCTGTTTCCTGCAAATCTGCCTTGCTTTCAAATCCTCTTCGTTGCCTTCCTTCAATATATTTGTGGACGAGAGTTCTCATTTATAACTCTGCACGTTTGTGAATTGCAGTGCCCCTGAGCTCCATTTGTCTCCTCGCTTTTTTGGGAGCTGGCCGCAAAAGCGCAGGATTGCTTCAGGCCCTATTTTGGTTCTGGGGGGCAGGCTGAGCCTGTGGTTCATTCTTCTTCCTGATGGGAAAATGGAGTGACCTATGCCTGTCCCAACACCTAGGGCTCGTCTCTCGTTGGTTCCCCGTCTTCCCGTTCATCCTCAGGACAAATTGCAACCTGTACAATCAGGAGGTTAAAGGTGCTGATTCTCCAAGTAGGGAGATGGTTAGTCAAGCGGCTGGAATGGTGAACCCGTGCACAAGCAGAGGAGAAATGAGGTGCATTTTAGAAACCTTTCCCGATCTCATGGCATACCATCTTCTGGGTTTCCCATGCATGTTTTGATGTAGGAAGATGCCCTTGTAACTGGAGATTTGATACCCATGGGGTGTGTTCCCCGCAGTGTTACTTTAAAGTATCTGCGTTTGCTCACCCAACCTCACCAATCCTCTCAGCCCCAAGAGTGTCCAGCCTTATGTCTCATCCAGCTGTGGGTCTAGATATGGTCAATCCAGGTTGCATCATAGACCCTGAACGGATTTTGTAAGAATTTCTCTCTCTTTCACTGTCTTTGTTTTGTGGGTTTTTTAACGTAATTTATGTTTAGAATCGGGCTTGGCTGCTTTTCCCTGCTGTGTTGATGCCGCTTTACACCCTCTTGATTCACTTGCAGAGAGATATCGATACATAGGTTTTCAGATTCTTACTAGTCAGATATATTCTTGTGTGGTGACTAGGGTGTGTTGAGTCCAGTTCACTGAGCAGGGAGTAGGCCTTGTCTATTACATATTTGGCTTATGGAGCGGTCTCTGAGCTAATTTGAAACCCTTGTTTTATGCATCACCCCACCTCACCTTTCCCGTTAAGCAGCCATAGTGTGTCTTCTAAAGGTGTGACTCTGTTCTGTTTTGTAATTCAGTTCAAGTGTAGCGATTTTGACATTCCCTCTATAAGCGATATCTTAGGATAAGTGTCTTTTTCTGTGTGACTTATTTCACTTAGAATCATCGTACCTAAATCCACTCATCATGCTGCTAACTAGCCTTATGACATTGATTTCATGGCTGAGTGATATTCCATTGTGCCAAGTACCACCATTTCTTTATCCATTTTTCTCTTTCCTGGGATATTGAAGGTGTACCGAAGTGGAGGTTCTTGGAAACAGAGCAGCCGTAAAGTTTGGGGTGCCTGTGTCTTTTTGATTTTTAGTTTTCCCAATTTATACGCCCATGAGTGGAAGTGCCCTATGCTCTCTACGCTGTGTTTATTACTTGTTTCAGGACACACCGTACTCTTCTCCAGAGTGCCTGTTGGCAATTTACATCCCGCCCATCAGCGTAGTAAGGCTGCCATGTCTCCATGGCCTGTCCTGCTTTTCTGGTTTTTACACTTTGTTCAGCATGGCCCTTTTGACCGAGGGCAAGCGAGACTTCTTTGTAGCGTTGATTTGCACTTCTGGCTTGCTTGGTTGGCCAAAAAGGGCGTATGCGTTTTTTCCTGAATATATTCAGGAAAAAACGCATACGCCCTTTTTGGCCAAGGGCATCATTGTCAACGTTTTGCCGCTTTTCATGTGCTTTAAAGGCGAGTCGAATCTACCTCCTGAAATCTGTTTCCTGCAAATCTGCCTTGCTTTCAAATCCTCTTCGTTGCCTTCCCTCAATATATTTGTGGACGAGAGTTCTCATTTATAACTCTGCACGTTTGTGAATTGCAGTGCCCCTGAGCTCCATTTGTCTCCTCGCTTTTTTGAGAGCTGGCCGCAAAAGCGCAGGATTGCTTCAGGCCCTATTTTGGATCTGGGGGGCAGGCTGAGCCTGTGGTTCATTCTTCTTCCTGATGGGAAAATGGAGTGACCTATGCCTGTCCCAACACCTAGGGCTAGTCTCTCGTTGGTTCCCCGTCTTCCCGTTCATCCTCAGGACAAATTGCAACCTGGACGAAACAGTAGGTTAAAGGTGCTGATTATCCAAGTAGGGAGATGGTTAGTCAAGCGGCTGGAATGGCGAACCCGAGCACAAGGAGAGGAGAAATGAGGTGCGTTTTAGAAACCTTTCCCGATATCATGGCATACCATCTTCTGGGTTTCCCATGCATGTTTTGATGTAGGAAGATTCCCTTGTACCTGGAGATTTGAGACCCATGGGGTGGGTACCCCGCGGTATTACTTTAAAGTATCTGCATTTGCTCACCCAACCTCACCAATCCTCTCAGCCCCAAGAGTGTCCAGCCTTATGTCTCATCCAGCTGTGGGTCTAGATATGGTCAATCCAGGTTGCATCAGAGACCCTGAACGGATTTTGTAAGAATTTCTCTCTCTTTCACTGTCTTTGCTTTGTGGGTTTTTTACAGTAATGTATGTTTAGAATGGGGTTTGGCTGCTTTTCCCTGCTGTGTTTATGCCGCTTTACACCCTCTTGATTCACTTGCAGAGAGATATCAATACATAGGTTTTCAGATTCATACTAGTCAGATATATTCTTGTGCGGTGACCAGGGGGTGTTGAGTCAAGTTCACTGAGCAGGGAGTAGGCCTTGTCTATTACATATTTGGCTTATGGAGCGGTGTCTGAGCTAATTTCAAACCCTTGTTTTATGCATCACCCCAGCTCACCTTTCCGGTTAAGCAGCCATAGTGTGTCTTCTAAAGGTGTGCCTCTGTTCTGTTTTGTAATTCAGTTCAAGTGTAGCGATTTTGACATTCCCTCTATAAGCGATATCTTAGGATAAGTGCCTTTTTCTGTGTGACTTATTTCACTTAGAATCATCGTACCTAAATCCACTCATCATGCTGCTAACTAGCCTTATGACATTGATTTCATGGCTGAGTGATACTGCATTGTGCCAAGTACCACCAGTTCTTTATCCATTTTTCTATTTCCTGGGATATTGAAGGTGTACCGAAGCGGAGGTTCTTGGAAACAGAGCAGCCGTAAAGTTTGGGGTGCCTGTGTCTTGTTGATTTTTAGTTTTCCCAATTTATACGCCCATGAGTGGAAGTGCCCTATGCTCTCAACGCTGTGTTTATTACTTGTTTCAGGACACACCGTACTCATCTCCAGAGTGCCTGTTGGCAATTTACATCCCGCCCATTAGCGTAGCAAGGCTCCCATGTCTCCATGGCCTGTCCTGCTTTTCTGGTTTTTACACTTTGTTCAGCATGGCCCTTTTGACCGAGGGCAAGCGAGACTTCTTTGTAGCGCTGATTTGCCCTTCCGGCTTGCTTGGTTGGCCAAAAAGGGCGTATGCGTTTTTTCCTGAATATATTCAGGAAAAAACGCATACGCCCTTTTTGGCCAAGGGCATCATTGTCAACGTTTTGCCGCTTTTCATGTGCTTTAAAGGCGAGTCGAATCTACCTCCTGAAATCTGTTTCCTGCAAATCTGCCTTGCTTTCAAATCCTCTTCGTTGCCTTCCTTCAATATATTTGTGGACGAGAGTTCTCATTTATAACTCTGCACGTTTGTGAATTGCAGTGCCCCTGAGCTCCATTTGTCTCCTCGCTTTTTTGGGAGCTGGCCGCAAAAGCGCAGGATTGCTTCAGGCCCTATTTTGGTTCTGGGGGGCAGGCTGAGCCTGTGGTTCATTCTTCTTCCTGATGGGAAAATGGAGTGACCTATGCCTGTCCCAACACCTAGGGCTCGTCTCTCGTTGGTTCCCCGTCTTCCCGTTCATCCTCAGGACAAATTGCAACCTGTACAATCAGGAGGTTAAAGGTGCTGATTCTCCAAGTAGGGAGATGGTTAGTCAAGCGGCTGGAATGGTGAACCCGTGCACAAGCAGAGGAGAAATGAGGTGCATTTTAGAAACCTTTCCCGATCTCATGGCATACCATCTTCTGGGTTTCCCATGCATGTTTTGATGTAGGAAGATGCCCTTGTAACTGGAGATTTGATACCCATGGGGTGTGTTCCCCGCAGTGTTACTTTAAAGTATCTGCGTTTGCTCACCCAACCTCACCAATCCTCTCAGCCCCAAGAGTGTCCAGCCTTATGTCTCATCCAGCTGTGGGTCTAGATATGGTCAATCCAGGTTGCATCATAGACCCTGAACGGATTTTGTAAGAATTTCTCTCTCTTTCACTGTCTTTGTTTTGTGGGTTTTTTAACGTAATTTATGTTTAGAATCGGGCTTGGCTGCTTTTCCCTGCTGTGTTGATGCCGCTTTACACCCTCTTGATTCACTTGCAGAGAGATATCGATACATAGGTTTTCAGATTCTTACTAGTCAGATATATTCTTGTGTGGTGACTAGGGTGTGTTGAGTCCAGTTCACTGAGCAGGGAGTAGGCCTTGTCTATTACATATTTGGCTTATGGAGCGGTCTCTGAGCTAATTTGAAACCCTTGTTTTATGCATCACCCCACCTCACCTTTCCCGTTAAGCAGCCATAGTGTGTCTTCTAAAGGTGTGACTCTGTTCTGTTTTGTAATTCAGTTCAAGTGTAGCGATTTTGACATTCCCTCTATAAGCGATATCTTAGGATAAGTGTCTTTTTCTGTGTGACTTATTTCACTTAGAATCATCGTACCTAAATCCACTCATCATGCTGCTAACTAGCCTTATGACATTGATTTCATGGCTGAGTGATATTCCATTGTGCCAAGTACCACCATTTCTTTATCCATTTTTCTCTTTCCTGGGATATTGAAGGTGTACCGAAGTGGAGGTTCTTGGAAACAGAGCAGCCGTAAAGTTTGGGGTGCCTGTGTCTTTTTGATTTTTAGTTTTCCCAATTTATACGCCCATGAGTGGAAGTGCCCTATGCTCTCTACGCTGTGTTTATTACTTGTTTCAGGACACACCGTACTCTTCTCCAGAGTGCCTGTTGGCAATTTACATCCCGCCCATCAGCGTAGTAAGGCTGCCATGTCTCCATGGCCTGTCCTGCTTTTCTGGTTTTTACACTTTGTTCAGCATGGCCCTTTTGACCGAGGGCAAGCGAGACTTCTTTGTAGCGTTGATTTGCACTTCTGGCTTGCTTGGTTGGCCAAAAAGGGCGTATGCGTTTTTTCCTGAATATATTCAGGAAAAAACGCATACGCCCTTTTTGGCCAAGGGCATCATTGTCAACGTTTTGCCGCTTTTCATGTGCTTTAAAGGCGAGTCGAATCTACCTCCTGAAATCTGTTTCCTGCAAATCTGCCTTGCTTTCAAATCCTCTTCGTTGCCTTCCCTCAATATATTTGTGGACGAGAGTTCTCATTTATAACTCTGCACGTTTGTGAATTGCAGTGCCCCTGAGCTCCATTTGTCTCCTCGCTTTTTTGAGAGCTGGCCGCAAAAGCGCAGGATTGCTTCAGGCCCTATTTTGGATCTGGGGGGCAGGCTGAGCCTGTGGTTCATTCTTCTTCCTGATGGGAAAATGGAGTGACCTATGCCTGTCCCAACACCTAGGGCTAGTCTCTCGTTGGTTCCCCGTCTTCCCGTTCATCCTCAGGACAAATTGCAACCTGGACGAAACAGTAGGTTAAAGGTGCTGATTATCCAAGTAGGGAGATGGTTAGTCAAGCGGCTGGAATGGCGAACCCGAGCACAAGGAGAGGAGAAATGAGGTGCGTTTTAGAAACCTTTCCCGATATCATGGCATACCATCTTCTGGGTTTCCCATGCATGTTTTGATGTAGGAAGATTCCCTTGTACCTGGAGATTTGAGACCCATGGGGTGGGTACCCCGCGGTATTACTTTAAAGTATCTGCATTTGCTCACCCAACCTCACCAATCCTCTCAGCCCCAAGAGTGTCCAGCCTTATGTCTCATCCAGCTGTGGGTCTAGATATGGTCAATCCAGGTTGCATCAGAGACCCTGAACGGATTTTGTAAGAATTTCTCTCTCTTTCACTGTCTTTGCTTTGTGGGTTTTTTACAGTAATGTATGTTTAGAATGGGGTTTGGCTGCTTTTCCCTGCTGTGTTTATGCCGCTTTACACCCTCTTGATTCACTTGCAGAGAGATATCAATACATAGGTTTTCAGATTCATACTAGTCAGATATATTCTTGTGCGGTGACCAGGGGGTGTTGAGTCAAGTTCACTGAGCAGGGAGTAGGCCTTGTCTATTACATATTTGGCTTATGGAGCGGTGTCTGAGCTAATTTCAAACCCTTGTTTTATGCATCACCCCAGCTCACCTTTCCGGTTAAGCAGCCATAGTGTGTCTTCTAAAGGTGTGCCTCTGTTCTGTTTTGTAATTCAGTTCAAGTGTAGCGATTTTGACATTCCCTCTATAAGCGATATCTTAGGATAAGTGCCTTTTTCTGTGTGACTTATTTCACTTAGAATCATCGTACCTAAATCCACTCATCATGCTGCTAACTAGCCTTATGACATTGATTTCATGGCTGAGTGATACTGCATTGTGCCAAGTACCACCAGTTCTTTATCCATTTTTCTATTTCCTGGGATATTGAAGGTGTACCGAAGCGGAGGTTCTTGGAAACAGAGCAGCCGTAAAGTTTGGGGTGCCTGTGTCTTGTTGATTTTTAGTTTTCCCAATTTATACGCCCATGAGTGGAAGTGCCCTATGCTCTCAACGCTGTGTTTATTACTTGTTTCAGGACACACCGTACTCATCTCCAGAGTGCCTGTTGGCAATTTACATCCCGCCCATCAGCGTAGCAAGGCTCCCATGTCTCCATGGCCTGTCCTGCTTTTCTGGTTTTTACACTTTGTTCAGCATGGCCCTTTTGACCGAGGGCAAGCGAGACTTCTTTGTAGCGTTGATTTGCACTTCTGGCTTGCTTGGTTGGCCAAAAAGGGCGTATGCGTTTTTTCCTGAATATATTCAGGAAAAAACGCATACGCCCTTTTTGGCCAAGGGCATCATTGTCAACGTTTTGCCGCTTTTCATGTGCTTTAAAGGCGAGTCGAATCTACCTCCTGAAATCTGTTTCCTGCAAATCTGCCTTGCTTTCAAATCCTCTTCGTTGCCTTCCTTCAATATATTTGTGGACGAGAGTTCTCATTTATAACTCTGCACGTTTGTGAATTGCAGTGCCCCTGAGCTCCATTTGTCTCCTCGCTTTTTTGGGAGCTGGCCGCAAAAGCGCAGGATTGCTTCAGGCCCTATTTTGGTTCTGGGGGGCAGGCTGAGCCTGTGGTTCATTCTTCTTCCTGATGGGAAAATGGAGTGACCTATGCCTGTCCCAACACCTAGGGCTCGTCTCTCGTTGGTTCCCCGTCTTCCCGTTCATCCTCAGGACAAATTGCAACCTGTACAATCAGGAGGTTAAAGGTGCTGATTCTCCAAGTAGGGAGATGGTTAGTCAAGCGGCTGGAATGGTGAACCCGTGCACAAGCAGAGGAGAAATGAGGTGCATTTTAGAAACCTTTCCCGATCTCATGGCATACCATCTTCTGGGTTTCCCATGCATGTTTTGATGTAGGAAGATGCCCTTGTAACTGGAGATTTGATACCCATGGGGTGTGTTCCCCGCAGTGTTACTTTAAAGTATCTGCGTTTGCTCACCCAACCTCACCAATCCTCTCAGCCCCAAGAGTGTCCAGCCTTATGTCTCATCCAGCTGTGGGTCTAGATATGGTCAATCCAGGTTGCATCATAGACCCTGAACGGATTTTGTAAGAATTTCTCTCTCTTTCACTGTCTTTGTTTTGTGGGTTTTTTAACGTAATTTATGTTTAGAATCGGGCTTGGCTGCTTTTCCCTGCTGTGTTGATGCCGCTTTACACCCTCTTGATTCACTTGCAGAGAGATATCGATACATAGGTTTTCAGATTCTTACTAGTCAGATATATTCTTGTGTGGTGACTAGGGTGTGTTGAGTCCAGTTCACTGAGCAGGGAGTAGGCCTTGTCTATTACATATTTGGCTTATGGAGCGGTCTCTGAGCTAATTTGAAACCCTTGTTTTATGCATCACCCCACCTCACCTTTCCCGTTAAGCAGCCATAGTGTGTCTTCTAAAGGTGTGACTCTGTTCTGTTTTGTAATTCAGTTCAAGTGTAGCGATTTTGACATTCCCTCTATAAGCGATATCTTAGGATAAGTGTCTTTTTCTGTGTGACTTATTTCACTTAGAATCATCGTACCTAAATCCACTCATCATGCTGCTAACTAGCCTTATGACATTGATTTCATGGCTGAGTGATATTCCATTGTGCCAAGTACCACCATTTCTTTATCCATTTTTCTCTTTCCTGGGATATTGAAGGTGTACCGAAGTGGAGGTTCTTGGAAACAGAGCAGCCGTAAAGTTTGGGGTGCCTGTGTCTTTTTGATTTTTAGTTTTCCCAATTTATACGCCCATGAGTGGAAGTGCCCTATGCTCTCTACGCTGTGTTTATTACTTGTTTCAGGACACACCGTACTCTTCTCCAGAGTGCCTGTTGGCAATTTACATCCCGCCCATCAGCGTAGTAAGGCTGCCATGTCTCCATGGCCTGTCCTGCTTTTCTGGTTTTTACACTTTGTTCAGCATGGCCCTTTTGACCGAGGGCAAGCGAGACTTCTTTGTAGCGTTGATTTGCACTTCTGGCTTGCTTGGTTGGCCAAAAAGGGCGTATGCGTTTTTTCCTGAATATATTCAGGAAAAAACGCATACGCCCTTTTTGGCCAAGGGCATCATTGTCAACGTTTTGCCGCTTTTCATGTGCTTTAAAGGCGAGTCGAATCTACCTCCTGAAATCTGTTTCCTGCAAATCTGCCTTGCTTTCAAATCCTCTTCGTTGCCTTCCCTCAATATATTTGTGGACGAGAGTTCTCATTTATAACTCTGCACGTTTGTGAATTGCAGTGCCCCTGAGCTCCATTTGTCTCCTCGCTTTTTTGAGAGCTGGCCGCAAAAGCGCAGGATTGCTTCAGGCCCTATTTTGGATCTGGGGGGCAGGCTGAGCCTGTGGTTCATTCTTCTTCCTGATGGGAAAATGGAGTGACCTATGCCTGTCCCAACACCTAGGGCTCGTCTCTCGTTGGTTCCCCGTCTTCCCGTTCATCCTCAGGACAAATTGCAACCTGTACAATCAGGAGGTTAAAGGTGCTGATTCTCCAAGTAGGGAGATGGTTAGTCAAGCGGCTGGAATGGTGAACCCGTGCACAAGCAGAGGAGAAATGAGGTGCATTTTAGAAACCTTTCCCGATCTCATGGCATACCATCTTCTGGGTTTCCCATGCATGTTTTGATGTAGGAAGATGCCCTTGTAACTGGAGATTTGATACCCATGGGGTGTGTTCCCCGCAGTGTTACTTTAAAGTATCTGCGTTTGCTCACCCAACCTCACCAATCCTCTCAGCCCCAAGAGTGTCCAGCCTTATGTCTCATCCAGCTGTGGGTCTAGATATGGTCAATCCAGGTTGCATCATAGACCCTGAACGGATTTTGTAAGAATTTCTCTCTCTTTCACTGTCTTTGTTTTGTGGGTTTTTTAACGTAATTTATGTTTAGAATCGGGCTTGGCTGCTTTTCCCTGCTGTGTTGATGCCGCTTTACACCCTCTTGATTCACTTGCAGAGAGATATCGATACATAGGTTTTCAGATTCTTACTAGTCAGATATATTCTTGTGTGGTGACTAGGGTGTGTTGAGTCCAGTTCACTGAGCAGGGAGTAGGCCTTGTCTATTACATATTTGGCTTATGGAGCGGTCTCTGAGCTAATTTGAAACCCTTGTTTTATGCATCACCCCACCTCACCTTTCCCGTTAAGCAGCCATAGTGTGTCTTCTAAAGGTGTGACTCTGTTCTGTTTTGTAATTCAGTTCAAGTGTAGCGATTTTGACATTCCCTCTATAAGCGATATCTTAGGATAAGTGTCTTTTTCTGTGTGACTTATTTCACTTAGAATCATCGTACCTAAATCCACTCATCATGCTGCTAACTAGCCTTATGACATTGATTTCATGGCTGAGTGATATTCCATTGTGCCAAGTACCACCATTTCTTTATCCATTTTTCTCTTTCCTGGGATATTGAAGGTGTACCGAAGTGGAGGTTCTTGGAAACAGAGCAGCCGTAAAGTTTGGGGTGCCTGTGTCTTTTTGATTTTTAGTTTTCCCAATTTATACGCCCATGAGTGGAAGTGCCCTATGCTCTCTACGCTGTGTTTATTACTTGTTTCAGGACACACCGTACTCTTCTCCAGAGTGCCTGTTGGCAATTTACATCCCGCCCATCAGCGTAGTAAGGCTGCCATGTCTCCATGGCCTGTCCTGCTTTTCTGGTTTTTACACTTTGTTCAGCATGGCCCTTTTGACCGAGGGCAAGCGAGACTTCTTTGTAGCGTTGATTTGCACTTCTGGCTTGCTTGGTTGGCCAAAAAGGGCGTATGCGTTTTTTCCTGAATATATTCAGGAAAAAACGCATACGCCCTTTTTGGCCAAGGGCATCATTGTCAACGTTTTGCCGCTTTTCATGTGCTTTAAAGGCGAGTCGAATCTACCTCCTGAAATCTGTTTCCTGCAAATCTGCCTTGCTTTCAAATCCTCTTCGTTGCCTTCCCTCAATATATTTGTGGACGAGAGTTCTCATTTATAACTCTGCACGTTTGTGAATTGCAGTGCCCCTGAGCTCCATTTGTCTCCTCGCTTTTTTGAGAGCTGGCCGCAAAAGCGCAGGATTGCTTCAGGCCCTATTTTGGATCTGGGGGGCAGGCTGAGCCTGTGGTTCATTCTTCTTCCTGATGGGAAAATGGAGTGACCTATGCCTGTCCCAACACCTAGGGCTAGTCTCTCGTTGGTTCCCCGTCTTCCCGTTCATCCTCAGGACAAATTGCAACCTGGACGAAACAGTAGGTTAAAGGTGCTGATTATCCAAGTAGGGAGATGGTTAGTCAAGCGGCTGGAATGGCGAACCCGAGCACAAGGAGAGGAGAAATGAGGTGCGTTTTAGAAACCTTTCCCGATATCATGGCATACCATCTTCTGGGTTTCCCATGCATGTTTTGATGTAGGAAGATTCCCTTGTACCTGGAGATTTGAGACCCATGGGGTGGGTACCCCGCGGTATTACTTTAAAGTATCTGCATTTGCTCACCCAACCTCACCAATCCTCTCAGCCCCAAGAGTGTCCAGCCTTATGTCTCATCCAGCTGTGGGTCTAGATATGGTCAATCCAGGTTGCATCAGAGACCCTGAACGGATTTTGTAAGAATTTCTCTCTCTTTCACTGTCTTTGCTTTGTGGGTTTTTTACAGTAATGTATGTTTAGAATGGGGTTTGGCTGCTTTTCCCTGCTGTGTTTATGCCGCTTTACACCCTCTTGATTCACTTGCAGAGAGATATCAATACATAGGTTTTCAGATTCATACTAGTCAGATATATTCTTGTGCGGTGACCAGGGGGTGTTGAGTCAAGTTCACTGAGCAGGGAGTAGGCCTTGTCTATTACATATTTGGCTTATGGAGCGGTGTCTGAGCTAATTTCAAACCCTTGTTTTATGCATCACCCCAGCTCACCTTTCCGGTTAAGCAGCCATAGTGTGTCTTCTAAAGGTGTGCCTCTGTTCTGTTTTGTAATTCAGTTCAAGTGTAGCGATTTTGACATTCCCTCTATAAGCGATATCTTAGGATAAGTGCCTTTTTCTGTGTGACTTATTTCACTTAGAATCATCGTACCTAAATCCACTCATCATGCTGCTAACTAGCCTTATGACATTGATTTCATGGCTGAGTGATACTGCATTGTGCCAAGTACCACCAGTTCTTTATCCATTTTTCTATTTCCTGGGATATTGAAGGTGTACCGAAGCGGAGGTTCTTGGAAACAGAGCAGCCGTAAAGTTTGGGGTGCCTGTGTCTTGTTGATTTTTAGTTTTCCCAATTTATACGCCCATGAGTGGAAGTGCCCTATGCTCTCAACGCTGTGTTTATTACTTGTTTCAGGACACACCGTACTCATCTCCAGAGTGCCTGTTGGCAATTTACATCCCGCCCATTAGCGTAGCAAGGCTCCCATGTCTCCATGGCCTGTCCTGCTTTTCTGGTTTTTACACTTTGTTCAGCATGGCCCTTTTGACCGAGGGCAAGCGAGACTTCTTTGTAGCGCTGATTTGCCCTTCCGGCTTGCTTGGTTGGCCAAAAAGGGCGTATGCGTTTTTTCCTGAATATATTCAGGAAAAAACGCATACGCCCTTTTTGGCCAAGGGCATCATTGTCAACGTTTTGCCGCTTTTCATGTGCTTTAAAGGCGAGTCGAATCTACCTCCTGAAATCTGTTTCCTGCAAATCTGCCTTGCTTTCAAATCCTCTTCGTTGCCTTCCTTCAATATATTTGTGGACGAGAGTTCTCATTTATAACTCTGCACGTTTGTGAATTGCAGTGCCCCTGAGCTCCATTTGTCTCCTCGCTTTTTTGGGAGCTGGCCGCAAAAGCGCAGGATTGCTTCAGGCCCTATTTTGGTTCTGGGGGGCAGGCTGAGCCTGTGGTTCATTCTTCTTCCTGATGGGAAAATGGAGTGACCTATGCCTGTCCCAACACCTAGGGCTCGTCTCTCGTTGGTTCCCCGTCTTCCCGTTCATCCTCAGGACAAATTGCAACCTGTACAATCAGGAGGTTAAAGGTGCTGATTCTCCAAGTAGGGAGATGGTTAGTCAAGCGGCTGGAATGGTGAACCCGTGCACAAGCAGAGGAGAAATGAGGTGCATTTTAGAAACCTTTCCCGATCTCATGGCATACCATCTTCTGGGTTTCCCATGCATGTTTTGATGTAGGAAGATGCCCTTGTAACTGGAGATTTGATACCCATGGGGTGTGTTCCCCGCAGTGTTACTTTAAAGTATCTGCGTTTGCTCACCCAACCTCACCAATCCTCTCAGCCCCAAGAGTGTCCAGCCTTATGTCTCATCCAGCTGTGGGTCTAGATATGGTCAATCCAGGTTGCATCATAGACCCTGAACGGATTTTGTAAGAATTTCTCTCTCTTTCACTGTCTTTGTTTTGTGGGTTTTTTAACGTAATTTATGTTTAGAATCGGGCTTGGCTGCTTTTCCCTGCTGTGTTGATGCCGCTTTACACCCTCTTGATTCACTTGCAGAGAGATATCGATACATAGGTTTTCAGATTCTTACTAGTCAGATATATTCTTGTGTGGTGACTAGGGTGTGTTGAGTCCAGTTCACTGAGCAGGGAGTAGGCCTTGTCTATTACATATTTGGCTTATGGAGCGGTCTCTGAGCTAATTTGAAACCCTTGTTTTATGCATCACCCCACCTCACCTTTCCCGTTAAGCAGCCATAGTGTGTCTTCTAAAGGTGTGACTCTGTTCTGTTTTGTAATTCAGTTCAAGTGTAGCGATTTTGACATTCCCTCTATAAGCGATATCTTAGGATAAGTGTCTTTTTCTGTGTGACTTATTTCACTTAGAATCATCGTACCTAAATCCACTCATCATGCTGCTAACTAGCCTTATGACATTGATTTCATGGCTGAGTGATATTCCATTGTGCCAAGTACCACCATTTCTTTATCCATTTTTCTCTTTCCTGGGATATTGAAGGTGTACCGAAGTGGAGGTTCTTGGAAACAGAGCAGCCGTAAAGTTTGGGGTGCCTGTGTCTTTTTGATTTTTAGTTTTCCCAATTTATACGCCCATGAGTGGAAGTGCCCTATGCTCTCTACGCTGTGTTTATTACTTGTTTCAGGACACACCGTACTCTTCTCCAGAGTGCCTGTTGGCAATTTACATCCCGCCCATCAGCGTAGTAAGGCTGCCATGTCTCCATGGCCTGTCCTGCTTTTCTGGTTTTTACACTTTGTTCAGCATGGCCCTTTTGACCGAGGGCAAGCGAGACTTCTTTGTAGCGTTGATTTGCACTTCTGGCTTGCTTGGTTGGCCAAAAAGGGCGTATGCGTTTTTTCCTGAATATATTCAGGAAAAAACGCATACGCCCTTTTTGGCCAAGGGCATCATTGTCAACGTTTTGCCGCTTTTCATGTGCTTTAAAGGCGAGTCGAATCTACCTCCTGAAATCTGTTTCCTGCAAATCTGCCTTGCTTTCAAATCCTCTTCGTTGCCTTCCCTCAATATATTTGTGGACGAGAGTTCTCATTTATAACTCTGCACGTTTGTGAATTGCAGTGCCCCTGAGCTCCATTTGTCTCCTCGCTTTTTTGAGAGCTGGCCGCAAAAGCGCAGGATTGCTTCAGGCCCTATTTTGGATCTGGGGGGCAGGCTGAGCCTGTGGTTCATTCTTCTTCCTGATGGGAAAATGGAGTGACCTATGCCTGTC